>NC_069736.1:5973265-6576598 GCF_027358585.1 Pangasianodon hypophthalmus | reverse complement strand
GAATCCATCTTTGACCATTAACCGTGGAAAGAAAATCACTGGTGAGAAAAGCTGTAACTTATTTACCTTGGATTTGCATGAAAAGGCCATCAGCAGTAAGGAAAATCCACTAGTTTTGTTTCCCTTTCATGGTGATATTCACGCACAATTACTTCTGAAGCACCTGGTGGAGGATAAAACTAAAACAAGTCAGTTTGACTTTCATATTTAACTTGTTAGTGATTTTAATTACATGATAGTCTAATGTTAGTTTGCTAGGGCTTGGTTTTAATTACAAGGTATAATACAAACATAGCTTGTTAGTGAACTTGGCTAATCAAATAGCTGCTGCTGGAGAGTTAACTTCAGCTATGTTTCTTTTTAAACTATGTCTTTACAGGCTCAGAACCTCAGCTAAGCTAGCTGCTAAGTCTCCACATTAGCACAGTTACATTAGCTTAGCTGAGGTTATTAAATAAGGATATGCTAGTTACGACGAAAAACACAGCTTGTCATATTACTGAGAAACGACAAAGCACAGTCGTCTGTACTAGGGCTGCATAATATATCGAAATGATCGAAGTATCGCAAATGTAAATATCGTGGTATGCATATCGCAAGGGCTTGCGATAACGGAATGATTTTAGTACTGTAAAAAGTTACGAAAAGTCATGGTTTTAGTGGGACGCAGATAGCAGCGAATGCTTTCTTTTCCTCAAAAAAGTTAGTTATGGCATTTTCAGTTTTTAAATATATAAATATATATATAAATATAATTTAAATTGATTGTACACACTTGTAGCATTATCGTCCCGTATATCTTATTACTTAACAAGTTATCGCATATCGCATTTTTCTTCAATATCGTGTAGCGTACTGAAGACTTTGCCGTTATTACTTACACTGACACTGGAGACTCCTTCCAAAATGCTAAAGAAAATGTTTCCTCACAGAAAACTTTGCCAAATCAATGATTTTACAACATGCTTATGCGGGGTGTCCGACATGCATGTCCCTATGTTAGTTGTTACTATAGAAATGAGCACATTAATTATAAATCTTGCAGCCGGCACTTCTGTCTGAGCTGCTGTTATAGAAAAATTACCATCTTTCTGACCAATCAGAATCGAGCATTCATCAGGGCTGAGGTATAAATACGTTAACTGCATGATGACCCTGATGGCTTTTAGATCATTTTTGTGGGATAGGTTTTTTTAAAATTGTTAAGGTAACTCAAAATAAAATGTGCTTAAAGTGCTGTATGAAATGAGGTTATGAGTCACAAATTGGCTGTCCTGCGCATCCCGAAGTAATTCTGTTGAGTGCTGTAACAAAGCGGCATGTCATTCTGTGTGTCTTTGTGTGTCTTTTTGGGTGTGTGTGTATGCATGTATAGATCTCAGAGAATGTGTTATTTTAGCACGCAGGACTTTAGAATAGGGGTCTTTTATGCAGGACACTGAATCTATGCTGTTGTTAGGACGCATTGTCGGAGCTGCTGAATGGCGAACGCTATCTCGGCGGCGAGTAAAGCAGCCAGATGACATTCTTCCTGGGGAATGAAAACACATGCGGCCTGCAGTTTTGTTGATACAGCGAAACAAAGCCGGGGAAAGAGGAGCACTAGTTTTGTTTTTGCATGTGCGATGGTGGAGAGAGATCCGTTTCAGGTTCTTGCTGAGAGATAGCCTAGGGGAAGCGTATGCGGTGACCTCCACTGGACCCGGGTGAAAGCAGCCTGAATGGCTGTTTGTCTTCGGAGCTTAAAGCTGGTGTGATGCTGAGTGCGGAGGTTTCACTCGCTAAAGCCTTTCATAGAGAACGTCACCCCTGCTGCAGGAGATTAACCGCAGAAGTCACCAGGGTCATATTATCTTACCTTACTTTTAGAAGCCTAGGCTGTAGAAAAAACTAATATGTTTCTAGTTTACAGAAGCTTGAAAAGCCAAGGGTTTGTCTTTGTACACACATGTTTTTCTGTGTTAATGAATGACTTTTATTTGTTTTCTCATGATCTTGATATAACAGGATTAAGATCTTAACATAACAAAACATTGTTTGCCTGAGCTATGAGTCACAATTAAAGTGCACAGAAGTGCGCTTTAATATTGGGATTTACAGACCTATGTCACAGATTATGAAAAAAAATTCCTCTCATCATATGAAACATCAAAAATACACAAATACATAACCTTTTAGCACTTCTGTGCACTAATTGTGTATTAGCACTGCGTTAAGTAGCTAGCCAAGTTAATAATACCTCAACAGTTCCCATTTATTCTCAGTAGTAACTTCAATAATTTCAGAAGTAACCAAGTCTGATGATAAGTTAGTTAATGTTGGTCTAAGTATTATGTCATGTACTAAATCCAATAGCCAGCTATAACTAATGCTAGGCTAACTATTATTTTGTGTAACCAGTACCCAACATTTCTAGTCAGATAGATCACATTTGGCTGTCTAGTCAACTAGATAACTATTATGTAATTAAAACAGTTTGACAGGTTTGCTAGCAAGCTAGCTAACATTAGGATATTATATTGTGTAAATAGGTACCCTAGTCAACTAGATAACTACTATGTAGTTAAAACCATTTGACAGTTTTTTCTAGCAAGCTATCTAAAATTATAGTATTATATTGTGAAGAAATGTACGCAGTGTCACTAGCAAGCTAACTAAAATTATAGCATTACACTGTATAGAAAAGTACGCAGTGTCACTAGCAAGCTATCTAAAATTATATTATTATATTGTGAAGAAATGTACGCAGTGTCACTAGCAAGCTAACTAAAATTATAGCATTACACTGTATAGAAAAGTACGCAGTGTCACTAGCAAGCTATCTAAAATTATATTATTATATTGTGAAGAAATGTACGCAGTGTCACTAGCAAGCTAACTAAAATTAAGCATTACATTGTATAGAAAAGTACGCAGTGTCACTAGCAAGCTAACTAAAATTAAGCATTACATTGTATAGAAAAGTACGCAGTGTCACTAGCAAGCTATCTAAAATTATAGTATTATATTGTGGAGAAATGTACGCAGTGTCACTAGCAAGCTAACTAAAATTAAGCATTATATTGTATAGAAAAGTATGCAGTGTCACTAGCAAGCTATCTAAAATTATAGTATTATATTGTGGAGAAATGTACGCAGTGTCTCTAACAAGCTAACTAAAATTATACTGTTATATTGTGTAATAATGTACAAAGTGTCACTAGCAAGCTAGCTATAATTATACTATTATATTGTGTAGAAACGTATGCAGTGTCACTAACAAGCTAGCTATAATTATACTATTATATTGTGTAGAAACGTACGAAGTGTCACTAGCAAGCTAACTAAAATTATAGTATTATATTGTGGAGAAATGTACGAAGTGTCACTAGCAAGCTCTTTAACATTAACAGACCAATCAAGTAACAGTATTATATCATATAAAGAATTAAACAGTCACAACAAGCTAGCTAACATTAGAGTTTTATATTGTGTAAAGAATTAAACACAAGCAGGCTAGCTAAAATTATGGGGTTATATTTGGTAGACAAGTACGAATAGATGTGTTATTTACAAAGCCTTAGTGAGGTTTGCATAAAACAGGATCAAAGGACAGGCTTTGGGAAAGTGCTTCGGGATGTAGGACAAAATTACATGTAATATACGTGCTCCGAGTGCTGGCTTTCGATCAAGACTCTACATCAAGCTTTTTTTCCCCATACTCATTTCCTACTCCTCAGCTTGTAGTCATTTGTCATGCAAAAGAGTCTGAACAATGCTCAGAGAGCAGTGAAGCAGTGAAAACTTGGCTTAACAAATTTCTGCATTCTTTTCCCCTTGCACTCCAGCAGTCTTCTAGAAAGTGTCTTTAAAGCAGGAGAAAGAAGTGTTGAGTCATTGCGCACTAAATCAAAAAGCTTGCGCAGTCAGGGACTGGCATGAGGCGAGACCTGCTCCATCTGATTGCTACCTCGCGGCTCAGACTGATTTATCAGCGCTGCCCGCTGCAGTTATCAATCTCGCATCGGATGAGTGCTGGGAACGGAGACTTCTGTGCGTGCTAATGTATGACTTGCTGAGAGAGAGTGGGTGTGAGTGATGGGAAGAGAGAGAGGAAGGAAAAAAAAAGAAAGGGAGATGGATGGAGAGAAATAGAGAACAGCAGGAGGCAGAGGATAGGTGCAGTGACAGATGAGAAGGATGCTTAACGTCCATGTCAAAAGCAGCAGAGCCTCTTGGGCCGCTCTTGAACCGTTTCAAGCAGGAGCCGATCCCACATGCGCTAAACACATGACCTGCACATGTATGTGCGGCTTTTATTTGAGGCCTTTCATACACACAGGCACACTCAGGATCATGTGGAGGGCAGCTGGTGGAATGAGTACATGGTTTGCCACAGGGAATGGCTTGTATGCTGAAACCCGAATGCATAAAGACAGTGTTCAGGACCAGCATGTGCACTGTGCACACATATATGTGGCAGGGTGGAGAAAAAATAGGGAAATTCGGACATTTTCTACTATATGGTTCTGAAAACTACAGACTTCCTGAAACTGAAATGTGTTTCTATTTTGCATGTATCACAGAAAGCCAAGGCTAAGTTAGAAACTAGCCTAAATAAAACTTTTAAAAAATCATTTGGCACTCAATTTTGGGCACAACATGCATTTTTGTCTCTTTTGATGTAAGCAAGTTCCAGTGGGTTTTTCCAGTCTTCCTCACTCACTATATATAAACCAGGGAAAAATCCGTCCATCCATTTTACGTACTGCTTATCCTACACACGGTCGCCTGGAGCCTATCCCAGGGAACTCTGGGCACAAGGCGGGGACACCCTGGACGGGGTGCCAACCCATCACAGGGCACAATCGCACACATATTCACACACTATGGACAATTTGGAAATGCGAATCAGCCTACAGTGCATGTCTTTGGACTGGGGGAGGAAACCCCCAAAGCACGAGGAGAACATGCAAACTTCCCGCACACACAGGGTGGAGGTGGGAGTCGAAATCCCAACCCCGGAGGTGCGAGGCAACACTGCTAAGCACTAAGCCACTGTGCTCCCCACCAGGGAAAAAATTACTGTTTAAATAAAAAAATCCTATTCAAATTAAAAAAAAAAAAAAAAAAAACGAATTGCAATGTTTAATTCCATGATATTCATTTCCTAAACCTTTTAGCTAAATGACCCTTGGGATGCCTGATGTAGGAAAAATATCTGCATGAAATTTGTCATACTTTATTTTCGTATGATTTCTAAATTCTGTATCAGTTTTTAACAAGCATGCAAACGTGTGTGTGTGTGTGTGTGTGTGTGTGTGTGTGTGTGTGTGATGATTCCCTGTGATATAAACCAACATCCTGTCCATCAGGGTGTGTTCCCACTTTTCTCCCAGTGCTCCCAAGATGAGTTTTTTTCTACTTTGAATTAACCAATTTTCTAATTAACTATAAAAACAAACAGTATCTTGAATGTACTTGAATGCGTAGTTTCCATCCGGCTCTTAATGGAGTCGTTCTTTTTATGGCTGAATCTCATAGCAGTATTTTATCAGGCACATAGTGCACTGTCTAGGATCTGCAATGTCATTATGTTCTACCCCATGCAGTGAGCATATATAGTGAGTAGAAGCAATTTGAGATTTGACCGTGCTGTGTGATGCACGCTTAAATAATAATAATAATAATTAAAAAAAGATCCCTGAAGAAAGACGAGCATGCGAAATGTTAACTTGGGGTAAATATCAGCGAGAAGAAACCACTGCAGCGGGGAAATAAATAAAAAACAAATCTGAAACATAAAGATTTATGATTATGATCTTGCCTCAGTTTTCACCTTCTGTGGTTTATGCAATATAAATGCATAGTTTATGCAACATTATAGGCTTATTAATATTTAAATACATTCAAATAATAAATCTTCTAAGTGATTAAATTTCACATGCATTTTTAAAGGAATTTGTCAGACGTAATGTAATACAAACATGTTTTCAAGATTTACTTTGTGTGTGTGTGTGTGTGTTGTGGGTGTGTGTTTTTATGTGTGCATGCTTGTGGGCATATTCGCTTGAGTGCACTTTTCGGTTACATATTTTCCTGGCATGGCTGCATTAAACATTTTTTTAATGCAGTCCACACAACAGCAGCACAGCTTTTGAGGACAAAAAGTCAACTTTCAGCATTTAAAAAAAGCTCATAACCTTGTGTGACCTACTTTTTCTAAAACATGAGGCTGCCTGGTTGGATTTTACAGATGCAGTCTGCATGTGGATCACAAGCTGCACTGTAGTGTATGATCGACTGAGCACGGCGAGGGGGAGGGATGGTGAAAAATTTGACTAAGCACCCCATTGCCAGAAGAATATTTGGCTAAATCTGTGTGCGAGTGTTCACTCACGGACGGGCCATTTGTCTTCCTGTACTCAACGTCCCAGGGTCCCGTCTCACGCTGACCGTCCCTGCATTGGAGCTTCCTGTAATTAATAGGGACTCTCACCTGCCGGGGGAACCACAAGCTCCCGTGATGCCGAGGAGGGAAGGATGGATTGGAGAGGTGTTATCTTTCAGGCCTGACAAATATTCTTTCCCTATATCTCAGCTTTCACTGACAGCACACACTCTTAGCTTCTGCTGTGAGATACAGAGCTCAGAGAAACTCTGCACACTGCGCTCTTTAAAAAAAATGAACCTGAGGTAAACAGGGAACATTGCTCAGAGAGAGCTTTTTGCTTGGAGGAGATATTGGTATTCTGCTATTTTAGTTTTTTACTGCTTTGTGTGTGTGTATAGGCACTGCTTTTAAAAAATATTCTCATAGGCTGGAGTGCTATTCGATGGAAAATGCACCATAAAAACAGTGTGATGCAGACGTCTGGCATTTTTCACTTCATTCATTCTCTTTATGTGAGACAGTTTCCTCACAGGAAGTGTTTTGGATATTTCCTGTTTTCTTCTTGAACACACTTGACTCATGGAGTCATTTGCCCTGAGATTATTAAAGGAATGGCCCAAAAGATTCATGCCTGATAGATAATACATGGCAAGACCTTCAAATAGTGCTTTTCCATCTCATTGTAAGCCACATCTCGACTCAGGAATTGAACTGTGTTCCCTCGTCATTTACATAGCCAGAGCTGAGCTGGGCCGTACCCAAGTACCGGTGCTGATTTTGATTACCCTTCTTATGTGAGCTGAGCTAAAAATACTGCAGGCAATTGCTGAAATGCAATAATAACAGAAATGTCCTGATTAATGTTTCAGGCATGAACAGCATTCATAATTAGTAGAGTAGTGATTACTAAAGTTTCTTTCTCTTTTTAAAGAGCTTTGCTTCTGCCAGATTTAATATATCACTATTGAGTCATGCAATTTAATGTTTCAGATTTGTTTTTATGTACTTAGCCGTTTAGTGTTGGATTTTATATAAAGGTTTGGTCCAAATGAATCAAGTCTGGTAGATAAAACATGGCAAGACCCTCAAATAGCATCTGACGACATGCACCAGAAGTGTCAATTTAAATGTAGTCCTGTGTCTTTGTGGCGATTTTCGTCACCAAAGTGGACCGGACTAGTACCGGTGCTGAATTTGGTTACCCCGAGAGTTGAACTGGGACATAAATGTGGAGCAAAAATAGTGCAGTTTGATTGGTCAGCAGTCTGCATTAGTAGTGTGGTGATTTCTTTCTCTTTAAAAACACAAAAACAAATGGCTTCTTATTAACATGCTTTACATGATATAGCATAACAGCGCTGTACACCCTGCCTAGTGCTTTATGTGCACAACAGAACATAATCTGATAAAGTTTGCACTCAAATCTGTCTGTATTTTTAGTACAGATTTAAAGTATTGGCACCTATGGATGTGCTGGGATGTGCACACCACCAATAAAACAAACTTTCTGTGTCTCGTGCTTAAAGCGTGAACACCCTTCTCATTGGACATGCTAACAGCATTTTCACAGAAATGGTGCCAGGATGCAGATAGTCCAGGGATTGTATTTCTTACAGCGTCGTGCTACACCACACTGTTCAGTGGAAAAGTGCTAAACAAGAACGGGTACTGAAGTGAGACCAAACATTTTCAAAATTTATATCCACTGAAATGGTGATGGATGTTGGTTATTAGAGAATATGGGGTCAGTGTGCCACTGCCGTTTAAACAGCCCCTTGAAAAAAGCTCTGCCTGGCTCCATTATAACCGAAAAGAAATTGTTTTGGCTCACAGCGTCCTCTTTGACTCTGCCGCCCTCAGCTTAATTAGACCAGCCCCCTGTGGAAGCGTGGCATTCTGTGCAGCAGGAGGCTTATCCCCGACTCTGCTCCCTGCCAACGCGGCCACGATTGATCAGTCGTGGTGTGACTGAGTCAGCCGCTATAATATTCATGATCTAATTATTCAGGTTAGAGCAGCAGGCTTTAACGAGTGATTTAACCTCTTGTCGGGGGCTATAAAAGGGAGCCGGGTTAATCTTTCAGGCAACCTTTTTTTGTGTGTGTCCACCCACAGGAACACGCCTGAAAAACTGCCTCCGCTTCCTTGGGGCTGGCGAGTGAGATGGCATACCAGCATGACAAGGCAACCTCACACGTATACACACACACACACACACACACACACACACACACACACGCATCCCCCCCCCACTCTTAAATGAGGTGTTGCTGACACTCTAGGGCTATTGCATTTCCCAGGAAATGACAAAGTGACCTTTGATTGCATGCGGCAGCTGCTTTTTACCATGAGAAGTAAACGGAAGAAACCATGTCCATGCATTTTCATGCATTTTTAAAAATCCCATTTTGTGTTTTTTTCCAAGTTTTCTTAGGATTCTGCTTATGATTGTGGTAGCACCATGTGCAACCCACATACAGACTAATAACCGGCAGGAATCGTAAGGAGAGTTTACTAAATTAATGCATCAAATGCAGCTTTTGAGGGTTGCGCTTAATCAGATGAGAGCAGTCATTGAAATAGTGAGGATTTGGAGAGATTAGGACAGCGTGTGTGAACCGCTGGAGTAAACCCAGTTAACTCGGCCCAGGTCCCAGTGTCGGCAAAGCCTCTACACTGCTGCAACCCCCATTACACACAGCCATTTCCTCCCATACAAACACCATAATATGCTTTTCATCACAAAATGTTATGCTGTGTATGCCTATTTTCATCTGTGTTCCATAAAGAGACCTAGAAATGACTATGAAACCTGAAACTCATTTACGCTGATAGGTTTTGTTCATTCTTTGCCATCATTTTGTAGACATTAACCCCTGCACACTGTGATAAGGACATTGTTTTTATGGAATGGCGTACCTTTTCTACTGCTCCTACAGCCTCGTACAATAGAACTGAAAAGAATAATATAAAGAAAAATTACAAAAGGCACTGTGTCCACGGTAAACGGCAACCGGTCTCATAAAAAAAAAGCATATGTGTTTTGAAAATCAAGTTCTTTGCTGGATGATTCACGTGCTTTGAATAGCCTCCTCTTATCACACTCATACTCCTACATGAGCCAGAGGCCTCTGCCTCCACAAAGCCTACTTGATCTGATCTTGGACGAGTGTGCTTGAAGCAGCTCTGAGTGAATGGTTGATCAGAGATCAGCGCTCCTGCTGTGTAACATTAACATTAGTCACCAAGTGCTAAAAAATCACAACTGCTCTCAAATGAGCATTCAGAGATGCTGAATGTGAGAACATGCAGATGAAGCTTCGGTGATCAGTGTGTGTGGCTGGGTAGAGTTACTAAGCCAGATCCAGACCGATCAGTACCATGTGCATATGCTTTGAACCGAGTTGACTGAACAGTGCAAGCTTCTGTTGCTTCAGGAGTGTGATGGTGGTGTGCTTTAGGACAAAATTTGTCCTGTGCTTGTCAATCAGCAATGTACACTGTATGACCAAAAGTTTGTGGGCACCTGACTATCACACCCATATGTGCTTTTTGAGCATTGCATTCCAGATTTAGTCCCCTTTTGCTGGTATAATAACCTCCACTCTTCTGGGAAGGCTTTCTACTAGATTTTGGAGCGTGGCTGTGGGGATTTGTGTCCATTCAGTCACAAAAACATTAGTGAGGTCAGGCAGTGATGTCAGACAAGGAGGCCTGGGGTGCAGTCGGCATTCCAGTTAATCCCAAAAGTGTTCAGTGGGGTTGAGGTCAGGGCTCTGTGAAGGACACTTGAGTTCTTCCTCTCCAAATATGGCAAATCATGTCTGCATGGAGCTTGCTTTGTGGACAGGGGCACTGTCATGCTGGACCATGTTTGTGCCTTTTAGTTCCAGTAAAGTGAAATGGTAATGCAACAGCATACAAAGACATCCTGCACAAGTGTGTGCTTCCAACTCTGTGGCAACAGTTTGGGGAAGAACCACATATGGTCAGATTTCCACAGACTTTTGGCCATATAGTGTATCTACGCCATAAAATATGCCAGTGCATTGGAAGCCATGGCAAATCCAAATCCAATCCAATACCTATGCCAATAGCAGCCTTGATACCAATACTCTGTACCAGGGCTCAGTTTCCCAAAAGCATTGTAAAGTTCAGATCATCTTAAATGAGTGTTTAATGTGAAGCTTGCTCACTGCTTAATGATGCGTCCCAGTCCACACCCATTGCGTTAAGATCTATGAGGTTGTGGGATGGTGTCATCATTTCCAGATCTTGTGGGATCTGCTCCTTTGACCACAGACTGATGATGTCTTGCTTCTCAGTAGCTGACCAAACAGAACTTTCCAGGGGTTCCATTATACTGAACAGAATATTGTGCAAGACTACTGAAGATTGATCAGGTGGAAAAACTATTCTTGCTAGATAGTGTTTTTTTCCCCCCAAAATGGTGATTGTTTTACTCTGTGATCATTGTGTTTGGCCAATCAATAGTCTGCACTATTTCTAGGTTAGTGTTTAGTACAGGGGTAGATAAATCACTAGCCCAGGCACCTGGGACAGGCAAAATACGGATCAGTTTTTCATTCACAGTTGCCCGGGGGACAAGTAGGTTCAGTAGGCTGTTGGAATAATCGTCACCAGCAATTTTTTTTTTTTTAAACTCACTCGTCCAACAACTTGAGAAAGAAAAACCTTTACTTTCTGTTGACTTTAGCAAAAGAAAACTTTTCATTTATGTTTGTTTTAACTCTCCAATTGGTTCATATTTCACTATGCACACAAACTGAAGACCTGATCTGGCTGTTTGGCATATTAATTAGCCTGAATAGAATCAGGATGTGGGAACAGTAACTAAACAGCAAGATATAGTACAGTGCATCATAAAAAGAGAAGACTCTAGTCAGACTAGAGTTTTACACGAGACCATTACACCTCATAGCTGAGATCTTACCCAAGGACTTTCTGCCTTTTTGTTCGAGGGCATAAAGACGTCCGTTCTTCAGCAGAGACATTATCAGGAGAGAATAAAGACTTTGGCTACATATAGTAATCCCTTTCAGGGACTTCTTTATTATCTATAGTCTGTATTAATGCACATAATTAGCTCGTCATACTTTCAAGTGAAATGACTTTTTAAGCCTACTTAATTAGGACTTCATCTGGACTTGCTTGTTGGACTAGCTAATATATCTTTGATTTGTCCACCCCTGCAGTACTAGTAGTACCCTGGCATGAAGGTAACATGTGATGACAAAACATGGTAAACAGTTTTTCAAAAAAAAAAAAAATGAAACGAAAGTTTGACTTGTACGTCAGCACTATGACTAACAGGTTACACAGATGGCTTCCTATGTAAGCATTACTCCATGAGTGCTTTGATTAATCTTCTTTTCCATTCCAGGAACTGAAACTTGCACTCTCATAAGTCAAAATATTAATCTATAGCCCTAGTTATAGGTTAACTTGGTAAGCAATAAGGGACATTTCTAGCAGAGCGTAAGCAACAGATATAGAACACGTGTCCGGCTAAGGGCATTGATTTGAATGTAGGCCATAAACTTGTTGACAGCCAGAGTTGTGGCTCAGTAGGACACGGACACGCTAGGTGGGACACACATTGAATTTATGACTTTGAGCTAATGGCCTGCTGTATGCTCAGCTTCACGCTTTTCCGTAGACTCTTTCTTTCATCTGCGTCTAGCGAAGTGTTGAAGAGTCATATTGGAAAGTTTACAGCGCAGCTTTTCACATATGAAACGTTCTCATGCTAATATGCCACACACATGCAGCAGCTGTGAAAGCCGAGACCAAAAGGCCACACATGATTTTAGTTTTGGCAGGTGCTCGCTGGTGGGTTTTGTTGGTGATCTACTACCTTGTTCCGTACTATATTTAATCTTTAGCGCTTTTGGCAAAACCGTATCCATGCTGTTGAGTGATGAGAAATGAGAGAAGGCTGCTACTGCTCTTATGCTTAATCTCAAACACCCCGAGCAGTCGGTATGTATCAGCACTCACCTGGGTCAGCGCAAATCCTAAAATAACCCGACGCCCAAAAGAAAGAAGAATGAAGCAATAAAGCTACAGCAGCAGTTCGACTCCCCCGTGCCTTCCCTTTCAAAAAGTGCCTCTGCCTGCCTGGGAGTTTTTCACAGCAGTTTAGCAGGCCGTAAAGCTTATTGACCTTGTCAAGCCACTAGTCTCATCCCAAAGCCTCGCTTCATAAGCTTCGTTACTTATGGAATTTTCCAGACTCCCCCCTTTCTGCTTCCCCAGAGCCCTTGTGTCAACAGCCTGGTATCTGGAATGATTGATGCTGTAATGCTCATTGAAAAGGAGTGTGTGTGTGTGTGTGTGTGTGTGTGTAAGGGGATCACAAATCTGCTGCAGGCTGCAGTAATGCCCTGCACAGCCATAGGTACCTTTGAACATGCTTACTGGGGCAGGAACAAAGTGGCTGTATGTATGAAGGAGGAAGATGGTTCAAAGGTGTGTGTTTGCGTGCCGTGTGTGTTATTTGAGTGTCACTCGTGTAACCTGCGTGTGTGTTATTTGAGAGTTGATCATGTGCAGTGCACACAGTCAATATCAACTTGATGATTAAGCTTTTTCTCAGCGTGAGCATATGATTGAAAACCCAGTGTTTGTTCAGATCCTACCCTGGATTGTGTTCTAGGTTTCATATTAACATCCAGAACCAGGAAAAAAAGCACTGCTGACATTTCGTTGTTCATTCATTTAACGATTGGAGTGTAATCGTTGTAAATCTCACCTGGTCATGACTTAAATTTGAAACGCATCTCTGCTTCCCCATAAAGCAACGTCTCGTCTCATTCCAGTTCAGTGGTGCAGCAAGTCTAGGAGTGTTTTTTTTTTTTTTTTTTTTTTTTTTTTTTTTTCTTTCTTTCTTTTTTTTTTTTTTTTTTTTTAAATAAAATTTTTGTTTTTTTGGATTGAAAGTTGTCTTGCTGTCTAGCTGTTTAAATAGGATTTTGTTCAGTCCAAAATCCAAAAATCCATTCCTCATGGTTTTCAATTTCAATTTCAGGTAATTTTTTAAAATCAAGGTTAAAACATTTCACGCCTAGGATTTTATTTTGCACTTTGTGTTCTGTTGCACTTTTAATTAATTTTTCACTTTTATCTTATTTTATTATATTTTTAAAAAAATCTTTTTATATTATTGTGGGTTTTTAAAATCTTTTATTATTTTTTTTTTATTCCGGGTCATTTTTTTTTATCTTGTTCTATTTTTTATCATGATTTTAATCTCAATTTATTTTTATTACTTCATTTTCTACAGTGTAAACCCATATGAGGATGGGTTCTCCGTTGAGCCTGGTTCCTCTCAAGGTTTCTTCCTATCACCATCTCAGGGAGTTTTTCCTTGCCACCGTCGCCCTGCTTGCTCATCAGAGACGGCACACACACACACTTCACTTTACTTTTGTTTGTGTAAAGCTGCTTTGAGACAATGACCTTTGTAAAAAGCGCTATACAAATAAAAATGAATTGAATTGAATTGAATTTTATTATTATGCAAAGCACTTTTTAAATGTCTGATATGCGCTACAAATAAACTTGCAGGGGCGTAGTAGGTAGATAAAAGACGGAAATGCATTTTAATCAGTATTTTACAGGCAGTAGTGTGATAAGCGTCAGTTCGTACACCGTAACTAGCTGTGAAAAAACAACACCGTAACAAGCCTAATGCAGGAAGCTTTGTCTCTGTTATGGCTGAACTGTAGCTAGACTCACTGCTGGTGCAGGCTGGATATTCCCATGGTCACACACACTTGTGAAAAGTTGGTGTCAGGGTGCCAGCCTTGCTGTCTGTCTCCCTTCTCCACCACATGGCCCGGCTCTTCAAGAGAAGCTGATTGGTTATTTGGAGAAAATTGGAGCATTTGGATGGAGTGTAATTTGGTGAGAGGAAAGATAATCAACACTTTCAAGTGTGTGTGTATGTGTGTGTGTGTGTATGTGTTTTGAAGTTGAAGCATGATTTAAATACCGTCTCTGCTGGAGATCTGACCCTGACCTCCACACATCCTGCTGATATAGCTGGACATGCTTGAGTCCATCTGGTCGGCTGGTTAAAACCAGCCTCCGGCTCCTGTGATTCTAAGCTTGAGTGCAAAAGAGAATGTCTGAGTGGGAACAAATCTCATCTACCTGTTAGCTCCGGCATCAAACACATCCTTCCTGTCTGACTCTGGGGCACCTCCAAGTCTCTCCATCTTCCCGAGATCACTCAGAGCTCACTTGTGTGCGTTTGTGTGTTAAAGTCTGTCAGTGTTTGTGTGTCAGGTCCTCCTCAGAGGCCAATCACACAGACTGCCTGCTTCCCCTTTAGCTTTGTTGCCATGCCAACTGACCCGCTCCTTCCATCAGGTTTCTTTGACACACTGGTGCTGGGATAGTCAGTGAGGTTGAGGGTGCGTTAGTTTCGGCACTCTGCACTGATTTGTAGTATTTGTGTAACTGGCACAGGTGATGGTACTGATTAGGGATGCAACGATACCGATACTGGTATCTGGTATTGATCCAATACTATCTCATTTACTCATCGGTACTGGTATTGACGAATACCAAAAAACATGACTGGAAAAAAAAAAAAATGATATTGACGCATCCCTAGTAACGATCCTGCATGATTCTTGAATAATACTTGAAATATTCATCACAACCTTCTACGTGAAAAGATATTGCATCCATAGTAAAGGTAAGATCATGTTAACTGGTAGAGATAGTGTTCAAAGTGATGCTCGCTCTACCATTAAAGATTTTTATTGGGAAACTTAACCTAGAGCTCTTCTCAGAGCTGCGTGAATTTTGTTCAGGTAGGCCTTGTGGACATTCATTTTTTTTTTTCAGGCATATTTCAATGTTTTAACGAGTTGTTTTGTTTCTCCTATTTTTCAGCATCTGTATTTATTTGCGCAGTGAAGCGTTTGTGGGAAATAATGTCCTGTTCTGCTTATGCTATAAATTGCTGGAGTACTAACTCACTTGTCTAGAACAGCGTCAGAAAGCCATGTGTGTGCATATGTCTTTGTGTGAGAAGATGTACACATCTGTCATTTCCATAATACGCCGTTTCCCATTACGTGTTTTTTTTTTTTTTTTTATATCTGAGAGTGGCAGCTGTGGCTGCTGCGCTGGCTGCCTGCTCGCCGTGCATTCTGGGACGGAAAACGGCCTCCGACTGAACACCTGGACTGCGAGAGGAGGAGAGGGGAGGAAGTCGGTGTCCAAACCCCCGCTCTCTCGCACGAGAGAGAGCTTAGATAAATAGACGGGCGGACAGACAGACAGACAGACAGATAGACAGACAGACAGACCCTTGTCGCAGCCACCAACTGTGCCCTTTTTAAAAGCATCTCCCTCTTTCTCTTTTCTTTCTTCCTTTCAGTCGCTCAGGCCGAGCTGTCAGCACCAGGGTGTCCAATTTCTGCTAAAGCGTGAAGCAGAGAGGAGGGGTGTGGAGGAGCGGCGTGTCGTAATTGGCGCACCTGTTCATGAATTAAATCATCAGTTCCCCGTCTTTGCTTTTCGTTTGTTTTGCATGCGTCGTCCGTAGCGACGCCACTGTCTGTTGTACATCGCTGCATTCACAAATTCAGCCGAGACAACATTAGACTCCTTTTGCCATGTGTATGAGCACGAGAGGCTTTTTTCCGTGCGCCTCTGTTTTACAGTAGATCAGCAGTTAGAAGTGGGAATTATTTTGGACCTTGTGATTCTTAATGCATGTCTGATTTCTCAGGTCTGGGACCATATGTGTCTTTAAAGTCGTAATGATATAAAGTGTGATGAAAAACTAGGCATCATGGGTTTTTAGGCATATGGATTTTTTTAACCATTTAAATGCGAATTGAGTTTTTCATAATATTTACATATTCAAAGGCAAAAAAAAATCACATTCAAATGTTCTCCTACTTTTAGATGTGGCTAAATGACCCTTGACTCAATAGAAAAGTATGTGGCATGTGTGTCTTTCTTTATTTTCACATATTTTAAAATTATGAATGAATGTTGAAATTAAATTTAGAATACATTTGAATAGGTGATGTCCAGGAGTTGCTCTCTCTCTCTCTCTCTCTCTCTCTCTCTCTCTCTCTCTCTCTCTCTCTCTGTTTGTTTTTTTTTTTTTTTTTTTCCTTTATTTTTCTTCCTGTGGTGATTTCTCAGTTATATGCTACAGATGCCGTTATGCTATAGCCAATGTGGTGAGCATATATAGTGAATAATAAGCGACTTGGTATTCAGTCTCACTATGAGGAAGAGTGGAAGAGTGGAAACTCTTACTTCTAAGGAAAATTTAGTTAAATATCAGCAACAAGAAAACATTACTGTCAGTAAATAAGTACAAATTTGACATGAATCCGAAGTTTATGATTAACATATGACTTTTTTTCCCCTTTGCTTTTTTTCTTTTTGCTTTTATACAATAGATTTGTGGAGTAGTGTTATTTAAATGCATTGGAATACTTGAATAATTCAAATGCATTGGAATGCAAATACTTTGAAGTATTAAGAATTTTAAAATGATGAAGTTTGTCATTGTTGACATTTTAAAAAAAATGTAAAAAAAGAATGAGTGTAAAGGATTATAATGCTTTTGTGTATCAATCCAGAATCATTCAAGAGAGAATCGCAGCGCATTAAAGAGTCGTTTCTTCTCTCTTAGCGGTGTTGTGGGTGTCCTTGACGTAGCCGTCTTCACGTGTTATGAAAACGCTGGCAGAATAGTTTGCTGGTGAACCCATCGGGCGCCGCTGTTTAGTCTGATCTTGAAGACGCAGCAGCTGTGAGATCACCCGAGAACATTGGATCGCTTCTCAGACGACAGTTAATGGACGTCTCATTTTTAGACCGGCTTCAGTTTGTTAAGCGGCACCTTTTTATCACCTCATAGCTTAACGTTTCTGTGCATTTCAGCGTGTGTGGTAGATGTAGAGTTTTTCGAAAGGAAGTGTGTACGTTGAGAAGATTGGTATGGACTGCATACCACAGTTGTTCACAGGTGTGGGGAGGGGCAGGAGTTGGGTTGAGATGGAGTGTGTGTGTGTGTGTGTGTGTTTAATTGGGTGTTATTGGAGGTCTGCAGCAGTGCTCCGACCTCGGCTCTGTCAGCTAACGTACTTTATGAGGCTGCAGGAGCCTGAGGTCTGCCTAGAAGAGAAAGCTGCTGATTTACTGCTCAGCGAGCAGGACTAAACCCAAGCTGTCCACCTACACACTCACATTCTTATTCTTTTTGGCTTCTTGTTATGTGGGTGTGTCATTTGTCCAAGGTTATTCTCCATGGACCACATTTGCAGTAATCTGTGTTTGAAAAGTGCAAGTCCAGAAGTAAGTTTGCATTGCAGCTTTGATGTTTCAGGTCATCGTGCAGGTTTGAATGCATACAGATTAAACGGCAACGTATTGTTGCTTTCTCACAGACAAAGCAAAATACACACCTTTGTAAGTTTTCAGGGTTGATACGCCAACGCACCAATGTATCAGCCACCAAGCATTATCTAGTGTATTATCTATTCCATATTACAGTATGTTGTATATAGCAAGTGTAGATATGTACTCTTGCCATATACAACATACTGTAATATCTGTACAACTGCACATTCATGGAATTATCCAGTCATGTGGCAGGGAATGTGTGTCTCTGACCGTGGCATGGTTGTTGGTGCTAGAAACTGCAGGTAAAAAAACATGATCTGGTCTTTTTAAATCTTCAGCAGCCCAATTTCAGAGAGACTCAGAGCCCTGTTCTTCGCTGACAGGAGTGGAACCTGATGTAGCCCATCTGCCTCAATCTTGTGTGTTCTGAAATGCTTTTCTGCTCACCATGTTTATACAGAGTGACTATTTGATTTACCGTAGCCTTCTTCTCAGCTCAAAACACTCTGGCCATTCTCCTCTGACCTCTCTCATTGACCTCTCTCAACAGCAAGGGGTTTCAGCCCTCAGAACTGAAACTCAATGGATTTTTTTAAATGTTTTTTTTTTGCACCTTTCCATATAAACTCTATAGACTGCTGTGCATGAAAACCAAGAGATCAGCAGTTTCTGAAACCGGTCCACCACCATCCACCATGCCACTGAGTCACTGAAGATCACATTTTTCCCCATTCTGATGTTTAATGTGAACATTAACTAGAGCTCCTGATCTGTTTCTGCAGGCTTTTGTGCATTGCACTGCTGCCATATGATTACCTGATTGGATAATTTCATGAATGATGAAACAGGTGTACAGGTGTTCTTTATCTTTTACACAGAAATAATTGTAGGTACATAATTGTAGGATGTTAAGGACCAATACAGTAAAAGCTGATTAAAGGTACACCATAGACACACTTTCCTAGGACAAGTGCAGCTTATTTTCTGAGAGTGTATAATTCCTGTGTGGAAAAAAAAAAAAAAGATTGTATAGCCTAAGAAATGTTAAATCAAGCTAAACAACAGCAACAACTAACCATTACTCTGGCAAAGAAATAAAACCTGTTTGGGTTTTACATGATTTTACAGGGTTAATGTGATATATAGTTTTAAATCTTATATCAAATTTCAAATTTCCTTGGCCAGTTTTAATGTAAAAGAAAAATGGATGTTTTCTCTTGTAGGAGTAATTAGTAATGGAGAAGAGTTTTTAAAAGTTTAAGAGAAATAAAGAACGTTAAGTTGACATTTGATGTTGATGTTTTTTGGCCTATAAGATACAAAATAATTGCAAATAATTGCTCTTTGGTTTGTGTAGGAATGCATTTTCCCTTATTTCAGAAATACACATGACACAATGTGGTCAAAATGGTACAAAGGTTTAACTTTGTGGTTTGTTGTGTAGCCTTAAGTAAAAATGATAGAATCACAGCCTGTAAGCTGTCAGGCATTGATATTCAGCGATTTTCATAAAGCTTTCTGCGTACAGATAAACACTGTTCCATATGGCTGCATTCTCACAGACGAAACAAAGCCACACCTGTGCGTACGTTTTCATGGTTTATTCAGCCTACTAGATTTAGGTCTGAGTGTCGTTCTCGGGTCACGTGTGGAGGTGAATTGGTGTTGTTCTGCCTGTGCTCCAATCTGTGTTTGAACAGTTGTGTGGTGCTCCAGACAAAAGGCCAAGTACTGCTGCTTATCTGCCCCCCTGACAGGAAATACGGAGGAAAAGGAGAGAAATTCTAGGTAATATAATCATTATTAGCTTTAATAGTGAGGAAAGAGGGAGATTAGACGTGTATTTTGTGATCACAACGTAGGTTTATTTACTTCTTTTGTGTGTGCGTGGGTGTTATTTTTCTGACTTTAAACCCGAGCTGTCTAACCCAAGGCAGTAGATGAGCTTTGACAGAATGGAGCGGCTTTTATATATTTATGCATCGTTCTTATCTTCTGCCTTTCTTCTGTCACTTTTCATGGGGCTTCAGATAGATCCCTCTCACTCAGGCATGACCTGTGTGTATGTGTGTGAGTGTGAGTGTGTGTGTGTGTATATATATATGTGTGTCTGTGTGCATAATAAAGAAAAAGTGCATTGGAAGTTCTGGCACTTCTTCAGTACGATTTCAGTGTGCGCTGAGCCTCATATGGACTGTAAATGTGCCTCACACACACTCACACACACACACACACACACACAGGCACTTCAGACCTGGATTGGCATTCCTTTCAGTCTGTGGTGTTGAGAGCCTGATGCGTATAATATGCTTTCATACACAATTTAAATAATGAAATTTATCTGGATTCTTCCACGCAGCCCGATTCTGTATTGATGATGCACAAAACATCATGATCAGACATTTTTGATAAACATACTTAACATTTCTTATTGAAAGTAAACATTATAGGCTAAGCCTGTAAAATCCAAACATATACGTTTGTATCATACGTTTATCTTTTATCTCAAAAATGGTTAACATTTTTTTATATATTATTCACCCACAGTGTTTATCATGAATATTAAGCTCTATTTCTAGCCATTCCATTCATTCAAGTAAACATTTTTAACTTGCTTACATGCAAACATAACTCACACTGTGAGGCTGGGGCAGGGACGGCTACGGTGGCTGAGATTTACTGCGCTTGTGCGGATTTGACTCTCTGTTTCCTGCCACTTTGTTCCACCACAACGCCAGTTTGCCAAAATGTGAGGTTTAGGTGAGATAATTTCACATTTTTACTGTGTGTTGAATTAGAAGTATGTGTACACTATATAACTATACTATTTATTCAATGAAGTTAGAGCAGTAAGCTCAAACCCACTTAAAATATAATCCATTTTTCTGAAGATATGTCAGACTCTGCTTGTAGACTTTAGAGACTCAAAGCGATCACAGTATAACAGAACTAAGTTAACAGACCTGCTGGCATTGTACACAACAGCACAAACTCTTCCTCTGAGATTCGCTTATCATCTAACGCATAAACCATTTCTTCACTTGCTTATTTAAAATGACATTTTCCTAGTCAACAAAGATGGCCAAACACTTCATCCTGCCATAGAGTTAGAGTTGTTGCATAGTGACTTTGGTTTCCATGGCTACAGCGTGACTACAGACTTGGTTTCAGTCGCTGTAGCACACCCTGCAATCATCGTTGTTTAAAGTCTGTAATAGTGTAATAACCAGAAGAAGAGCATTTGAAAGCGAATAATTCCAAAAATTAGCATTTTGGAAAATATAATAGCAAATATATTCAGACCCCTTTTTCTAAATCAAGCAACACGAGTATCATTTAACTAGAAAGTTTGAAAAACACACTTTTCAATAGACTTCGGTGACAAACTTCAGATCCTAAACTTCCTATATGGCTTTACCTTAGAATACGTACAAATTTTGAACATTTGAATAGACAAACGTTATATCGCAACACTTGAAGACATTTCCGTCGCAGTATATATGTTTGCTAACAAACTGCAAGGAAAACAGTAGTATTTATTCCTTTGCTCATTTTCAGTAAGTGCTTTATCCTGGCCAGGGTCACTGTGGATTCACAGCCTTTCCCAGGAACCCTGTGTACGAGGTGGGAGTACACCCTGGACGGGACGCCATACACACATTCACATCACCATACACACATTCACATCACCATACACACATTCACATATTCATTCTCACTTAGGAGCAATGTCGCATACCCAGTCCACCTACAGGCATGTTTTTGGGAGGTGGGAGGAAAATTGAGGAAAATAGTATTATATTTTTTTTTTTTAAAAAAAAGGGCTACGTTCAGTTTGGTGATGTTTTATTTAATGTCTACAAAACCAAATTATTTAACACTGAACAGGAGGAAAGTGTAAAAATTCTGTACTTAAATATTCAGTACAAAACTTTAACATGAAATCAGATGCTTTTAATCAGAGGTTATGATTGATATTTAAAAAATATTACCTGGAATAGCTTGGAAAAGTGACATAAAATATCATGATATTGATATTGCATCGTCATAATGCTCAGCCCAGTTGAATAGTTAGTTAGAGAATAGAGAAATGTTTGACAGCTCTAATGGAAACACAGTAAGCCTTCTGATTGATAAATGATGATAATGTTATGTTTTAAAAGCACTAAGTTGTCTTAATGGAGAAAAAAAAATCATAGTACAGGCTATAGAAAGCAAAAATCCACAAACAGTCCACCACAACGCATAATGAATTTATACTCGCATTGCGACGCCGTGGATCAAGCTCTAATTGAATAAGATCCCTGAAGATTCCCACGCCTAGAATGCAACATCTGTTCTTCACATTCTCATGCTGATCTCCAAAGGTCATTGCAGAGATTCCTTCCATTTCACCAGCGTGCTCTCTCTATTTCATATCATCGAAGGACTTCACACACACTTAAACACCCACAACTCCCTACACACACACACTCACTCTCTCTCTCAGCTGCCCACACCTCAGATACAAGCCAGAAGGACCCATATCACACACACACAGACACGAACACACACACAGACACACAGCGTCCTGGTTTCTTTCACCACCCCCAGTTCTTTTCCCCTCTAACCACAGAAAGTTTGTTACAGATTAAAAAAGGTTTTTTTCCCCTCTCTGTTAGACTCTGAGGATAAATTGATATTGCCAATACTGTTTTACTTTTATGCCTCATCTTCAGCTTTAATTGTTGCTTCCTAGTGCTCCCTCTTGATATTCTTCTCTGAGGGTGTGTGTGTGTATATGTGTGTATATGTGTGTATATGTGTGTATGTGTGTGTATGTGTGTGTATGTATGTATATGTATGTGTATGTGTGTGTATATATATATATATATATATATATATATATATATATATATATATATATATATATATATATATACACGTGTGTGTGTGTGTGTGTGTGTGTATATATATATATACATACATACATACATACATACATACATACATATGCACACACACATATATACACACCTATATATTGTGTGTGTGTGTGTGTGTGTGTGTGGGTGAAGCCTTTTATATCAGATGTTTCTTTATTAGTAACATCAGTTATGAATTAGGCTACAGCATGATGTGTCACCGTCTCTGTATTTCACCTGTCATGTCCAGTTTAACACACTATTAACGGGAAAAAAAAAAAAGTTAAGGTTGGGATGACGGGCAGTTCTGATCTAAAAATTCATAAGGCTATACAAACTTTTTTTTTTTAATGTTTTTTATTTTTTAGAAATTAATTTGTTTTAATTCTGTTTTATGCAATATCAGAGCTATTTTATGATCTAATAGAACATTTGCCAGAAGGAGCAAAAAAAGCCTAAACATCAAACTAAAATGAAGAAATAGTTGCAGAAGTACAATAAGCCCTAAATGTCCAGACCTGTTTACTGAAAGAGAACGCCTCGTTTTTAGAAGTAACGATGTAGAAATGATGAATTTTCACTGTCACAGTTGTTATCAGCATCTATTGCTAAATGAATGAATAAAAAAAAAATCACAGGAACTTATATTACATAAGTGACAGTATTTTGAATTTAAAAGTAGAAGTTACTAGTAAAGAAAATCCTGAGCTCTACACTTTAATGCATTTATTTACTTCAGTATATTTATAAAATTGGCATTTAAATCTTCCCCTTGGTTAATGCAACTAAAGCTCAGTCATATTCTAACGTAAACATTGACATACAGTATGTGAAGGAACGATAAAATCATCTGATTATTTAAAATGATAAAATCGTGATTGGCTCAGTTATTGTTATTTCAGTATTGAGGGAAATAACCAATATTTTTAGACATTATAATGCAGTCCTACACTGAAGAAAAAAAAAGGGTTTATAGAATTTTAATTAATTCAGATGTGTACATCGGTTCCACGTGATTTGAATGGAGTTACGTTAAGACGATTTGTTTTCATACATGCATTTTCACAGCCCTGAATATAATCCAACCCAGTATTCTTACTGGAGCTGAGAATCGAACCTGCGTCACTGGCATTCTTGTTATCGCTGCACTATTCTACCATGCGTGCTTTGCGCAGATCAATTTTATACTATAGTTATTTATTAATTATACTATAGTTATTTATTCCCGTCAGTGCCAACATCCTCACAAGATTTTAGCATGTAATTGGTTTACAGTAATACTAAGTGAATTGATCATGCTCGCTCTACATAATTCAATCGAGTAATTAGAAATTTGTTTAAATTACGTTTAATATAAGCACTTAATATTTAAAAAACTGTTTTCTCTTAAATCTAACCGACCACATATTCCATTTTTTTCAGTCAAAGTTAAATGACCACAAAGCTTATATAAAATCTATACTGAATGATCTGCAGTAAATGTAAACATAACACTGATGAAGAACAGTCTACATTTTTCATGGCTTTCCTTTTCTACGATGTTTCTCTGTTCCCTGAGTCCTGACCTTTTTGCTCTGTATAGCATCTAGAGTGAAACCCAGCAGCTGAAAGTAATCATGTAGCTTTATACAGCTCGCCATATACATTTGAATCTGCGATTTATATGTTCTGCTGCTTTGGTCACTGCCTCAGGTTGATCAGTTAATTGTTTTTTTTCTGCGAAAATGATGCCTTCAGTTCAGTAGCATGCCTGCTGAAAATAGCACTTCTCGTTGTGGCCATTTGACTAGTACACTAGTATTCACAGGGTATTTTATTTTTCCGTAGGCCTATGACTTTAAATTGATTGTACTTGTCCCTTTTTGTCATGCAGTGAATAAGGGAAATCACAACCTGCAGAATAATTGCATGCATTTGTTGCCTTGTAGTGCTAATGAGCCCGTTTCATAACACTCTTCACTGTTTAACTCGATCTGTAATTGCCTAGCCAGGGCTCTGGTAAATGAGGGGTAACCAGCCACTATATATAGTATACACACACACACACACACACACATACACACCAAGTCTATGAACCAGGAATACTGTGTTACACATACACACTCACACAAGGGCCATATTCAGGGTTGAGTTAACCGCACATAGTGAAGATTTAATACCACATTTGCGCACATCAGTATTCAGACCTCAGATATAACTACAGCCTTAAGCATATCTATTCAGAGAGTTACATATGCGGAGTGGGGTTTGAGTAACACAGAAGAAATGCAAATGCAATATAATAGGATGTGCTGGATCAAGTGCTATTTTATAGCTGATGAGTAATGAGGGTGGAAGCCATATTGTTAAACCAAATTTTGCAGTGATTTAATATGATCATTACATCTAGGATAATTACGACTGCCAATATAGTCGACTCCTATTTCCATGCTTGTCATCTTCTTATTCATATATCATCATTTAAGTTTTTTTTTTTTATTCTATTTTCTTTTCATTTTTTTTAAAAAATCGTCTCTTGCTTTTGTTACATTGTATTACATTTGACAGCAAAGGAAAACACACACACACAATCACTAGTTTTTGTCCTCTTCAGTTCTCAAGTCCTCATTTCTGTCCCTGATTTTTTTTTTTTTCTCAAATAAAAGGAAGTGCTTGTGTTTAAAGGCAGTGGTCTAGATGTCTCAGATGCTTCTACTCAAGAAAAATCTGCCGACGACAGAGGTGTGAACAACACACAGGTGATTTGGGAAATCTGAGTGGAGCTTGCAGAAAATTGACTTAAGCAGGTGCTTAACCCATCTCTGAATACACATAACTTTCCCTGTGTAAATATTGACATAACATTTGGACTTAAATGGCCGACTCAGAATACAGCCCCAAGTCTATGAACCTGGGAATACCACGTGACACACACACACACACACACACACACACACACAGAGTGACAGATACATAGTTGAGACTCGACTCGTATTCCCCACCTCAGCAAATCCCGTTCCTGCTCTTTGTGCCTATAGATTTATGCTGCAAAGCGAGCCTGAATTGTCGCATAAACATATTGCAAAGTAACATTTGCTTGAGCCTGGCATTTCTCCATCAATCCCTTCACTCGTTTCTTTTTTTTTTTTTTTTTTTTTTTTTTTTTTTTTTTCCCTCTCCTCCTCCTTTCTCCCTCTCTCTCTCTCCTTTCTTTATGAATGAATGAACAGCTTGGTGTCGTATTCAAAGATAACGCTGTTCATTCATTCTTTTCAATCTCCTCTCCCCCTCTGCTTTTTCTACCTCCTGCCTTCTGAGGAAATAATCTTGCTTTTACACTTTTTTCCCCTAAAAAAAAGTCGTTTTTGCTCTACGGCTTTTGTGTTCCTCAGAGAATCTACACAGTAGATTACATTGAACTTTTTTCTCTCTCTCTCACTCATATGGAGTTCCATAATGGACCCATAACCTGAGGCTGAACATGCAATTAAATAAGAGCGGCTCACTGTTCAGCTTCGCCTGTCGTCTTTGCTCCATTTGCGCGCACTCACACACACACACACACACACACACACACACACACACACACGGATATACTGTATACTACACATACACATAGGTCACACAACATGCAGGTTTACTCTGTATTAATTACGGCTGTTCTTAATTAGCCTCCTGATTCTCAAAGTACTTATTTATTCTGCATGTCAGCTTCTTTTTGTAGTGTTCGTCCCTGTTCCTTCTCAGTAAATGCAAACTGAGAAATAGAAGGACGTACATGAATTCTGCCTTATTATTTCTGGAAACAGCCTTGGGCTCTTGGTCTTTCTTTCTCTCACTAACTCTCTCTTGCAATATGTTCCCCCCTCTCTCTCTCTCTCTCTCTCTCTCTCTCTCTCTCTCTCTCTCTCTCTCTCTCTCTCTCTCTCTCTCTCTCTCGCTCTTTCGACCTTGCCTCTGAAATATGTGCATGTTTGTGTGTAATTAGCCTTTACATGTCAGCCTGCCTGCTGTATCCATACTGAGCACATCTTACCCTGAGCTGTGACAGCTAGGGTGCATCGCTCCATCCCAGTCTGTTTATGCCTGTAGTGCAGGGGTGTGTGACTCCAGAGCACTGCACACTTCAGCACTCTGCCTCTCAGACTGCTGTGTTTAGCATTCTAGCTCATTTAACACACCTGATTCAACTCGTCGGCTAATTAACGAGGCCTTCCTGGACTTAATTTGGTACATTAGGAGAGGGAAAACAAGTCTCTGTAGGGCTGTGGAGCACCAGGACCTGAATTTGACACTTGATTCAGTGAATAGTGCTCTTCCTCTTTCTTTCCATTTGCATCGCTGTGTCTATATGGGTGCTTTCGCATATGCAGCGTTCAGTCTGTTTGGACGCAGACTTCTCTGTGAGAACACAGTAATTGCACTTGAGTCCAAGCCAAGACAACGGATCTGTGACCGTCTGAGTGACCTTCTGGTCTTGGTACGGTTTCAAGCGAACTCTAAAACAGTTCGATTGCAGTAAGCAAGCATTTCTACCACTTCTCAGGAAGTGAACCAAACAGCTGTGTATATTTGGATGCATGATGCATTTTTTGTAGACGTGAGCTGCTAAACTGACTCACAAGATGCAAGCTGAACAAAAAGACAGAGCTGTAGCACTACAGAAAAGCCATGTGATCTGATATTTGGACTGACGAATGCTGCGAATGTTTTCAACTAGCTATTTATATAATTATCTATTTATTTACTTATCACGGCTCTGTGGTCTCCGTGCTTGGGTGATTTTTGTGATTTCTATGCACTCTTAGACTTTTTTTTACCTTTTTCTGTTGCCATATTTCTGAAGAAATCTCTTATTGAGTATGTTTTCAGTGCTGTATGTCATTTAGCCAATGTTTTTTTTTTAAATTGATCACATATCAAAAACTTCTGCCCAGTTTCCGACTTGACAAATTGACCAATAGGTTTGAAAATGCTCTAAGAGATAAAAGCAAGTCGAAGCAGTCCGATTTTTATGAGCACTAATACAGCTCAGACCACATCCTCGTCACCAAGCTTATTTATTGCCTTGATAGCTTATTTACTTAAACAGGAAATGACAGAAACAGTCCTTAGATTAGTTTACTTGCAACTGGGTTCAAAGTGTCTTGATGGAAAGCTCTATCTGAAGTAGGACGCAAGAGGACGAGATTATCCCAGGAGAAAAAAAAAGGATCTACTACTTTTCCATCTTTTATCCTTTACAGCCTACTTTCGCAATCTGTTTGTAATTATACCACCTAAATGACCAAGTGGCAACGTGAACACTGCACAAAGCAATTTAAAAGAGAGCTCTGTCTTACTAATAACCTAGTTAGTTAACTAATGCGTTTGTATAGGTTTTATTTATGCAGCTAGTTTTGGCATCTACTAGGGTACACCTGGAGGGTCCTCCATTTTTTTATTTTTTTATTTTTTTTTTTAAACCAACCATCCAGCTTGAAATTTTCCCAGTGTGACCACTGGCTGTGTTTCTGTGGAGTATGTGACTCAAGCCATGATTCTGATATCAGCAACAAGAAAATCTAGCTCACTGTCCAAAATGATGTTAAACCCCAAATTACGGTATTTCTTTATTGATTTCATTTCCACTATATTTTGTACATGGCTACAGCGTTGCAATACTCCCGTTATAGTCTGTTATGTAGTAAACAGGGTGGTAAATATCCTCAGTTTCTACTCAACTACAACTTGGAGTTTGTACTTGCATGCCGATGATTCACAGATTAAATTTAACTCCTCATATATGAATTTTAAAGCATTATAAATAGAAAGACCACTAAAGACAGCTATTAAAGATCTGAAAGCTGGACAGTGCATGCACACACACACACACACACACACACACACACACACACACACACACACACACACACACACATACATACACACACACGATAAATTTGGAGTAACACTAATGACGTGTCATCTAACATGAATGCAGCTTGCTGGTACTGGAGCAGTTGTACGTGACTGCCTGGGTCTCACTGCTCACAATTCCAGCTATCTTACATTTCCTATAAATGTCTGGATCTGGTATAAGTTCACTGTGAGTCCACCGTGAACCACATTATACAGCTTGTCTTGTCTGATGGTCATCTGTATCAACTCTTCATGTCTGTGTGATTATTTCATTTCCTGGAAGAACTAACTTTGAAATTCGTGTCACTCCCTCATGCATAAAATGGGAAGTATGATTCCAGTTCAGTGGAGCAGGATGCAGGTGATACTGTTGCTTGCAGATGGAGGATTGGGTTACAATCTGTAGGAAAGGAGTCTGTGACTGAGCAGGAAGAAATTCATAAATGTGTCAAAATTTCTCTTGTGTGATATAAAAAATAACATTATGGAGTAGGACATTGTTGTGTTTTACTCTACCAAATCAGCAGTAACTATCTATGCAGACTGGCAACACCCAGATATCCTCCTGACATGCATATTAGCTAGTCAGATAGTTAACTAGTTAATAAATAGTTAGCTGCTAGTTAACCTCCTTTTATTTGTCACAGGTAACAAGTGGGATTTCGGTAGCGGATTCATAATTCTCGTTATTATGTTCTCAGTACTTTATTTAAAAGTAGCCAAACCTGACAAAACATACCAATACAATCGTGTTAGCCAGCTAGCTTAGCACACAGATTCTATTGATATAAATTTTAGCACATCGAGCCCCAGGTCAGTTTTTTACAGAAATATTGAGTCTCGGTTTTAAATAACTTTGACAGTGTTTTAACAAGTTTGACCCAAACACCAAGCTATGTAACGGGAATTAGCCATCCAGAAGGTGTTACTTGTTTAAAAGTCACATTGGAGTTTCTGGGGTACCTTAAGTTTATGATGAAAGGCTGTTACGTAGTTTTATATACATATATTACATATTGTTATAGAAGTTTTTTTTTTCTGTTTGGAGAGGTTTCTGGACACTAAAGAAAAGAGCCACCACGGTGCAAAACGCTGTAACTTTTGATTGTATTGTAAACACAAAACGTGACACAGTTATGGCTTAGATGTTTCACAGCCCAGCAAATATTCTTACAAAGAGCAGATCCACCATTCCAAAGCAGAAAAAATTTGGAAAAAACCTTTGAAAATCTATTTCTTAAAAAGGTTTTTTGAACAGTTTCTTAATCTTCGGATTTTAAAACTTTGCTGTTGATTGGTACTAAAAAACCGACATTTCGGTGTGTAAATGTCAGAGTAATAAACCTGTAGTTTTGGGTATGTCATTCATAAAGAAATTGATTAAAAATACCTTTAGGGTGTAAGGGATTAAACTACATGATGGACACTAGTGGTGTTGCTTGGTTTGGTATTCGGCCTTGAGTTACTTTAGTGCACTTTAGAGTTTCCTTCTCTACGAAACCCCCTGTGGTCCTTTCTTCGATACACATCTTCTCTGTCTCTCCTCTCAGCATTAACTGAGCAGACATTGACCCATTGGACCCTTTGCAAGTTTTAGGGAGCTTGAAGGACATGCACCTGGATAGTGCATAATAAAATGACTGTATAAATGTTTAAGGGAAGAAACTATATTTTCTTGGCTAGTCCACATGTACATGACTTGTTATTGTGTATGCCAAAGACACTTTGGTTTTTATATGGTGCTTTTTAAGTCTAAGGCCTGTGTGAAAGAAAGAGTGAGCGCAAGACTGATTATGTCTTATTGGGAAACCTGGCAGCTTTAATAGTGCATCTTTATTCCTCATTATCATGCTTGAGAAACAGCCATCCTCTTTCAACACTCTATTCCTGTAACTCGATATCACAAGCTCCCTTCTACCCCCCACCCCCTCCTCCCCTTCATCTCTCTTAATCCTTGTCATACTTGTTCAGGAAAAAGCGTTGGCACTTTCATAGATTAAACAAGGCTGGGGAAAAAAAATACAGAAAGACAAGCGGCTGAAACGGAGCCATGCACGCACCTCCAAATCCTTCAGGAAGCAGAACGAACACGTCAGGCCAATTAGAGCTAATGCATGGTGACGCGGGGAATCGAGGGCAAGGGGATCGGTGCCATATGGCAGGACAAGCTGGAAATCAGGAAGGAAGAAGAGATACAGGCTGAAGAGGGAGTTGTTGGGTGAGGACAGAAGCAATAGGTGTGTCAGGATAGGGAGAGAAAGGCAGACAAATGGACAGAAGTTAAAAGGCTTATCTCAGCACACCATGGTCTTGGGGGTGAGGGTCAGTGTGAGGATGGAGAGGCGAGAGACGTGCACAGCAGTGGAGAAATGATGGCATGAGAGAAATGATCATGTCTTTGATGCATCGTAATTCTTTGAATGATTCTACATCCATGCACAAAAACATTATAATCTCATGTTAGCTTATGCATAAATGTTTTTTATGCATTAATTTAATTAATGTATCAAAAATAAACACTATCATACTAGGGCTGATTGCAATTGCAATTCAGTACATTTGAATATTAATTAGTCTGTAAATTTTCACTGCCACAGCTGTTTCACTTGTTGTCAAATCTCACCCAAGCAAAGGATATTACACTGCAATGTCCTACTTTTATCATAAACATATGTTTCAAATTTAGTTTTACTTATTTACCCACAATAATGTCTTCCCGTCATTGATATTTCGCTATGTTTTACATCTCATAGCAGACCAAGTGAGACGAAATCCCAAATGGCTATCCTATATACTGTATATGCTCACTGCATAAGATGTAACATAATGATGACGTATGCATGTCTAATTTCAGATTCAGTACTATAAAAAGCATCATGCCAATAAGGGCCTGTTGGAAATGACCTAATTACTTATAGCATACTTTGTTTTCTGTTTTATATTTAAGTATTTAACTAAATGTATAATTAAAAATGTCTGACAGTAATAAACTACAGTATTAGGCAAACTGTTCAGGAAAATTATGAAATTATCAATTATAGTTTTAAGCTACAATACATAGGATTTTTTGTTACACATGAAGCATGAATAAAAAAAAATATTTTTATAAAAATGCAAGACAAAAACACTCTATAACATGATTTTTTCTGAGCTGCTAGGAGTCTCATGACAGGCCTGTAAAAGTAATTCACAGTCAGAGTGCCTGGGGTGTCGGGTCGGAATTGGCGAGAAGTGGGAAGTATGCCCCAACTTTAGACACAAAAGAAGTTCAACTCCACAGTGGCAGGTAGGAGCTGGCAGCCAATCAGGAGAGAGAGAGTGTAAACAAACAGGAGTGAGAGAGTATGATATTCTTCTATAAGAGAAAAATGGATTCAGGACTGACTTTTTTTCTTGTTTCTTGTGTTTATTTGTGACATCATTTTGTGCGAAGCTAATGAATGATAGTAATCTGATTTATCCTCAATGTGGAGCATGTATCATTACGCAGTTGTTAAGCCATTTTAGCTAGAGAACAGCTAATAGCTAATGTCGACTTTTTGATGAGTTATGTGTAATTTTGAATTTCAAGCTTATTAAATTCTATTTGCTCTTTGCATGTGTAATTTTGACATCTATCTATTTATTATCTGATTTGTGTTCGGCAGTGTGCTGACAATAGGCTGGCTAGTGGCTAACCCTTTTTTTGTAGTGTGTTATTTCTGTTATTTCAGGCAACGTGGGGTCAATCGTGGGTTCTTACTTTTAATGCGTGTGTGTTATTCTGTGATCTGTTTTAGCTAGCATGCTAACATAAGCAGGCAAGTAGCTAACACATGTTTTTGGCAAGTAGCTAACACATGTCAAACTTGGGTGAGTTAAAAACTATACTGACTTTATAGCATTTATTCTTAGAATTCTTCTGTAAACCCAAGGAGATGACATTAACAGCAGATTTTTATAGCCTCAGAGTCGCAAATATTTGGATTGCTGTTTAGGGTTCCTGTTAATTGCATGGAATATATTCGGGATGAATTCTCACTGAATGCATATTACATCCGCACAGTGGAAATGGCACAGCACAACACCTTACAAAGCAAGTAGCTCCCTTTTTTTTTTTTTTCTTCTTCACTGGAAAGGACAAAACTCTAAAACCTCACACCCTGCTGTTTTAAGTAACAATCATTCTGACAGTCCTAATGGAAAATACATTACTTCATGATGGATGAAAATGGCGTTGTTTTCAAAAAAGCAAAGGGTCTTACTGGAAAATGTAGTCATAATGTAGACTATAAAAATCCTCAATCGAGCTGCATCAACATCATAACACCCCGAATCGAAAAAAAAGACAACAAAAAAAAAATCAAATCAAATCGTGAGGTCTCGAGAGATTCCCAGCCTTACCAGAGAAGTAGCTGTAAAGGAAAAAAGGGAGTTAGAACATCTCAAAGAGGAGTGACCTTCCCAAATCGTTCTGAGTCTGAACCACCGAGATCTCTCTCTTCTCATCCTTCCCTATCCTCAGGTTTCTCTCGCTCTGTCTTTCACCTAAGTGTTTGTGTTCCTAACTGCTTTCTTTCAGGCGTGTGTGTCTGTGTGTGTGCAACCCTGCTTCATTAGTGCTTGTTTTCACTCTCACTGGGAGGATTTAAATGAGCCATCGTTCTGACCTTTATAATCCTTCTCTCCCCTGGTCCAGGTCTGTGCTCCTAAGCCCTCCGACAGCGTGGTATGGCCCTGTCGCGGCTGTTTGTTGGATAATTGCCTCTCGTGTGAGGTGTTTGTCTCCTTTTAGTTATTTCTCCTCCTTACTTATTGAAGGGTTAAAAAAAAAAAAAAAAGCAGTGGAAGGGTGGGCAAGAAAATGCGTCTGCTAGACACAAATGACCAGCCATTAGCGTGCCACCGCTGCTTTTGTTCCTTAGGCAAAGCGTGTCTGCTGCTGTGAATACTGTAATTGAATTGACTGGGGCTGCCTGTGAACGCCGCCAAGCCTCCTTCCTCAGCTCAGAAGCCTGGGAAACCTGGATAACTAGAATTTCATATACTGATCAAACACAGCAAACACACACACTCACACATGCGCACACACTCACACGCACAAACTTGTCCATGGTTGCTACATTCAGATTGTGGTTTTGTGCTCTGAGTACATTATTTGTGCTACAATGTTGATGTTTCCTCAGTATTGAAGAATCCATGGTGCTATTGATGCTACGTTAAGTTAAAGTATAATTTTAGCTCTGCAGACACTTTTCTCAACAATTCACCAGCACATCTGAGGAAAACGTTGATATTCCCGATGGTTCTGTCTGGTTTCCTTTGACATTCTGCCTTTACATTGTCCTGTATGAAAGACTTAACAGCTACTATGTATTAGCTGGCTAAATTCTTAGCCTCTGTCTACAGCTAGCTTATATTTGCTTAAAAATATGTAGCTCTGTGAGTAGCATCTTTTTTAAGATACATATTTCATCTGATTTAGATGATCTTTGAACTATTTATCTCTTACCCAGCATTTTTAAATATAAGCAGATTAAAAAAGATTGCTTCTATGTACTAACTAGCTAAATTGTTAACCTCAGCTTCAGCTAGCTTATGTGTGCTTAAAAATATGTAGTGCTCTCTGTTGAATCTCTCTCTCTTTTTTAATACATGTTTGTTCTGGTTTAGATGACTTTGGACTATGTTTTTATCTCTTACACAGCATTTTGAAGTATAATGAGAAGAAAAAAAAATGCTTCCATTTACTAGCTAGTTAAATTATTAGCCTCTGTCTTCAGCTAGCTCCATGTAGTTTTTATTTGTTTTAAATCCTATCATATTTTTCCTGATTTAGATGATTTCTAGACTGTTGGTCACCTCTTATACAACATTTAAAATCTGAGCAGACATCCCATCAACATGAATGAGCTAAACCGAATAGGTCAGGAACTTCCTATACTTCCCTATACTTTCTCAACACGAATAGACGTACACACATGACAGATCATGAGACATGGTGGCCATGGCAGATGGAGGGGTAAAAGTAAGTCCAATGGAATATCAGAGGATACTAGGCTTTGGGGATTTGAAGATGCAGTGGGAAAGCGAGAGAGAGATTGGAGCAGAGAGGTTGAATTACTCTCGGCTGCTGGCCCTGAGGCCCAGGCTCTCCACGGCGGCCATGCTGCGTTTGAAGTTTAATTAAAGTTTAGATTGGGTATCAAACGTGGCCTCACCTGCTTCGAGTGAGGGAGCAGGGTCTGAAATTGAAAGGTGGGAGAGTGACCTGTCTCTGATCCATGGGTAAAGCGGCTAGGATTAGGTTCTATCTGCATGAAGCATACGGCTGGCTGTGTGTCTGTGTGTGTGTCTATGTGTGTGTCTGTGTGGTATGGTATGCTGTAGAGAGGTCAGAGCACACACATGTCCATTTGGATTATATCTTAAACTATTAGGTTTGTATTAGGTGAGGGATGTTCGGGTGTCAGGTCTGAAGAAATCTCTCTCTCTCTCTCTCTCTCTCTCTCTCTCTCTCTCTGTGTGTGTGTGTGTGTGTGTGTGTGTGTGTGTGTGTGTGTGTGCTGTCATTTTGATTATTTTGAATTAGAGCTGGATGACATGATATAAAATAGATATTTTGTGTGTGTGTGTGTGTGTGTGTGTGTGCGCAGTTGTCCGCATTTGTGTGCGTGGGTGTATGTGTTATTGTATATGGTGCTCCTCATACACATGTATATATACTGGTGTAATAACCTGCCTAACTAATCCTGCCTCTTTCGCTGTCTCTTTTCAGTGTGAGGAGGAGTGTGTGTCCCATGTTGCACTAGGAGTGTGAGTGTGTGTGTGAGATGCTGGCCTGTTTGCCAGGGCCAGGTGACCTCTCCCTCCAGCTTCTTCCCCACTCGCAGATGAACACTGGACTTCAGAAATGTGAGTACTAATTTACACATGTACACATGCACATACATATACACACAGTAAAGAGAAAAAAAATCAGTATTTTTAATAAAATAGGCAAAGGGGTGCAACCAATACCAGAGCTTCAAAGAGTACCATATAGATTATCAGTGATCAATAAAGAAAACAGGAATACAGTAATATTGCTTATTAAACAGTACCATAGACTCTGGGATAGGTTCCAGATGCACCATGACCCTGATCAGGATCAGTCACTTGTGATTGAATAAATAGACTGATGTACTATCTGGAAATGTTGCCAGATATGTTTCCTCTCCAGTTTGCTTTTACCGAGTGAATAATGCTTCCTGCTCAGTGGAACAATCCATTTCAATGGCGTCAAGCAGCGCATTGTTTTTTTTTGTTTTTTTTTTAAGTGCCAGGATATGACCAATACAGAAATGCAATTCAAATCAATATCAATGTCTCAATGTCAGCTTCACATCTCAGACTTTCAGCGTCCATATAATTCATGAGCAAACGTTAGCATACTAAAGTTAAACTTTAATCAACTTTAGTAAACTGTGAAACACATTGTTGATCAATAGCACATCTGCACTGGTTGAGTTGACACTAAACAAGGGGTTCTTCATGTTGCAGCACATTAGATGAAAAATGCTAACTGTACCAGTGTGTAGACATGAGTTTTTATGACCCAACTGTAAATTGTGTTGAAATAAGAGAAGATTGTACGCTTAATCGATTAGATAACACACAAGAGTCTATAACTTTTGTTTTTACTGTTTCTAGCTAGTTGCAAGCCACAGGCTCCGAAAGTACAACATGTTTTATATATAAATTGTACTTCACATAGATCCATAAATTAATTTAGGGAGGTTTAATTGCATTTGTGTAAGTGGCAAAGTTGGATTAACTCTCAACTTAGTCATAGCTAAATTACTAACTTGAACCAAGAGATTTGTTTTACATCATCAAACTTCCAGTCTCACTAGGAGATGCAAACTTTTCAAGTGATTGCACCTTAAAGTGAGTATTTTTGAATCTTAAAGATTTACTGCTTGCATACATTTTGGCTGTAGTGCATGCATATATGTGAAGCGGTCTGAGAAAGTCCATCAGCTGTCTCTCTGCCTGAACAGGAGAAAAAAGCAAGAAAGAAACTCAGCCTTTGTTCGAAATAGAGTTTTTCTGCTTATATACTTTGACACCTGAAATTTACAAAACCATAAATATATTTCACCAAAACAGTATTCTTGCAAATATCGTGTTGGTTAAAGAGCCCATTTAACAGTTGTGGTTTAACAGTCTGCATAAAGATGTCTAAAACGTTGCTATCTGAATACACACTGAATGTCATGCTTTGATTAAGTTGTTGTATAGCTATATATGCTGTATGAGCTGTGGTGACATAATCCTGATCAGTTCAGTGTTCAGTTTGCAATCAAATAGCGGCTGTCAAAATGTTCCTGTGCTGTATTCGGAATAAAATTCAAGGATTCAAAGATTTTTTTGGCACATACAGTTATACAGTGTTCAACATGTAGTGAAGTGCAGCGTGGTTGACACCGGGACTGTGCAAGAAAGCAAGAGTAAAAAAGTAGTAGAGGGTAATAATAGGAAAAAATATATAGAGATGTAAAAAATATATACTTAGACATAAGAAATCTTGAAAGATAATGTCAATTTTTTTTTTGGTTGAATATATGCTGGTTGAATATATGCAAAGTAAAAGCATATTTCTGGTCTGGAAAACCTTTTCAGAACTATATATACATTAGAAAATGTCAGTTTCACCATGGGAAGGTTTTTCCCTGAAGACCACACATGTAGAAAATAAATATAATGCCCTTAACATTGCTATCTCAGAAAACATTATTGCCTAGTCAGTTCAGTTCAAGTCTCGTATTTATTCCAGTTTTATGACTGGAAATAGCCTCCAGCCTGATCTGTAGTTCTCAGCTCTCTAATATCAGTACTGGTTGCATAAATCCTGTATTGGTCATTCCATTGCGACATAATGCATCTGCGGAAAGGACAATTAAGGACAGCTAAATTCTGTTCCTGCCTTCCTCTCGTCCACAATTGTGTGCTCCTGTGACAAAAAGCCTCAGGTTTATCTGTGCCAGTGTGAACGACACCCCTGAGTGACAGCCAATGCCCAATAAGCACTGCTTTTCACCACGCACCTGTCAGCCTCGCCCCCAGTCTCATCACACACACACACACACACACACACACACACACACACACACACACACACACACACACTCTTCCAGGAAACCCTGCTGCCTGTCCAAGCCTGTCCTTTTCAATGATGTTGAGCACTCGGTGAAATTAGGCACTGTTGTTCGGAGGCGCAGCAGGAGAGCGGCAGCCATCAACTCCAACCTCCATCACCTCCACACACAGAGAGCACCTGCTGCTCCTGCACTGCCATTCAGCTCTACATCTCCCTCTCTCTCTCTCTCTCTCTCTCTCTCTTTAACATACTGTCGCTGTGTCTCTCTATCACGCCCTCCTTCTCTCTTATAACGCACACATACGCACTCTATCTCTGCCCTGGCCCTTTCTCTTCCCCCACGCTCGCTGTTCTCTCAGCAGTGGACAAATGTGGGTGTCGCCTGACATGACATGTCACGAGATTGGCAGGAGAGCTATTTAGCGAGGAAATGTCAGAGGCCATTTTGTTTAGTCAACAGCCCATGACAGAGAGAGAGAGAGAGAGAGCGAGAGCAAGAGAGAGATGAGGTGCTACGCTCAATGAGGAAAAGGATGAGATTAGCTTGCCCAGCTGAAGCACAGCATCATTGAGGCACAGATGACCCTCAGACATGTCTGGTAGATTTTGTACACTTTTCTGGCCACAAGCTTCAGACTCATGAAGGGTTCAATCTGAATTACGACGCTAAAAAATAAAAACTAAATAAGAAGTATAATCACCATGTAAACATTTAAATTCAGTTGCTTTCATAATCTTCTGTGTGTTTGCATCATGGTGCACGTTAGCTAACATGGTTAGTGCAAGAAAAGAGATCCTGCAAAGAAATAAACTTTATTTTATTTACCTTCCATATTTTTTTTTCCCAAGGATTTCAAAATGATTGTACATCCAAATTATATTTCAAGGCAGAATTCATTCTTTCTTTTTCCTGCCTTCTGTTCAGAAAGGATATTTGCATCACATCACTGCTGAATATTTGAATCTGATTGGTCAGAAGGTGTTGATTAATCTTCTATAACAGCAGTGCTGACAGTCGTTACGGTTGCATGGTTTATATTAATGTGTTTATTCTAAAACGTTGTCATTTCTGTAGTAAATAACACAAGGACTTGTATGGTGGAAGCTCCACAATAATCTAAGACTAATAATAAACAGAAAATTAAAAAAAAAAAAAAACTTTTTATTTAACAAAGATAAACATTGAATCGTTGATATGGTGAAAATTTTTGTAAGATTGAATATTTATGGAAGGAGTCTCCAGTGTCAGTGCTTTGTAGCACCAAAGAAGAGTTTATCAGTAGCATGAAGAGCTGTTTTTTTTTGTTTGTTCTTTTATAATGTTTTATTATAATATGAACAAGCTTGTCACTTAGACATTCATTAAATTAAACATTAATCGTAATCATAAACAGATGAAAAGTATGACGTATGGTTCTTTAATAAATTTAAAGCAAATTATTGTTGGTGAATTTGCTGTCGTGTAAGAGGAATAAAACACTTTGGGATGATAATACCACTCCATTGTTGATTATTTTTCTATAATAACACACCCCATCATGGTTTATTTCTTACTTAGTGGACATTTTGCTGACAGTGACATCATTTAAGAGTTGGTAAAAACACAAAAATGTAACAAACATTAGCTGCTTTAAAATCTACAATCAGAATCAATTCATTCATATTGATAAAAATCCTTGCAATCAGTCCATCCAGTGAGAAATACACTTGCTTTCCTTAAAAAGACCCCAGAGAGGGAACATGTGGCGTGATGGACACTTTGTGCAGCAACCTGTCCCATCATGCACCAGGAAACGAAAGCAGAGGGATTGTAGCAGATAACAGACACAACAGCATTTGCAATTCTGCTTCAGTCTCTGTTTCAAAACTGTACTTGTCCCCTAAAAAAAGAAGGAAAACTACAGGTAGTACTGTGACACTTGGATAAATTAGCGAGCGAACATCAGGTAGAACTAAACACAGACTGGCACTGTTGTCTAAATCGCATGTATTTTTAGCAATTTTACAAATAGACAAATTCATTTAAAAGTAAGTTCTACCTACTAATCTTGTTTGTTGATTAGAACATATCTTTCAGTCTTAGCGCACAGTGTGTGATTTATGAGACTTCCTTTTGTCATTCTCATTCCTTGTCCTTCTCTCTGCCCACTCATGCACACCTTTCCCCTTTGTGTGTGTGTGTGTGTCTCTTTACCTCCTCTGCCCTTCTCACCACCCCCCCTTTCTCTCTCTCGGTGCCGTGTACCCCTGTAGAGCATGTTCTCCTGGGAGGCTGACTGGTGATAATGAGGACTCAATCTCTGTAGAATGGCAAAACCCAGTTAGACAGACAGACAGTGTCAACAGTGGCAGGAGACATCACTCTCCACTCGCAGGGGAAAGCCGAGAAGAGGAGAGGAAGCGACAGAAAGGGCTGAGTGTCACAGGAAAGGAGAGAGCTAAAGAGCGTTGACTCGGGGAGAGGGGGAATGGAAGCGAGGCGCTCTGCAGGTGTTTGGCTAGCATATTCATGAAGCGCTTAACCACAGGAACAGCGTGTGTTCTGGTGCATCTGGACTCGGCGAGAAAACACCTTCCGCTCCTCCCTCAGAGACTGACTGATCTCCGGAGGATTCGCTCGCAGTGTGAGCTTGACCCACTTCTGGGCCTCATTACTTATGCGCACTCTGTCTTTCCTTGTCCCTCTACTTGTTACTTTTTGTGTGTGTCTCGTCTAACTCGAGACCTTTTTCCTCCATCTCTTTCTCTGCATCCGTCTCCGCCCCCTAACTCGAGTGCTCACACATTCATTCCCTCCACGTCTCCTAATTCCCCCCCCCGTTCCTGTCTCGCTCTTTGTCATTTTCTCTCCCTGTATCTCTCTCTCTCTCTCTCTCTCTCTCTGCCTTTCCCTCCCTGTCTCCCCCTTCATCAGCCGTGTGATTTGAGAATAGCAGTAATCAGACTAGCCCCAGGAGCCCCCATTACCGGCACACAGGGCCGTTCCCTTGCCATTGTCAGTCTCTGCTATTCACACACACACAGACACACAGACACACAGACACACACACACACACACACACACACACACACACACACACACACACACACACCCTTCCACAAGACACGCCTCTTTCAGCCCTTGGCTCCCCTGCCGAACACATCAGGCCACTCCAACTCTCTTCTTTCAGCTACTTCTGCCTGATCGAAAGCTCATCTTTCACCCACTTCTGACTATAGCACCATTTATATGAGGCTTTTCTCCAGGGAGAATCACTAAGCCTTTATTCTTATTCATCTCCCTCTTTCTCGCCGTATAGCTCATTTCCTCTTAGCTAGTGCTCCTGCTGGTTTAAAAAGTGGAGTAAAAGAGGACACAGCAAGAAAGATGACAAAGTGACAGGGAACAAGACAGGATTTGATGCTTCTTTTCATTAATGTAGGAATTTGAGTCTAAGGCTGCTGGTATTTGAACTGGATTTGGTCTGTTGGTCGTATGCAACCTCATTATTGCCAACATAAAAACTGGCAGAAGTATAGCAGTGCGTTTCTGAAGTACAAACCCACATACGTTACCTTTAGTAACATTTACACGTCTTTTTTTTAAATAGATTAGTAGCCTTATATAGTAAATACGTTTAACTATAGGGTCATAATAGACTGTGATTTGAGACACAGCCGATGACCATGACCACAACAGTAGCAACTGAGCTTGTGTACAGTTGTATGATGTCTCCATGCCACGCTGTAGTGACGTGCGTCCCAAAATAGTCGGTGTGAAATTGCTAACATTTTGCAGATACTCAGAAACCTGCCAGGCATATTTCAGCTCTGATCCTTCTACTGGTGGACAGAGCTTTTAATCCTCCACATGCATAAAAGCTACGCACGCAACATATGAACATTTCTGTTTCCTGTGTCTCTCCTGAGATCCCTGTGTCCATGCCAGGTGTGCTTAACCAACAACAGGAAACTCAACACTGACAAACTGTGGTTATCTGTGTTTACCAGAGACCACAGAAGTCAACAGAAGGCACCCACATTTCTCATTAGCTACCTTGGCTGATCTAATCACAAGCTACAGTCCAAAATCCTGCCTCTGTCCACTGTCCAAGGGCAGTTCAACAGAAGTGTGCACGCATACCCAAAATATAGAAATACAGAAACAGATTTGATGACATTCACCATACATTTTGTGATCAGTACATCTTTTTTTTTTTTTTTTTTGGCTATAAGGTTATCTCGTATTTGGTTGTTTTGGCTTGACGTTTTGATCTCTTTCTTCAAAGTTATTCCAAAATGCCAATGGAGGTCTTCCAGAAGGAAAGTGCATGTTCACACTTCAGCTCTTTTTTAAATCACCTGAGTATCAAACAACATTCTTCACTGAAAAGCCATTTAGACTGGAACTAAGCTCGGTATGGAACGTGGCTCCCAATTCAATCCACGTCTCTGCCGTAATGGTCAGGAGTGCGGATGCAGGCCGCAATCTCTCAGAGAGACGGGGAAAGAGATAGACAGGGACAGAGCTAGTCGAGGACAGAGATAGACAGCCACAGGGGGTCAGGAATGGCCCCTTCACTTCAGTGGCTGTGTCTCCATAATTGCTGCTTATGGAGGCTCCCCTCAGGGCGACGTGCTGCTCATCAGTCTCTGTGCTAGCGGCCCGCTTGGTGACACACGCACCAACATCTCCAGGGCATCATGTGCCACCCTGACAGAGAGCTAATCTGACAGGAAGCCTGCCCACAGAGAGATGTGGTGGATTTAAGAGTGTTTTTGCTTGGCCCTTCCTTGTTCCCTTCCTTGCTCACTCGGTTTCCATCATTTTCTTCCCTCGTGCATCTCGTTGTGGTCAGGTAGAAAGGCAGTGTGCCGTTGTCACTCTTAATGGACCAAATAGCTGCGGCAGGGGAAGACTCTAAGTAAAATGCAGTAGATGGCTCTAATGTGCACCTCTGAGACTGGAGCTCTGGACAGCAATGGAGTCTTTTTTGTTGTAATTTAGGACCAGTTTCCTCTACTCAGCTTAGAGATGCTCCAAGCCTGGGGACATGACCAAACCAAAACTGGCTTATCTCTCTCACTCCATCTCACTTTCTCCTCCTGCTGCATCTACCTCTCCCTCTCCACCCGAGGCTGAATGCAGTAGTGGGTATTAACTATCAAGCTGTAGCAGTGGGTCGATCACTTAGGTCAGATACGATACTCCACACTTTAATATGGCCCTCTATTTATGATTCATATGAAGGGAGAAGAATGCAGCTGGGAGTGGAAGATGAAGGGTCAGGGGGGCTAACGTGAAGAAGGAGAGCGCAAGAGAGAAAATACTTTATAATTCCATACCAAACTATGCCTTAAGACTTTCTGCAAAATGAATATTGTGTCATCAGTTCCATAAATTGTTCTCTTTTATGTCTCACTATCCGTCTCTATTTTTGGCTGTCTCAGCCTCCTTTTTTATATAATAGTCATTAAAGTCCCGGGGAACATGGTGTAAAATATTAAAACATTTGTGTGAGTAGTATATTAAACACCCAGAAAACTTTGAATAAAAACAACCTATATGCTATTTCATGCAAGCAGAACTAAATTTTAAAATGCAAAAACTGAAATTGTACTGGAACTATACATTTACCAACCGATTCAATTACCACATATCACAGCAGGCCACACCCACCAGGCTAGCTTTCACAGATTTCATGTGCTTGGTTAGCTTTTGTTCCGACTTGATGCATAGTTTGATGAGATTACAGTACCTAAGACTGCTGTAAGGCTCTTTTCAAAACACTCAGCACTGTTTGACATTATAGTGTAAAATTGAGGAAGAGTAATGATTTACAGTCACACCATTCAGTGTTACCCTAGAAGAGGATGCGTTCCCTTTTGAGTCTGGTTCCTCTCAAGGTTTCTCGTGTCCGGGAGATTTTTCTTTTCAATGTCACCTCTGGCCCTGGTTTTCTGTAAAGCTGTTTTGTGAACAATGGCTGTTGTTATAAGCACTACACATATAAAATTGAATTGAACCTCCACCTTGTCATTGAGGAGGGAAATTACATGTAGACTTATAAACTCATACTTTGTCTAACATCATCTTAATTAATGTATTCAGCAATTCAAGTAATTGGTGACTCTAAATTGTCCCTAGGTGTGAATGAGTGTGAATGTGTGAAAGTGTGTGTGTGTGTGTGTATGCACACGCATTGAGTCCTTCATTGGATCCATCCAGGATGTTTTCCTGCCTTATGACCAGTGTAACTAAGATAGGCTCCACCTCCAACATGGCACTAACCAGGATAAAGTGCTTACTGAACCAATGAATAAATGAAGTTTCCTGGAGCTACAAATTTCCGATTTCATTTTTGTCATGACTGATTTCTCTTGCTCAGTGTTGCTTGTTTTCATCATCACGTTAAAATTCATAGACACTCAGTCTAATTCATTGCTCGCAGTAGAGAAAGTTCCTGAGCATCATCCTTCAAGAGAAAAGTAGGAGAAGGAGAATTGCATGAGATGGCAAGTGTTAAAAGAATTACTTTGCCTCTAAGTGATTAGTGCTGAGTTTGGAGTGAGAGAGAGGCATGTGTTTGTTTTGTCATTAGCAAAGTGGTTGAAACTGAGCCAGCCAGGTTCATGGCTCATGGTGTCTGCCTGGAGGTTTGCCCCACAGCACTGATCTGAAAATAGCAATGCACTTTTCACTGGTCAAGCACATCATACAGCTTTAAAATCATCAACCAGCCCAGAATACAGGCCTCTGTCCCAGCTAGCCTTGGGCGCTCTGGCAATATGATCTAGATATTGTAATAATTGCCTAACACTAACCAACTTCGTTGTTGCTTGTAGCAAGCTGCTGGTTTGTCCTAAACAAAAATTGTTATAGTTTTTCATAATGAGGCACTACAGGTTTATTTTCAAATACCCAAATAACATAATGCATTATGTTATAAATATAAATATTCTCCCTACCACCATCATGCTTCTTTTTTTTTTTTTTTAAACCCTGAAAATGGTCTAAAACCATTCTACAATTTCATTCAAAATTTTCGAATCTGGAAATAGCTCCATGATTTTCCACAAGTAAACTATCACATATTTGTCACAGGTCATGAGTGGGATTTTGTATCCTCATTCATTATTTGCAGTGCCATGTTCTCGCTGATTTATTTATCAGGAGCCAAACTAGTGAAAATACCATAATAATTGCATCCATTTTGTGCAGCATTAACATTAGTTTCCTGGTACCATGTCATCCTGTGTACTTGGATGTAGTTCGTCCAAAGCTGTGGGAGAAACTGAGCTCCTAACACCTAATCTTATACAGACTACCAGGTAACCTCAGCGGTCCCACAGAGTCCACCACAACTCACCATCACCCCAGAGCCCACAGTACAATTTTTTAAACAACATTTGAAAAATGCTAAGAGAATTACTTCATGCAGAGTGAGTGAGAGCCTTGTAAATGTGACACAGGAAAAATTTTTTGTGCAGTTCTTTCATCAGTGTGCAGAATTAATATTAGACTGTTAGAAAAGTGACCTCGACATGAATGAGCCTGTGTGAGTGGCCTTGGTCACTCTGAGAAGCTTGGAGATGAGGGAGCCAGAGGCAAATGGAAATGCATGTAAATGTGGTGTGTGTGTGTGTGTGTGTGTGTGTGTGTGTGTGTGTAGGAAGGATCACTAGTTCTGGATCAGAGTGGCAGGGAAGTGCAGGTGGGTGCACATCAGAAGCCCCCCTCACCCATCTATCTCCCCTGCCCCCTAATTCTGTCTCTCCTTCTCTTCCTCTCTCTCTCACTTCGAATGATAAAAGCTTGTTTTATACAAAGACTTCCTTTCAGCAGCCAGACAGCGGCTTCACAGAGAACACTTATCGTCAAATTCTCTCTCTCTTTCTCTCTCTCTCTCTCTGTGTGTCTCTCTGTCTCTCTCTCTCTCTCTCTCTCTCTCTCATCTTTTATTCCCTCAGTGTCTTTTATATTCTATAGATGCATCATACGTGTCATATCAACTCAAGAAACTATTTTTTTTCCTCCTTTGGGATCATAGTGCTGTTTATCTATTACATCATACTGTAAGTAAGTGTGGAATGCTTCTGTTTTATACAGAAAAATAAACTCTCTGTATACAGTATATATGTGTGTGTAGAAGTTCTAATGGGTGATAAAATAATCATTGGTTACCATTAGCAAAGTTTTATACTAAATTTTATTTTTGCTTAGGATATTTTTTTAATATATGATCTTCAAGCCATTAATGTTCACCACAAATCTGATACTGTTTAGTGCAGTAGATGCCTAAGTATGTAGGTTCTTTGTACATAAATATCACAGATTTTTGTGCAATCATATACAACATGAAAATAGCTAACTCTGTACTAGGCCCAACCCCATGATATAAATATATGCTGTAAAAAAAACCCTAAATGTGTGTTTGACATTATATCCAAGAGGATATGAATCACTGGTAATACCTAACAGGGTAGAATAAAAATTTCCCACTCGTCTTCCAAAATTAGAAAAAAAAAGACAGAAACTACAGTTAAATTTCAATTTGCTTTTTAAAAAATACCATGATTTTTGAAGTAACAGACTTTGTGTGAATTTACCAACCAAAAGTCATTAAAACGCCATTTTTAAGTGGAAATTGAAAATGAGCAGTCGTGTAAAAATGTCAAGCAAAGATGTAATACATGTCTCTCTCAAAGATTTTTTTTTTTGCTATTAAACGAACTCCAGAGATTCACTGTCTCACATTTTGTTCTCTTTGGCCTTAAGCATGCTGCACTCATCAAGATATAGTGAGGAGAGCTGAGGGAGAGAAAATGAGCGCACTCTAATTAATCAGCTCATTTAGAGCCAAGACCACAGTTATTATAATAACAGGCTCAGCTGTTGTCCTTTTGGAAATGCTGCTGAGAAGCAGTTTGGAGGTGTTAGTAGTCGGGTCAAGTTTTTTTACTTGTGTAGTTCAGCCAAGCATGTAAGTGTGGATTTATTGGAGCATAAGTAAGTCTGAGTTTTTATGGTCATCAGCTAGTTGGGATCAAGTGTAATGGGAACTACACCCCACTCTCAATCATGATACAGCCCATTGGCTAAAATCGACTATTTGGGTACATGTCACATCCATCATACTTGTGGGAAATGAGTGTAAAATCAGTTGAAAATATGTGTTATTGACCAATGTTGCAACTGTGGTTGTGCATTGGAGTAGCTGTAAATAGCTAGATAGATACAGCTGCAGCAAGTGGCTGTCATTAGTAAGCTAAAAGTTTTATTAAATATAGCCAGCTGGCTAGCAATACACTGAGGGGTTGTCACTGGAGCAGATAAACATAACTAGCTTAATATCTATCTAGCTTAGTAGTTATATTTTTACATTTTTCTGGGTTCATGCGTTTCCTCTGAATAGCAAACACAGTAAACAGAAAAGCTGAAACCCTTTCATTCAAACCAAAAAAAACACTGAACTTACTTTTTTGTTATCTTTCCTTTTGTGTAATTTGCACTTTGATTAGACAGTGTGGGCTGAGTCTATCAACTTTTAGTTTCTCCTAGCAAAAAATTGATGATAAATAATCCACGTTTTTCATGTTCATTACACCCGCGACTGGTGGTGCTGTTGCACTCGGTTTCACAAAAATTCTAAGTAATACTCTTTAAAACATTTGTTAACCACAAATAAGTTGTGGAGACTCTCTACATGCTCTTTAAGAAATGATTTCTGACACTTGACACTGACACACACACACGCACACACACTGAGAGGATTAACATAAAATGTTTTAAAATAGTGTCACGTGCACTTGCCATGCTTAAGTGCACCCACCATAATGCCCTGTGTGTGTGTGTGTGTGTGTGTGTGTGTGTGTGTGTGAGAGAGAGAGAGAGAGAGAGAGAGAGAGAGAGAGAGAGGTGGAATTGGGATGATAAGCATTCATCTACCTCAACCACGCACACACATATTGCAATTAACCTATGTCAGTACAAGATATTCGCTTTTTAAATGTCAGAACACATTATTAAGTCATTAGGAGGAGGCTGATGTACACTGAAAACAAAATGTGCATGCTCATCAAAAATTACCTCTACAATGACCATCACAGTGCTGTAGTAATTTCCTGTGTAGATGATGTATACTCATGTACACTCAGTTGGCAGTTTAGATTTGCATTTATTAGGTAATCTACTTTGCAGCATATCAGCTGTGATACAGCATCCATGGGGCAGACAGGTTTGCTCAAGTAGCTGCTTGACAATGCTGTGGTTTGAACTCACAACCTTCTGATCAGTAGCCCAGTACCACTGTCTAGTCGGTTATAACCAATTATTTACTATGCACAATTTGACAGCCCCCTCTACTCCATCCACTGATTGAAAGGGACCACCACAGGACCAACATTTATCAGATTTTATTTGGGTTGGGCTAGAACTTTCTCAGCACAACAGTGACCCTGGCATGGTTGTGTGTTTGTGGTGCTGGCACGATGTGAACTGTGTGTTTCTTTATCAGCTAAAAGTCAAGGGCCTTTTTATGGCTCCACTGAAACTGGTAACCTGAGAATATTGGGGCATTCAGGTCCGGCTCCTCTCTTGTGTCCTCTGCTCTGGTTACTCCTGATCCTGTTAACTCTCACCTCTCCTTACATGTGGGTATCCATATTGTATCTGCCTTTTCCCCAGCTCTGTTATTTTTCCTGTTACTGTATCCCTTTATCACCCCTTTTGATGCTGTTTCCCTGTAATTGTCAATTCCTTTGTTAATTTATTTCTTCTTTCTCTCTCTTTATTGTATGTCCTTCTCTGTGTCTCCAGGGGACACTACACAGAGGATGAGATCAGCCCAGTATCCGACCCCTGCGGAGCTGGACGCTTATGCTAAGAAGGTGGCCAACAGCCCGCTGACCATTAAAATATTTCCTAACAGCGTCAAGGTCCCACAACGCAACCACGTGCGGCGCACTGTCAACGGATTGGACGCGGGTGGTGCACGCTACAGTCCCTATCCCCCTTCACAGTCTGCGGCCAAGGCCGGCCTCCTGGCCATCGTCAAGGCACCCATCACCAAGGGCATCATCAAAGACTTCACCGGTACACGTGTGACAATGAGCGCCCCTGGAAGTGGGTATGGCCCAGCACCAAGCACTTTAACCCTTCAGCATGCACCACAGCCGCTTCAGAGACCCCCACAACATCAGCAAGGCCTCCCACAACACAGTCAGAGTCTCCAGCCCCTCCAGCAGCAACAGCAACACCAGGGACTTGGGCATCACGCGCCCTCAGCAATGCCCCAGCACCCACAGGGCATGGGCAGGACACAGCCTCTTTCCCACCCCCCTCCTCTTGGTCACCCAGGTCCACAGCCTCCTCCTGCTCTCTTGCTTCAACAACAACAGCAGCACCTCCAACAGCCTCCTCCGGGCCTGCAGGGTGGCACTAGAAAACTCACGGATGCCGATGCCCCTCCAAATGTGACTGTTTCTACCTCAACCATTCCTCTCTCAATGGCTGGCACCTTGCACCAGGGCCGCCAAGCTGATCTGAGCACCATTGTGCACCAGATTAACCAGTTCTGCCAGGCTCGGGCCCAGGGCGCCGGGGCCACATCCATGTGTGAGGGCCAAATTGCTAACCCAAGCCCCATCAGCCGCAACTTGCTCATCAATGCCAGCTCCCGGGTGGCCATGCACAGTGGGCATTCCAGCGCTGTACCTCCAGGCCTTGGACACTCTTCTTGCACCATTGGGGCACCAGATAAATCAGTAGGCACTGGAGTGCCTCTTCACAACATGGGTGCCATAAACAGGATGGCTGTGTATCACAACGATTTGAAGCAGCAACAGCATCTGCAGCACCAACAGAACCCCCAACAGCATCCGATTTGCCACCAACAGCATCAGCAGATGATGTCATGGAACCAGCATCAGCTCGCACACCTGCAGCATGTATCGGACGGGGCCGGGCACCCTTGCAAAACCGCTCCTCGGGACCCAGGCTTCCCTTGTAAAGGCATGAACTACCCACCTGAGCTGTGTGTAGGGCAGCCTTACACCCTCAAACCCCCCATGGATAAGCCAACGCCTTCGCCTCCAATTGTCAACAACAACACCATGCCACCTGGCACTGTTGCACACTACGCTAACGGCCAGTACTACCACCAGGTGCCTGTGTGGGGTAGTATTCTCCCAACACCCAACAGCGACAGTTCCGGCTCACAGGAGTTGCCTGCGCCCTTCCATGGTCCAACAGGCAATGGAACGGGCAGTACCAACCCCACCCCAGGGGTGGACTGCGCCCCCACGGGAGGAACAGCGCATTATCGACCGGCAGGAGTGGCAGGGGGAGCCGCAGTGGGGCAGACTAATCTGATGCAAACGGCAGATTACATGGGAGGGGACTTCCAGACTCCCTGCTTCCGAGATCAAAATCTGGGCCTGATGGGGAAGATGCCCAGGCCTCCCCCCATGGCCCATGGCCAGCACCCAGGGTACAGATAAGCTCTGACACAGGCTCCACTCACCACCTCTGTCCGTTTCAGATAGCCACACAAAATCATCTACTCTGCTCTCTGTCTTAAAATTACTTAATAGGAGGAAAAGCATTACAACACATCAACACATTAACAGTTCAGACAGCAAACAGAAAGTGATCACTGAAAACTGAAAAATATTTAACAAAAGCAGTGTTTTCACTATTGTTTTTTTTCTTTTAATCATCATTCTTGCAAGTGATCAATTTTTTAAAGGATTAAGCCCATATAATTTTGGTTATTGGTTTTACTTTATTTCTCCCAGATCACTGTGTGATACGTCTTCTAGACATAGAAGTACAGTCTGAAAGCTGAAATGATGTCCTTCAAACATCATGAATGGCCAACTCGTTCTCTTGCCAGAGGTTTATGGTTCAGCTATAAGTCGAATAACCTCAGTAATGCACTGTTCAGGAAGGTATTTTCTCTTTTTTTATTTCTGGATCTGGCCTGTGTGTACTTGGCATCTCCAGATTCCTCACTAAATTGTTCAAGACAATGTAGATCTTGTTCAGTGGGGTTCATCCTCTTCTCTACATTAATTTATTAATCTGTGAATGGGATAATGTTTTGTAATCGACAACATGATTTCGACAGGATAATATATATCAGTGAAGTTTTATCAGTCGCATATCAAGCCACTTAGTCTGGCTGGCTTAAAGTGACGGAAGCATAACTTATATATCAATTACAGTTAAAAGTGCTGCGACAAATCAGGTGGCTTAACTGATGTCTTAACTCATTTAGATGAATGAAGTAGGCAGCATGATCGTGGAGTTCTATTTTCTTAAGAAGCCAATGTGGGCTTAATTAAAAGAAAAAAACCTGCAAGAAGATATTGAGCTTCAAGGGGTGCCATTGTACTTCTGCTTCATTTTCTTAAGATATGAAAATGTACTTGAATCATAGAGATGGGCTGTTCTCTTGTTAGATGGTTTGTAATAAAGTTAGCAGGACTAAACTTACTACTGGAGAAGATTGTGTATTGTGGATTGTTACTAATATCATTTAGAGACTAACTACAAACCAAATTGAGATTATTTGATCCTACATTTTCTCATGTATCTGTTGAAATAACTTCAGTTTAGGAGTTGCTACTGATGCTCTAATGACATGTGCTTGAATAGACCAAATTGATCACTTGCAAGATCGCTTGTGGGTAAATCAAGGAGGACTTTAAGTCAAAGGTGAAACAGCAGATGATTTATTTTATTGTACACTGGCTAATCTGCTATACTACTGTAACTTTTACGAAGTGTAATGACTGTGTGAATGTTGGATGGTTTGTGTGGGGATGGTTTTAGTGGGCGAGCGAGTGTGAGTGAGTGAGTAATGGGTGTCTGATTGTGTGTGTGTGTGTGTGTGTGTTGGTTGGTTGGTTGGTTGGTGGATTCACCATCACCCACTCTCTGCTTGCCTCCCTCTGGAACAGCCCTTATAAAGCCTTAAGTATTTGGTCCTTGGACTTTCCTTTGAAAACAAGCATGGTTATTATGAAACCTATAATAATGATAATTATGAAAACGACTTCAAAAAGACTATAAAGGAACAGCAATTTTTTCCTTGTTTATTTTTATTAACTAAAGCTTTTGTTGAATAGAAAAGCAATTCCTTAGGATTACTTTGCAACAAAACAAAGAAAAAAGAATAATATTTTATTGTAATTATGTTTTATAGCTATGTGTAGTTCTGGGCTGTAACAAAAATCTTTTTATTCCAAGTTTCAAAGCTTCAGTTTTGCAATTTGTGACTATTTATAATTATAAACTTGATTTTTTTCGTTATTTAAATTTTTTTCTTTGGTTTTTTTTTTTTTTTTTTTTTTTTGCTATAGCTGTGAAATGAAGAGTCTAGAAGACTTTCTCATATCTGTCACTCTGTGGCTGTTGAGTGAGTGAGCGAAAACTACAGAGTGTGTGTGGAGAGTTGTGCTACTCTTTTTGTAATATTGTAATAATAAAATAAAGTTCTAATTTATGCTTTGAAATCTGCCTTCTCCTTCTTATAATAACTCCCCACCACTTTGGTCTCTCAACGTAGGTTGCAGGTTTGGAGTTTGGTCTGTGTGTGGTCTTGTTGCTACACACACTTTTGTTTCTGAAGCCACGTCCCAGACAGCACCTGTGCAGGAAATGTGATTCTGCTTCTGGCCAAATTCTGCACATGGCTTTGAAGTGCACTTTCTTTTTTTCATATAATACGAGCTGACTTGTGGCCACTGATGCACGAAATCCCATGATTCACTGCACTGAGAAAACAGTCGGAAATGAGTATGATGAAGCTCGGGCACTGTGTGTAAGCAGCTGTGGGTTCTTATTAGTGACACCATAAAAGACATTCACAAAGATTATGAGTAGACTGCTCAGATTCGGACAGGAAGTGCTCAGTTGTGTCCAGCTGCCCTAAAATCAACACTGTAGATGTTAATTCATTTTACTTTGTGTAGGTATAAAAATGAGGGAGATGATTCATAAATACTGTATTAACCACATCAGTAACTGCTGTTTCTTTACAGCTCATTTATGAAATTCAAAGGCTGCTTTCTAATATTTTTCAGCACTTGTCGAATTCTCGTCATTTTGCCTTCATAAGGGCTTTTCCTACTTCATCAGGGAAGTAAAGTTTGTTGGATGAACCTGTACACTTGTACACCTGTAAACTTCAGGAGCAGAACTTACCCAGAAAGCATTGCACCCTAATGCAATTTTAAAAAAGTAGGGGGGAGGGGTAATTATTAACAAAAAAAAAAGTAATAAGAGACTTACTATTTTATTATATATAATTTGGCTTATATGCAATCAACTCAACCACATATTCCTGATAAGAAGCACGTCCAGTTTGCGAAAGCAAGAAGTGTTGGGTCTGACTGCTGCTTTATTCTGCTGTTAGGTGCAGCAAGCACAGTGTAGCTGAACTATCTACAATAAAAAAATAAAAAAATTAATGTGCTCGCTCTTAATCTGTCACGTAGCTGATACGCACTTCCAAGTCATAATATGGGAATCTACAAAGGGTATGTTTAAAAACAGTACAGCAATACAAGTTGATTATATTTCTATACCAGCCTGTCTTAAAGTGTTTTATTCCAGCAATTTGACAATGATTACATTTTAATTTATAAATGTATGTCACGTCATACTTTTTTTGTCAGTGTGTGGTTATATTAATGTTGTGGAACAGCCACAAAACTTACTTCCTATTGTCACATATTGCATGTTATAACAGTTATAGACAGACATTCCCTCACCAGCCTCACTTTTTTCCCTCTTTAAGTGAATAAGACAAAAAAAAAAATGCAGTTTGTAAGGTTCCACATAAAGTCTTCTGCCCTGAAGTCTTTCCACCCATGTTACAAAGCGCTGACACTGGAGACTCTTTCCATAAATGTTAAATAACGTTAATATCTCCTTCACCATATCAATAAGCCATGCTGTTACAGACAATTAATCAACACCTTCTGACCAATCAGATTTGAGAATTCAACAGTGCTGTGGTATAATGTGGTGCCAAAACCATATAGTCCCTCAAATATCATGTTATTTAAGAGTCGTAGGTGTAGTCCGTTTAATTTTCTAATGGAGGTTTGAAAAACATACTAAATTCAAATGACTACAGTGGAGGGGAAACACATCTCTTTCTCTTTCTCTCTCTCTCTCTCTCTCTCTCTCTCTCTCTCTCTCTCTCTCTCTCTCTCTCTCTCTCTCTCTCTCCTCCTTCTCTCTCCCTCTCTTTCTCTTTCCCTCCAGCAGGCTACTTTTAGCCTTGCTGCCTCATGCACCGCGACAGCTGGCGTACAAATGGATGAACTGCGTCGATTTGAGTCAATAGGGCCGTAAATCAAAGGCTCATGGCAGCAGGAAATAGCACAGACTGGGGCAGCTCTGAAAAAGTCCAGGTCGGGGCATATTGGAGCCGTCTGAAGCGAATGGAAATGGGAATTGCATAAAAAGGGCACAGCGGGACAGCCTGGTGAAGCTCAGTGTGAGTAATATCGACCAGGCATATTTTTTCCCCCCAAATATGTTTAAAAATCAATTATACATGCAAAAGCAAGTGCAAGTGATACAAAAAAAAAAAAAACCCAGACTGAGCATAACAGCAGGAAAGAAAAATAACTCGGACTTTACAGAATTGCATGCACAGGTGCGTTCCATGAATTTCTGGGTCGTTTGCAGGTGCACTCTCTGTTCTTCCTTCATATCTCTGAAAAATGTTAAAAATGCAAAATTTATTACGAGTCCTTGAGAATCCCATCCACTTCGGGACTCTTTCATGGTTCATGGTTAATATTATGACTTCTGTTAACCATAAATGACCACAAAATTCAGCAACAAAACACTCTGACTAATGTATTTTAAAAAATAATGAATGAAGTAAATCAAATAATGAATACCAATATTTACGGGAGGAAAAATACATCTACAGTGGTTAATATTGAACTCAACCTTCAGTTAATATGATGTGGTGGTTTGTTGGCAGTTTTCGTATTTGAGGTTCCATCATTTACATCTGTAGACCAGAGGTGATTATGAATATTTATTAACATGATATAATCCAAGTTATCCCAAGTTATGCTGCCTTCATAGTCATGCACAAAATAAAAGCAAGCATGGGTTAAACTTGGCATTTAAACAAACCTCTGTGCATGTGTTTAAGTTTCAGTAAATAGTTTCAACATGCTGTCATGTTACAGACAAATTGGAAAGTGCAAAGCCTGTTGAAGAATCGAATTTGGTCTGAACAGCTAACAGCTGCTGAAACAGCTGGTCAAGCTGGTCAACCATGCTTGCCAGCTGGTGAGTTATTTTCCAGCTTCCTTATTATTGACAAAATTGATCAATAAATGTTTGAGATTTTCTAATTACCTCATTGTTCATGCCTATGTTGCATTAGTATCTGTAATTCAGAAACTGTTTCCATTCTACCAACAGAAACTAGCTGGCAAAGATGCTCTACATTGCTTTGTTACTTTGGAATCATTACAAACCATTACATGGAGGAACCTTAATATAAAGTTTTAGCAAAATATTAAAAAAAAAACCAAAACATACTGTATAAAACATTTTCTGTTTTCTGAGTGGAATTTTCTCTTTCAATTTCATAGTATGAGTTAAATTCATCTTTAAAGATAACTAGGTGGATTCTCTCGCTACACATATTTTCCAGTTTTGCCCATAGATAGATGTTTCATATATCTACGGTTTTCTTGTAGAAATGAAAGGAGGTCACAAAACCATAACAGGTTAAATATCTAGCCACATCTGACAGACGGCACAGTTGCAGTGACAGCCAGGAAACTGATGAATAAATGTATCATATCAGCAGCTCAGAAAGACAAACAACTTTAAAAGCACCCAGTATGTTGTCTCAATCTCGCCTTTACAGTGAACTGTGAGCAGCAGCTCCACCATACCACAAGAGAGCAGCATAACCAAGCAAGACTTCCGTTAACATCACTGTGCACAATGAGGCCATTCTTTATATTGGTTAATAATCAAAATTTATTACAACTGTACAAATTACATGTTGAAAATGCACAGTATTCATATCCAACATATGTCAGTGTATAATTTCCATATGGATCATTGAGTGGATTATAATATTTACATAGTGTGGCTAAGAATAACTTTTTTTCAAAGAAACATTGTCATTACATATTTTCTATTTATTTATTTATTTATTTATTTAAAGTAAGGACTATTTAAATAGAATACTAATCCTCAAAAACAGATCATATCAAGACAATATCAACACTGACATATTGATTTTAACTTACGTTTAAAATGAAAGTGATCTGCCTTTAAGTCAGCCAAAACTTTAGACAAAAGAAGTGGCTCCAATTTTACCCTCTTCAATTATTTCAGATTCTATTGAATATGCAGATTATGCAGAATATACAAACACCACCATCCATACACACTGCCTACCTTCCACTAATAAACCCAATGCTGCATGGCCTGAATCTGCAGACTGTAACCTGATAAGCTCTTATATTTCATACAGTAACACTTGCCTGTCATGTGTTCAACACTAATTCATATTTTCCAAAGTTTTCCGCTCCTGTGTTGCTTAAAAGGATGTGGCAAAACTGCTGCAGTAACATGTTCCAGACTTTGACCTGAGCCTGAGCACTCAAATTAATAGGTATAAAATAAAAAAAAAAGTTGTATACATTGAGATTTGGCATTAGTAGCTAGCCATATAGTTAACCGACTTGCAAATTGTATACCTGCATACACAAAGAGGCCTGTAAAATGTTCTATGCACTACCTTGCAGCTTACTTCTGACAATTTATAATCCACTAACACGCAATTATATTAGATAAATATAACGCTAATATTTTGTATTGCTACAATGAGCCCTTCCTCCATTTTTGACTGCCTCATTACATTACTTGGATTAGAGTGCAAATTTGCGTGTTATGTTTTAAGTCTATAGACTGGATTTGGTCTATGAGCTGCTAGTTGCTGACCTCTATAGGTTATTTTTATTAGTGGCTGAATACAGAAAACACTGTGTCAGAAATGTATTTAGTAAGTGCTGGCTGTGTGACATTGTGCCATGTGCAAATATTTATGAGTTTAATAGCTCTCAGAAAATAGTCCTCCAAAGCCTCCATGATTGCCTAAACAATTTAAAGGTGCACCAGACAAAATAGCTTGGATCAGTGCTCAAAAATATTTTCTGTAGTTCCCAGTTACACTGAGCTGGTTGCCAGGGGTTTTGTCTCCTGCCCTGCCAGAAATTTACGAGTGTTGCGAGTGTTGGTCCTTCGTCGGCTGACTTCGCGTAGGAACCCACGCCGGCTGGGCTCTGGAAAGAGTGATACACAACACATCATATGCAACAAAACATACATTTCTTACATATTATTAAGGGCTAAGCCTTAAATCCGTCAAGATACTACTAGGTATTTATTTTGAGCCTCACCACATATACTTGCACCATAGATTTTTTTATGATGATTACCTCTTTGAGGTTCAGTTCGCATTACTGAGTTGCATTCGCCAGGATCCTCGCTGATGATGGCCAGGTTGCGGTTCCATTTTTTCCAGTTGACTTCTTCCACTCTGCAAAATGCACAATGCACCAATTATTGCCCACCATCTAAAAGCAGTTGGGTGGTGATAATCAATTTACCAAAGAACTGTGTTATGGTTAGAGATACTTTATTCGAGTGTATTGTAAAATCAAAGTGGTCAGGTGACTGCTCCAAGTGCTGTCCTTCTACACAGGAAAGAATCTTACTCAGCTAAAACTCTCTGTTCTCCCTCATCTCAAGGAGATTTTCCTTGCCTCTGTCACCTCTGGGATCTAAATCTATATCCGGATTTCTGTAAAAGCAGCTTTGTGATGATGCGTATTGTTAAAAATGCTATACAAATAAAGTTGTATTGAAAGGTAATTGATTTAAAAGTGGAAGTTGGTAGTCAAAACCATACCTGAGTGCAAGCTATAAAGTACCATCTTAAATGAAATTAGAAGTCAGGACTTATTTTAATATGGTCTTACATGTAAATTTATAAAAATGTACAAGTCTCAATTTGTTTGAAAATGGTTACAGTTTTCAGAGTTTTAGGATTTAAGATTATTTAAGGATTTAAGGTTTTAAGTTTAAGTTTAGGTATTTTTTTCCCCATACATTTGCATTACTTTGTTTGATTGAATTCATAAAATATTTTCCCATGAGATCCAGTTCTTTAATTTTTACTTTAGAGTAATTTTAATGCATTAGGAACAAATGAGACTAATATTCAGTACTTTTTTTTTTTTTATTACATTTTACTTCAGGTGACATTACACATTATACATTGAACTGATAAACCATCCTCTAAATTGTTCCAGAAGTGCCACACCATGTCACCTTTCTCTTTCCTGTCAAACTATCCATACATCTATAGCTACAAAAATTGTTTCTTTCACCTGAGACACCAGCGCCAGTCCTCCTCTTTTTTGCCCAGATTCCTCTTCACTCCTGAACGCAACTTCATCCTCAGACAGCATGCATATCTCTCCAGATCCAAGATGGTGATGGCACGCTGGGAAAACACGTATTTACTGTTAAACAGTTCACAGTGTGACATATCCTTACCAAAGACTGACATGTTAAACAAGTACCATGTTATACGTTGCAAATTTTGGTCCAATAATGGAACCACATTCACATTTTTATGTTAACTACAGAGCCGATAAACAATTCACCCATAATCATTCTACCTGAAGTAATCTTGGCACTGTTCATATAAATGATTTTATAAAATAAATATTATACACAATAATAAGAGACAAACAGTTTACCAAAGAACACATTTTTAAAGTAAACTTATCTAAATTTATCTTTCTTGAAAAAATTCTGTTTTCAAATTGCTCTCAGGCTCCAAGCTTCTGGTTTCTTCAGATACAAATATTTTCTACAAATATGAGGTTGCACATATGCAAAAAGAGACATATGGTTGTCGATCCCCACAGTGAATCATAAGCTTAAAATATCAGGTATTATTCATTTTCATATAATAATTTTCATTTGTTTTTTCATTTCATGAGAGTGACAATTATTCCTGTGGATGCTATATGTATACCTGCAGTTTCCAGATACTGGTGCTTTCCTTGGACATCTTCTCCACAGTTTTGCTCATCAGAGCAATCAACATGTTCAGCAGCAGAATGTAGGTGAGCACAATGTAGGATATGAGGAGCACATAAAATACATGTTTATACTCATACTTCTCTGTGAACTCCAGGTCACCCATGCCTATAGTGAACTTAAACAGCTCCAGAGTGGTGAAGCCGATGCTTTTAAAGGTGGGTTTTTTGCAGCCTTCTGTTGTGTTCAGAATGTCTGTAAAAAAAGACCGTCCACGTGTATTGTTTTTCTGGGCTGATGCATTAGGTACTTCAGAGTCATCTTTAAGTAGAGTCACCACAGCTGTTTGGAGAACAAAAGAAAAGAAACACTTTAGTGACTGGAATGACCTTTTGTGGATCAGAGAATGACAATTGAATAAATGGTACCTGCTGAAAATCCAAAGAGGAAGACCATGTAGACAAAGAGGAAGCGCAAGATGTCGCTAAGGATCATCTAGTAAACAGATTGGAAGGAGTATGAATATGTAGGCCTAACCTGAGATGCTCAGCAGTGTAAGATGGAGACAGAGCCAGTGTATAACAGTCAAATGTTTTACTCAGGGTGTGTTAACTTTAGCAAAATAAATAAATAAATAAATAAATAATTAAAAAAAATCAGTCACCCTCTGAATCATAACACTGTAAATGCCCATGTGTCGGGTTCCTCTAGAGAAGTAGAGCAGATTAACCCAGCACAGAGCCACACTGAGCACCAGGAAGGCAAGATACTCCTGCATCCCGATGACATACAGCCCCGCACACATCATAAAGAACACAGCCTGTAATAAACTACAGTACCAGAAGACATGAAAAAATATGTGGCATTTACAGTGGATAGAAAAATCTACACTCTCCTGTTAAAATTGCAGGTTTTCTTGTGATGTAAAAAAAATGAAACCAAGATAAATCATGTCAGTACTTCTTCCACCTTTAACGTGATATAGCAACCAACAAAATGCAAGTGAAAAACAAATAGAAATGTTTTATGAAATAAAAGAAAAAACTTACAATAACCTGGCTGCATAAGCATGAACACCCTTTTATAGTGGGACAATAATTATCATATACCTGTCATGAATGAAGTGATTCTGATTAATCCCAAATAAAGATCAGCTGTTTCTGGACAGTTTTCTTGACATCTTCTTGGTTTTGCTGAAGCTATGGTCCACAAAGAGCTTACAAAGCATGTATGGGATCTCACTGTCGAAAGATATTGATAAGGAAAGGTTTACAAAAGAATTTTCAAAACATTAAATGTACCATGGAACACCCTGAAGACCATTATGAACAAGTGGAGAAAATGGAACAGGACAGGACGTCCATCCAAAATTGACAAAAGGATGAAAACTTACCGGGGAGTCTGCCAAAAGACCTACAGCAACATTTAAGGAGCTGTAATAAGTAATATCTGGCAAGTACTAGTCACTCCCTGCATGCAACAATAATCTCTTGTATTCTTCCGTATTAAACAAAAGCCCTTTTCCTCACAAAAAAACTATCAAAAACAACCATAAATGGCTGCCTAGATTTTGCCAAAACATATATACAGTCACCCCCAAACCATGTGGCAAAATGTGTTATGGTCTGGTGAGACCAAGGTAGAACTTGGGAGAAGGTAGAACTATTTTGGGCATAATTCTAAAAGATGCAAAAACAAGACAGCTTATCACCTGCAGAAGACCCTACTCTCAGTGAAACATGGTGATGGCAGCATCATGCTATATGGCAACTTTTCTTCTACTGGGGCTCTACTGGGGTTCTAGTTAAGATAGAGGAAATTATGGAAAGCTCCATACAATCTATTTTGGCACAAAATGTGCAATTTCAGTATGATAATGACCCAATGCACAAATCCAAGTCAACAAAGCAGTGGCTTCAGTAGAAGAAGATCGAGCTTTGGGAATGGTCCAGTCAGAGCCCAGATCTAAATCCTATCCAAAACCAGTGGAATGCCTTGAAGAGGGCTGTGCACAAGAGATTCCCTCACTATTTTATAGATTTGGAGCATTTTGGCAAGAAAAGATTGGAATAAAATTGCCAAATCAAGATGTGCTAAGTTGGTAGATTCTTAACCAAAAAGACTGAGTGCTGTATTATAAGCAAACAATGCTGTTACATAGTATTAGTTAAGGGGCATGCGCAATTGTGCAACCAGGTATTATAAGTTTTTTTTATTCTTTTCTTTTTTCAGTAAAACATTTCCATTTGTTTTTCACCTGAATTTTGTTGGTTGCTATGTCACATTAATAGTGGAAAAATACCTGACATGATTTATCTTGGTTTCACTTTTTTATATCATAAATACCTGCAATTTTAACAGGGGTGTGTAGATTTTTTATATCCACTGTAATTGTTGCAATGTTTGAAGACAGATACTGGTTAAAAAAAATCGAATCTAAGTGTTACACATGCTACTATATGATACCATATGTCACTAGGAAAATGTACACAACCTGCATTTTGACTGTTTGTGCTAGTTAATACTTGTCATATACTGTATGTATATATATTAAAAAAAAAAAAAAAAAAACAAGCACTCACAAAAGCAGCTCAGAATACCCATCTACCAGCAGTGTGTTCAGACTTGGCCGCTTTCTCTTTATATCTGCCAGCTACAAGAAAACAGAAGTCCTCACTGGACTTATATTAGACTAATTCATTTTTATATTTTTTTAACCAAATTAAATGATACACACCACTGTAATGAAGAAGTAGAGTGATCCGATAGCCATGATGACCTCCCCAGCAAGCAGTAAGTAGCCAGTAGGAATAATTCCATTTTCATTTTCCTGCATATATTTCTTAATTGGAAATGGGGGCTAGATTGACAAATAAAATGATCGGTTAATGGTAAGGTATTTATTTTGAGATGATATTTGTCATGCATAGTAATGTTTTTTTTTTAATTATTTGTCCAAATCAATCTGACTAGCTGTGGCCTCGACTCACTTCCCCTTCTTCACGGTGATAAGAAACAGTTGTGAAGATGATGAGATATATGAGATAAACAATAAACTTGACCAGGAATATCCGGTGGGCAAATCTGTTCCATTTGTCTTCCAGCAGTTTATTAAGTGGCTCAATCTGGAGCATCTCGAGACGATTCTGAAACAAGAGACCACAGCATCACCAACTCTGTTCAGGATACCTGGATGTTTGTACATTGTAGTTGGCTTGAGTATAAAGACTATTTTATTTACAAACAAATTATCAGCCTCAATTATCAGGATGAATGCATAAATAATGAAAATGTACAGTAAGTGCATATTTTGCATTAAAGAGAAGTTAAGCGTATCAGTTTATTAGTCAGTTTTCTGTAGAGCATACTTCTCTTACAGGTATTTCTGTGCCATAAACAACTATCTCCAGGACAGAGTTTGGCTCGTAGGTGTCGATAGAGTCCAGGTCATATAGTGAAGCGTACACCGGGCCATATGCCCACTCAGTGAACTTTCGGGACAGATGCCTACACTCTTCTTGGTGGAACTCACGATGCAGAATGTGTTCAAACAGCTAGAGAAAAAAAGAAAAAATTTCATAGAGTATATTTAATGTGATCTCAGTGACTTTGACGGTGGCATGGTTGTTGGTACCAGATGGGCTGGTTTGAGAATTTTCAGAAACTGCTGATTTCCTGGGATTTTCACACTTAACAATCACTAGAGTTTACACAGAATGATGCGAAAAACAAACAAAAAAAATACATCCAGTGAGCAGCAGTTCTACAAGGGGAACACCTTGTTGATGAGAGATGTCAGAGGAGAATGGCCAGACTTGTTTGAGCTGATAAGAAAGGCTACAGTAACTCAAATAATCACATACAACTGTGGTGAGCAGAAAAGCATCTCAGAGCACACTACATGTCTGCTGTTGCGTAACTGCTTCCTTAGTGTACAAAACCTAAAAAGGGGAACAGTGTCTGAAGTACAGTCATGTGCAATTGCCACACTGCCATAGTAGATAATATTTTCCAGTTCTTTTTTTTTTTTCAGATGAAATTGTAGGGGAGAAAAACATCACAAGACATGAATAGAATGAATAAGCCATCTGAAAACAGGAACCACCAATATAAATATAGAATTGTTCAAGACTTCTAAAACGAATCAGTGTTCCTCAAGTCAGTCCTAGATTCTCTCTAACCTGATCACATCCTCTTTTCCAGCTTCTAACACAGCTAAAAATGTGGATACCAGGAAGGATTTGAAAATCTCTCATAAACTGCACAAACTCCACATTCATTGTGTATTGTACCACATTTCATGTGGGAAGCTTGATCAGGTCACTCTTTATTTAGCATTTATAGTAACTTTGAGATACTGATACACACTTACCCCAATCTTTCCTAGCTTCGCAGCCAGCTTGATGGAAGTAAGTCCCTGATTGTTCTTAATGTCTTCTAGCTTCTTCTGTTTTTGATTCTTAGCAGCGTCTTTAGTAAGAATATAGTCATACATGGAAACAACAAAGTCTGTATTTTCAGGGCTGTTATCAGCCACCATCACAAGAGCATGGAGAACCGTGTTGCCCAGAGTGTCCTTACACCTCACGTCTGCTTTAACCATCAGCAGGTCCACTATATCTTTCTGATTAGTACATGCTGCCAGAGAAAGTGGAAGCTCCCCTGTGAAAAAGGTTTGGAATTTATATATGTATATGTGAAATGCTGTATATTATTGATTAAGAAAACATGGTTTTATATATGTGTGTGTGTGTGTGTGTGTGTGTATATGTGTGTGTGGAATGGATTTTTTTCCCTCGCCATCACTTACCAAAGTAGAAACATGTTTCATTAAGTGGCTGGAAGAATGTCCCACAGGCCTTTGCATGGACATTAGCCCCTTTCTGAATGAGCAGCTCAGCAAAGCGCTTGTTTCTCCTCTCAATGGCTATATGAAGAGCTGTCTGTCCTGCACCGATCACATAAAAACAACACTGTAATTATGTAACTACTGCACAACAGTTAGCCATCTGGGGATGTTTGAGCTAACATTTTCTTCTTCCAACACATTCTATACAGAGAAACTAAGAGATGCCCACTACTGGCTAATGGTACTCTAAATAACAAGGGACAGTATGCGTGGCAGAGCAGAAAAGTACTGACCTTCTCATTGGGAAATTGCAAGTTTGAATCCTGAGGATGCCAGTTATGAGTCCAAAAGAGCATAACTGATCTTGGGGATGATGGCATTACTCTATCAGATCTGAGCAACACTAGCTATGGTGATGCTGGACTGTGAAGTCATGGATAGGCAGTCTGATGGAAGTCTGAATTTTGTTGAGTGTAATGTCTAATGCAAAAAATGTGATGGGGGAAATAATGGTCTAGAGATGATTTTTAAATGGTTCAAAGTTCTAGTGATATCAGAAACGAATGTACAGCATACAGTTTTGTGGTAGTTTGGGGACTTACAGTATGGCCTTTCTTCTTATAGTATGATGGGTTCGTTTTTGAAAGCAGAGTGGAAGAACCTGACCTCACCAAACACTTTTGGCATGAACTGGAGACATATTTGTGACTAAATCTCAATTCTTGTGACTGAATGGAAAGAAACCCCCACAGCACCATTCCAACATTACATGGAAAGCATTCCCAAGAGAGCGGAGGCAGTTATAGCAGCAAGAAGGATGTACATATACTCAGGGGCCACTTTTTTTTTTATAGGTATACATTTACAATTACAGGCTGACAGGTTAGCAAAGCTACCCTGTCTGTGCACAGAACAGACTACCATAAGACTACCCCTGACTAGATATTATGTAGATGGTGGACCTTTCTCAGCACAGATGAGAAACATATTGTATAATAATGATGTACCTATTGGGTAGGTAGACACTCAAATTTGGTAATATATGTTACAGATATTAACAAAACAAGTTCAAATATTCATACCTTCATAGTAGGCATCTGTATATGCTGCGTTCACTAACTTATCCAGATGTCCCATTCTCTCTGCGATACCCAGCAAGTGCTCCACTGTTTTGTTATCTCCATTTTTCAGGTTTAGCAGAGCCTTCATCAGGGCTGTCTTCCCATTGGGCCGATCTGAGGAATATGGGACATAATAATCCTATTCCTCACCTATAAGTAAATGCATTCTGTATACAGATATGTGGAGTTTTACATATAGTTCTTACATTCACAGTTTGTCAGCTTCTTGTTTGTTTTACGCAGATAATCCTCCAGGCCCTCTATCCTATTGACATCACCACTGGACACGGCATCAAAAAGCCTCTTAAAGTCAAACTTCTCATGCTGATCTGGTTCAGCTTTTATCCCTTGTATTTCACTGCAGAAAGACCAAATATGAACACTTCATGTTCACTTAGCTGTGGATGTGCTGTTGACCCACATCTGATCATCTAAATATATATTTTATTGGAAAATATACAGTAGATATTACACCGATCAGCCATAACGTTAAAACCACCTGCCAAGGTACCCCCTTGTGCCTCCAAAACAGCTCTGATCCATTGAGGCATGGACTCCACAAGACCTCTGAAGGTGTGCTGTGGTATCTGGCACCAAGATATTAGCAGCAGATCCTTTAAGTCCTGTAAGTTGCGAGGTGGGGCCTCCATGGATTGGACTTGTTTGTCCACTCGATCGGATTGAGATCTGGGGAATTTTAGCTAGCCTTCACTCCCCACGTGCATAAATGAGCCTTGGGAGCCCATGACCCTGTTGCTGGTTCACAGTTGTCCTTCCTTGGACCACTTTTGGTAGGTACTAACCACTGCATACTGGGAACACCCCACAAGACCTGCCGTTTTCACCCCACAATACCCAGTTGTCTAGCCATCACAATTTGGCCCTTGTCAAAGTTGCTCAGATCCTTACGCTTGCCCATTTTTCCTGCTTCCAACACATCAACTTCAAGAACTGACTGTTAACTTGCTGACTAATATATCCCACCCCTTGAGAGTGCCATTGTAACGAGATAATCAAAGTTATTCATTTCACCTGTCAGTGGTTTTAATTTTATGGCTGATCGAAATATTTTCATTTCCGGTATTAGTAACATGAACAATTGTTAATGAACTTATAAAGCCACAAAGCCCATAACACTTCAAGTTCTAAATGTGAATACAAGGGTTTCCTACCCTGTGATGTTGTTTAAGCATGTGCAATTAATGAATTGTTCCATAAAACAATGTACAGATCAGGCAGCCAGCTCAATACCTGAACAGCACCCAATTACATATTTGCACTGTGCAAGACCAGTATGTAGCTCTCTCTTAGATGAGATAATCTCGGAAATGGTGTTTTCCACCCAAATGTACGCAGAAAAGTATGCAAATGTGTTATATCTTCCCACTTCATACTCACAAGCAATCTGCCAGTTGGGCATTCAAGAAGTCATTCATATCACTGTAGATAGACAGTTACAGTTTGCAATGCACCAGTCACACATTATTTTTTTCCCCGCCCATATTTTGGTAAATCGCTTTCGCTGGACAGCCCTCTCTATTTTCTGGCTTCTCAATTTGTTTAATTGTCAGACTGCTTGTGAGGAAGACCTACTATCCAATCCTAGCACAAGTGGTAGAAATAATTGTAGCACAAGAGGTGGGATTTTTCAGAATACTAGTTGTGAAAATAACATGAGGTTCCTTCAGCTGTTCTTTTAAGTTTCATCATCACCTGTCAGTCTATCAGTCAGTCAATGCCTCATCATCAATCCAATGTAGAAACCATGTTACACTTGGTATTCCAGTGATGCAACTGCACATGCTGTAGGTACATAATAAACACATGACTTCTACTTACTCTGAAAAATTGAGGTTGATTCGGACTTGGCAAGAAAAATCACCATGGTCCTCTGGGAGGTCAGTGTCCATTGGTGCTTTGGTCTTTCCACACGCTTGGCGATCCTTTTTTGTTGCTTTGGCCTTAGTCCTCTCCTCATCTGTCCTGTCATCCGACTCCAAAGAAAAGGGTTCCATACTTTTCTTTGTTGTTCCTTGTTGACTTTAGTGTCACAATTCTGAGTAAAGACGGAGAAATTTAGGTTCATCACAAGAATTATGATGAAAAATAGAAATATTAGAAATGTTATTGACTCAAACAGTACATTATGAGTCATATTTGTTTCCATTCTCATATCTAGGTCAGATTAGTTTACTGATTCTGAATATATTATTGTATAAGATGTTTGCTTCTTGTTGAGCAGTGTAATTTGCCTAAGTACAATAAATGTTAGAGTGAAGGAGGAGGCTTTTTCCCATAATAAAGATGGAAACTGTGAAGGAGGAAGCAAAAGAGCAAAAAAGAGAAACCTTAGTGCTGCTTTTTAAACAATATCTCGAAACTGAGGTCTGTTCACACTGTTCACACAAATCCAACCCATGGGCTATGTCTCAAAATGTGTCTAGTTGCTGTTCTTACTAGAAGGTCAGACATTGTAACTTTCCAAATGCTCACTTTTCCATTAAATATCATAAAGTGTTCTTCAGTTTGTCCCTATTTCAAACCCTACAGCAGAGGTTCATTTTAGAAAGCTAGAAATCTAAAAACCTTAATCATATGACATTTGAGGAATTTTTCCACAAGTGTGGAAATGTATATGATTCTTTCTGATGAGACTTTTTGAAAGTTACTATTCTGAAGTGTTGATACAGTGTACTCTCAATGGCTGAGTGGCTATGAGTATTAACCATTGCTATAAGTATTATCCATAATACACATAACTTTTAATACAGAGAAATAGCAACTGGTTTACAAATGTGACATTCAGATGTTTATTTCATGAAATAAAATGTTAGCTATGTTATCTGAAACATACAGTATAACCAGCGGTTGTATTCATTTATTAACCCCAAGCTAATCCTGTTTGTGTAGGGTGCTATCTTGCTAACTTCTAAATAGCCTGTCAGTTAGCATGGTTTAGTCTGTCTACTGTCTACAACCAGTGGTCAAAAAAACTAAAACAAAACAAATAAAAAACAAAACAAAACAGAGAGGACTGGATAAGCACTACAGTAAATATGTATTTATAAATACAGGTATTTTACCATAAGGTGGAAAAAGCTTAATTAGTAGCTTAGCTAGCAAGATACCTTTCTCCTTCAGGCTTAGCTAGCAAAATACCTTTCTCCTTCATACATTCATGCAAGAAAGAAAAAAAAACCTTAAGCATACATGAACTAATTAGTCAACTCCTAGCTAGCTAGCCTCATGTACTAGCCGAATGTAATTAAATATCACAACACCTTTACTGTTAAACACCTGCTACTTTAAAAATGAAATGTAGGCGTATCCTGCAACATCACAACAATTTCAAACATAAGAAAAAAACTCAGTTATGACATTAATGATAACTAAAAATATTTCCCAGTAATAAAGAGGAAGCCAAATACTATTATATAGATGGAAAAGCAGAAAGCAAATGAGAAAAAAAGGAGAAGTTTCAGTGATGGTTTTAGGACTGTCTGGACCCCTAATATCATAAGCGTGTTTGTATTTTGTTACCACAGCAAACGGTTCACATGGTATTAACCCACCAACATACACTATACGGACAAAAGTTTATGGACACTTAACTATCACACCCATATGTGAGCTTTTTCTAAACTGTTGCCACAAAGTTAGAGGCACATTATTGTACAGAATGACTTTGTATGCTGTAGCATTAAGAACAGGCCCAAACCTGTTTCAGAATGACACTACCCCTGTGCACAAAGCAAGCACCATGAAGACATGGTTTGCCAAGGTTGGTCTGGAAGAACTTGAGTGGCCTGCACAAAACCCTGACCTCAAGCCAGCTGAACACCTTTGGGATAAGCTGGAAGGCAGACTGCACTCCAGACCTCCTCACCCAACATCAGCGCCTGACCTCACTAATGCTCTTGTGGCTGAATGAACACAAATCCCAACAGCCACGCTCTAAAAGCCTTCCCAGAAGAGTGGACGTTATTATAACAGCAAAATCTGGAATGGGAAGTTCATCAAGGACATATGGGTGTAATGGTCAGGTGTCCACAAACTTTTGGCCAGTAGCTATATACTGTGTAGCAATACACAGTAGCTATACACTGTGATTTCTAGTTCACATGTTCTTGTCAGAAATGCCCACAGATAATTCAAGAATTATATTTATTGTTTTACATTAAGAAAATAACAGTGGCACAAATTAGTGACAAATTAATGGAAAAAAAAACAACATAAAATGTCTTAGTACTGGAGGGATGAACACCATTCTTCTATAAGAGATTCCTTTTGGTTGTGTAGTTTTCATGACGGCGGTCGAGAGTGCTGTCTAACACGTCGCTCAAAAATCTCCCATAGGTGTTTAATTGGGATGAGAATGTTAAAGCCATAGCAAATATTTTACATTATTGTTTTATTCAGCAAATAATTCAGTGAGCCCACTATAGGGCACTTGAACAACCATGAACTGCTCAGCTGTATATAAGATTCAATATAATTACATTATACTATAATGGCTATATAATCGCTTTCTGTTTCTTATAAAAACATCAAAAACAGCCACTTGCATTTTCAGATGTGAAACAACAGATAGTGGTCAGCTTGTTGTGAGCACTATCAGGCAAAGCTGAAATATTAATTTTTAATGTTTCTTTATGTTGCTGTTACATGATGAACCTATCCATTAGCCAGAATCCATAACAGTTTCATGTTTCAAGCCTTAGATGCATTATCTCCTTCTAGTGAAAAACTGCCTTTCCAAAGAGCAAATCAAAACCGTGAAACAAACCAAATGCCATAAATTAGCGTGAGAGCAAGGAGCTGAGAAATGGGCTCAGGGTGCAGGCATGCTAACCACATTACTGTACTTATCTTTCATATCATTATTGATCGACTCCAAATGGATCGCAGATCTCTCTGTCACTGGGGTGGGGCAGTTGTTTGTTAATCAAAAGGCATGTTTGTTTTGCAGATTAAAAAAAAAAGTATTAATAAATGGAAGTGGAGAATAATTAAATGAATAGCAACAACATATTCACTGACATACACATAATTATTTAGAAACTGCATATTCCCAGAACATTAGCTAAAATATGACAATTCAAGGTTGTCGATTTAAAGCTGGGGAGGCATTTATGTGGAGGACAATAAAAAATCGATATCATAAAAGAGAAAATTACAGATAATGCTTACTGAAGGCAAAAATACATAAAAGCAGATGAGTAGTGATATAAGGAATCAGTACTTACCAAATATTCACTAAAGTATCCAACCTGTGCTGAAATATAATTTAATTTGATCCCCAACTGTGTTAACACTTCTCACTTCATAACAGCATCTTATATTCTGGAACTCAGCCTTCGGCTTGCTGAAAATGAAGCAGAAGAGGAAGTGAACACTTGCAAGTGTTGAGAGAGAGAGAACAAGAGAAGGAGAGAGCGAGAGAGAGCAAGAGAGAGCAAGAGAGAGAGACAGAGAGAGAGAGAGTGAGTCAGTGTATGTGTGACTTCCAGGTCCATCCCAGATGTAAGAGAATCCCAGAGAGACCACAGACTCATTTAGGATTGATTTGGCCTTAGGTCGCCTTCTACTTTTTTGCAGTTCAACATAAAATGCCTGCAAATTGTTTGTCTGTAGAGCTACTGAGTTTAAAATTGTGACTTTTGCATTGTGCTGATAAAAGTCTTTATATCTATATCTAAATAGAGTGGCCTTTTCCTTATTACACAAGATTAGGTAACAGTTTTTTTACATAATGACAGCAGATACATGCACTTATCAAACATAGCTCAATTCAAAATTATTTACAAATTTAAACAGAAGCATGCTAAATGTGTCCAGGTTTACATGTCTAATCAATGTTTATTGTTGTCATGTCATTCAAATTTTAGATTCTAAAATGGTATTTTATATATTTTATTTTTCTCTGATATGTAGCACACACGCACTGGTAAAAACGCTGTGTATTTGCGGATGTGGTTTGGCTTAGAGCATGAAGCACAACCCACTTCTACACCCTTATACATGGTGGGCAGGTACTCATACACACACAGACATGCCAAAGCCAACATTCACATCATGTAGTTGGGGAAAAGAAAATGCACAAGTGAAACTGTCTAAGCGATACTGAAAACAGTGCAGTGGAATCAGCAGAAAATTTGATGTACCACAAAATATTTTGTTTTACTTCAACTTGGAGAAAGTGATTTGCAAATTATGGTAAACATTCTGTGTTGTGGAAATCCCAAACTTTTATTAATATAAAATGCTAGGTATTAGGTTAATGTCAGGGTTACAAAAGGTCTTCTATGTGTGTAAAAACAGAACAGAACAGAACAGAACAAAAGAAAGGGCAATATGATTAGCTCTACAAACACAAGCAATACACACCAAACAAGTATCTTTACAAGTGAAAATATCTCGAATATGGGCAAATATATCTATTATTTCTTATTATGAGATAATCATAAATCAAATACAATATTCAGCCTGTTTTAGAGGCTTTTACTTATTTCAAGCTTTACATTTTCTTATTCTATTGACAGATCATTTTTCTTCTTTCTAGAAGTAAATGCTTAAAATTAGAAAAAATAATAGAACAAGGCTATTTCAAGAATGAAATTAGTAAAAAAAAAAAAAAAAAAAAAAAAGTCTAGAAACAGGTTTAATAATCATATATTAGGTTTACTGTAATCTTTGTATATTGTAAAATAAATCTTACCAGCGATCTTACCAAATCTTATCTCTATTCTCCAACGCAACTTTTCTATCTAAAATTTTAGGAGAAAGTTGTAGCCCAATAAATCTTTTTTTTTTTTTTAAATCATTTTTAAGTAGAAATAACAAGAGTGATACATTCCAGTCTGGTTTCAAGAAGCTAAAGTGGAAAATAACCTACTGCTTGACCAGATTTTGGATATGTGCCAGTTTTGATACTGTTGCTCAAATGCAGTATTTGTCACCATTGACCATGATATTTTAATGAAAAGGCTTGAAAACACAGCCAGCTTGGACAGACAGCTTCTTGCATGGCTTAGAGTTCACTTAACAAACTGTTACTAGTTTGTTAGAGTCAGTGGAGAGTATTTATAACCTAAAACTTTAATACAGTGTCCCACGGTGAACCTTGTCTGATCTTCAGTGCGTGGATTATAGATGCATTTGGGTATATTTGTGAATAGAATCACAGAGGATATTGGTAGTGAAAAAAAAAACTGATGAATGGAAACCACTAATGACATAAAATAGCTTTCTGACCTGTGCTTGTTGTACCAAAGGATGGAGGCTCAGCCCAAGGTGGTAGCCACATTCAGGTGTGACTCAAACTTGGTTAGTGATGACAGGAAAACACTAGTGCTGCGTCTGTCCTGCCATGTGATCAGGCGACACACATCCTGAGGTCTAAATTTGTGAGCCACATGACTAATGCACTGCTCACAACCTGAAATGGGAACAGAAGACAATATGAAGAACCTGAGATTAGGCTCATCTATGCTGGTCTTTATATAGCTGTCTGTATGTACTGGTCATGGGAAAAAAAAATCTAAATTCCTACTACAAGCTGGGCTCCAATCCAAAACACTGAAAGCTGTGCACACTGGTTAGTGATAAAGATGTGTTATATTACAGATATGATGTATTACATTTAAAGCTGGGCTAGAGACCACTGAGCAATTAGACCAGAGGTTTTCCACCCACAGAACACAAAGTGGTTACAGTGTGAAAAAAGACACATTATTTGGGTGTCAGGCATTCACAAACCTTTGGCCATATAGTATACATATCCTGTAACTAACTAAAACATAAAGTCATCCTTTAACTAAGTAAAGCATACATGGTCATGCTGTAACTAAATAAAACATGCAAAGTTATCCTGTAACTAAGTAAACATACACAGTCAACCAGTTACTAAGTAAAATACACATAGTCATCCTTTAACTAATTAAAACATACATGATCATCCTGTAACTAAGTAAAACCTTTCCAGTACCTTGGTGTTCACATCACGCAAGACCTGTCCTGATCTTGCCATGTTAACACCCTGGTGAAGAAGGCCCGGCAGCGTCTATACCACCTTAGACACTTGAGAGATTTTCGACCGCCCTCTAAGGTGCTAAGGAACTTTTACACCTGCGCCTTCGAGAGCATCCTGATGGGAAGCATCACAGCCTGGTTTGGGAACAGCATCCAGCAGGACAGGAGGGCTATACAGGGGGTCGTGCGATCATCTGAGCGTACCATCCGTACAGAGCTCCCTGACCTACACTCTATCTACAGCAAGCGGTGCTGGAACAAGGCAAGGAAAATAGTGAAAGATCCCAACCATCCGAACAATGGACTCTTCTCTCTGTTGCGATCAGGGAAGTGCTTCTGATGAGGAGGAGCTTCTTCCCGCAGGCCATTCGGGCCCTCAACCAGTACAACACCAAGGACTAAGAATCGTCCACCTCCATCCATACATTTCCTTCAAACACCCACCCTCCATCTACATCTAAATTACATAATGTTACTAATTTATTTTAGTATTGCAATTTAGTATTTAGTATTGCATTTGTTGCACATTGCAGATTATTGTGCATTACATCGCACAAATGGTACATATCCGCACTTTATATCAGTACTGTCAGACTGCTGCTGCCACCATCCATATATATGTATATTCTTACACATTTTTTTTTTAAATCCCTTCATAAATTTTTTATGCATATATTTTTCTTTATATTTAATATTGTTCTACATTTTCTTATTTTATGTCAGAACAGTTATATAAAGCATTTCACTGCAAGTCGTACTGTGTATGGTTATGCATGTGACAAATAAAATTTTAATTTGAATTTGAACCTACATATTATAATATGAAGCTGGGATATTTCCCCTCCAGACCACCAGAGGGTGCTCTCCACAGAATTTTGACTTTGACACATGGACTGTAACTACAGTGTGAAGTCTTACAGTTTGTCTGTCAATCGTCTGAGTCCTGAGCCATTTGTATAAAGGATTGCTGTTCTATGTATGACCTTGCCTCATTTCATATTCTCTCTGCCTTATGCCCCACACTGTTGTTTTGGTATTATCTCTGATTCCTGGTATTTTGACCCTGCCCTGTTTTTGAATAAGATTTGGATTGGGATTTGGAACTGTCTGCTCATTCAAGCTTTTTTGGTGCCGACCCTGACTTTTTTGACCCTGCTTTATTTGTTAATAAATTTCCTGCAAATGGGTCCTTACTCTGCCTCAGCGAGACCGGTTTTAAACACAGTCATCCTTTAACAATGTAAAACAAACGTGGTCATGCGGTAACTAAGTAAAACCTACGTCGTCATCCTTCAGGATTATATCTATGTGCTTGTTCCAATACATTATTGTTTCTATAGTAACAGCTCATACACAGGGACTTGTACAGCAGATGTTCCACATAATCTAAGACTAATAATAAATGGATGTTAAAAACATGTTGTTTAACAAAGTATAATGTATAATTGTTGATGTCATGACTTTTTTTGTTAGGAGACATTTATTTTGTAAGCGCTTTGCAACATTCAGGGTGCTTTGAAAAGTTTCCAAACACAGGGATGTCTTCAGGACAGAGGAGTTTGCACTTTCCGGGTTCTCAGTCAAATGACGTTGAGAGAAAGAGAGAAAGAGAGACTGTTTATCACGGCCATAACACAAGTAATAACAGGAACTAACTTGTCTCTTGGATGTTCCACAACATTAAATCTAATTGTAAACTGTTAAAATGTGTGAAGTTAATAAACTAAGGGGCACGGTGGCTTGGTGATTAGCACATTTGCCTCGCTCCTCCAGCGTTGCGGGTTTGAATCCTGCCTCCGCCCTGCGTGCGCGGGGTTTGCATGTTCTCCCCATGCTTTGGGGATTTCCTCTGAGTACAGTTTCCTCCCCCAGTCCAAAGACATGCGTTAGGCTGATTGGCTTTTCTAAATTGTCTGTGGTGTGCGATTGTGCCCTGCGATGGGTTGGACCCATCTCAGACTGTCCCCTGCCTTGTGCCCTGAGATTTCCAGGAAAGGTTCCAAGTTTGTGTCTGCTTGCATCTTTATTAAGAGGAAAAATCCCTCACAATCCATCACTGCATTATTTTCAGAGAGCAGCACGGTCTGTTGTGTGTTATTGTCCTTACACAATTAAAACTGCTCTCAAACCTCACTACACAATTCCTGACATGTTAACAAACAAGCGCATATGATGAACTTTTTTCTGTCCTTTTTGTATAGAAGCCATTTTGTACATACAGGAAGAGGAAATTGTTATCCTCCTACCCTGACAAATCGAGTATCATTTGAAAGCAAAAGCAGAGATACAAAACAAAATGTCCACTACAGAGGAAACAAATGAATAAGCAGGGTCACAGGAGGATGTGCAAATATATATGACTTTAAGTACTCTTATGTCTTTCAAAGCCTCCTTTATTTTTTAAACAAATTAAAAGCCAACTGGATTATACATAAGACAAATTACAACTCGGTACAGTCAGTGGTCAAATATATTTATTTTTTCTCAGTTCCATTACACTGGGCTGGAGGCCAGGGGTTGTGTCTCGTCTTCTGCCTGGACTGTTTGCCGTTTACATCTCTGTCGACTGACATCACACTGGCTGAGCTCTGGAGAGAGTGATACATATCATAAGCATCAACAATTACACCTGTATAAAGGCTAAGACTTAAATCTGTTAACATACAAACTGTGACAACACATGTAATTGCACCACAAATTAGAAACAAACCCTGAATACCTTGAAAACGTTCAGTTCGCATTACTGTGTTGCATTCTCCAGGATCCTCACTGATGATGCCCAGGTTGTGGTTCCAATTTTTCCAGTTGACTTCTTCCACTCTGCAGAAAGCACAGGGACAAACGCACCAATTAGTGCCCACCATCTAAAAGCAATCTGTTGACTTGTAAACAAAACTCAATTGACCACAGGAATGTATTATGATTAGAGATAATGGGTGGTTGAGTGTATTGTAAAAAGTCATAAGTGAGTAGGTGACTGCTCCAAGTCCTGTCCTTTTACAAAGGAAAGCAGAACCCAAAAAAAAAAAAAAAAGAAAATTTTACTCAGTTAAAAGCTTCAGTAAGTAATCTCACCTGGATAATATAGATTTATATCTGTAATCATAAAGAGTGTCCTGTGCTCATTCCAGGACTCATAATACTCATAATATGCTCATAAATTTGTTTAAAAACGTGATACAAATGAAATTGACTTGAAAATTTAACTGAATTAAAAGTGGAAGTCACTAGTCAGAATTATATTTGAGTTAAAAAGTGTCCACACTAAAGTATTTAAAAGTAATTGTTTTGACTGAAATTAGAAGTGAGTATTTGGAGTTTCTGAAAAATGTACGAGTCTAACAATGGAGCAGCAACAGTTTGCCTCTGCCAAAAACACTTATTCGTATGTTTTGAAAGAAAGCAGATGTACCAACAATTAAATTGTGGCTTACTGAGTCGACTAGCACTTTACACTTAGAAAGAATCAAACAAAAAAACAAACTTCCATTATTTGAAAAGATCTCATCTCCTTTATTTCTTTTCTTCAGAAATATGATGATTACTTTTTGTTTTGTTTTTAAATGATGTTCCACTTCTCCTGTTGGATAGCACTGCCGAGTTCTGGAGGGCTAGGGTTGGGAGAGATGTGGGAATTATCTTGTTGGGAGTTTACTGTTTGGTATTTTTCTTGCTTATTTTGCTTTATTTATGTATTTATTTCAAATTTAAATCAGTATTGCTATTACTTCTGTATATTAATACAGTATTGCTATTATTACTTCCTTTCGTCCTTTTATTGTGAGTACTTGTGAATTTTTGTGTTTTAGTTTAAATAACTTATGATAACTTATAAAAGTTATCATTGGGCGAAATCCCAAATAAAAAATATTTAAACATAGAAATTAGAAGTGAGAAGATATTTTAATATGGTCTTACACGTAAATAACAATTACATGTTCGTAACAATTTACAATGTCATACTGGAACAGGTTTGGGTCCCTTAGTTCCAATGAAGGGAAACTGTAATGCTACAGCATACAAAGATATCCTATACAACTCTGTGCTTCCAACTTTGTGGTAACAGTTTGGGAAGGCCTGGGGGTGATGGTCAGATGTCGATTGGCTCATCTGCCATTTTTATCAGAGACAATAGAAGACTCCTCTTTTGGCATATTTTTGTGCTCTGCTGTTATAATGTGACGCTCCTACACAAAGTGTGTAAAAGTAGGCATGTCTGAAACGGTCATTTAATTATTGATTTTTTTGGTATTTTTCATACCCATGACCCCCTGCAATTCCCCACAGTTTGAATACCTCTGTGCTACACCATTTCACTGTCTCAGTTATACTTTCCGGTCTATGATTATCAAGATTTTTCCTTTAACCTGAAACACCAGCGCCAGTCCTCCTCTTTTTTGCCCAGGTTCCTCCTCACTCCTGAACGCAACTTCATCTTCAGACAGCATGCATATCTCTCCAGATCCAAGATGATGATGGCACGCTGGGAAAACACAAACATCCAGCACATTTACTGGTACACAGAAACATGATGTATTATCATCAAGGTCTAAATGCTCTAGAACGATTGCCATATAAGTTGCAAATGGAACCACATTCAAATTTATGTTAACTACAGAGATAATAAATGATAAACACCCATTCATCATTCTACTTGGAGCTATAAGTAAAGAGACATAGGGCACTATATGTATACCTGTAGTTTCCAGATGCTGGTGCTCTCCTCAGACATGCTGTCTACAGTTTTGCTCATCAGAGCAATCAACATGTTCAGCAGGAGAATGCAGGTGAGCACAATGTAGGATATGAGGAGCACATAAAATACATTTTTATACTCATACTCCTCTGTGAACTCCAGGTCGCCCATGCCTATAGTGAACTTAAATAGCTCCAGAGTGGTGAATGAGATGGTTTTAAAGGTGGGTTTTGTGCAGCCTTCTGTCACATTTTCATTGTCTGTGTACAAAGAGCTTCCTTTCTTGGGTTCATGGAGTAGAGTCACCATAGCTGTTTAGGGAGCATAAAAAAGGAAGTGCCTTAGTGACTGGAATGAAATGTGTGGAACAGAGAGTAATGATTTAGTAAATGGTACCTGCTGAAAATCCAATGAGGAAGACAATGTAGACAAAAAGGAAGCGCAAGATGTCACCAAGGAATATCTAGTAAACAGAATGGGAGGAGTCAGAATATGTAGGCCTAACCTCATGTAGGCATAACCTTTTTCACATCATGAACAATGACCATTTTTCATCAGGGTTGATTTATATTTCTGTGAGCGCATATCTGTGACCATGTCAAAACGTCAAGTGTAGACGTGCACACAGGGTGAAGTCCAGAATTCACAGCGAAGAATTAAACAGCGACAAAGAGCCAAAACAAAGGAAAGTTCTGTAATGACTGTATATATGGGTGGATGTTGTAACAGGGAGTCAAAAGTGAAGCCAAAATGTCTCTGAGGCCCTCTAATGGCTGGCTACAGTACAATTTTAACCTTTTATAACCTTTATGACCTTGATAACCTTGACCCAATATTTTATCAGAGTTATTTGTTCTGGTTGATTAGGTGATTGACAGTTTTGGACATGACAGTAAACCCTCAAGAATGTGCATTCACTTTCCAACACCGACCTGAAGCTTTTGACAGTTCTTTTGTCTTTCTGCTGTTAACTGTTCTAACAGACCATCAGCGGGGAGTTCTTTGCAGTTTTTTCTGGTATGTTGCTCATTTTGAAGTCTAGGATAGCTCATGGTACAGCTGTTATAACTAGCAAACCAACGTGAGTGACAGAAGCAGCTAACACTAGCTAAATATCCTAATAATTTATGATTGACTGTATGGCCTTAGTGAACACTCAAAGTAGCTTGGTAAGGTTACATACACTCCGTACATTCACGACGTACATTCACTCCAACATCCTCCACCAACAAAATGAGCAGAGCATAACAGGGCACTTCTCTGTTCAGATAAGTAACTTACTGTACTGCAGGTGGCACTAGATGAATATCATGGAGAACAGTCATTTTTTCCTATTTAAATATAGGTTGTATTGAGTATAAATGTTGACTGCTGTTTACCAGTATATTTTCAGTTTGTACCTTCTCGTAGCTACTTACACTTACATTACTCTGATTAAAATGATGGATAATGTCAGCTAGCTACCAAATGATAGCTCACTCAATCATGACTTAAAGCTCTAAAATCTTTTCCTGACAATGGTAAAATTGTAATGGTTCAGGTGTCTCACAGTGTGTGCACTCGTGTACAGTGTCCATCACCAATATGGGTGGGCGAGAGGCAGACCCACTGTCCGACCAGCCGTATCTGCTGCACATGCTCTGACTTCAATTTTTGCAAGATGGCGACTCCCATGTAGACTAAAAAAGGCTTTAAAACTGCACAATGGGAGTGAATGGCTCCATGTGCCCACTCGTATATACAGTCATTGGTTTCACCCTAGGTAAATAAACAGAAGCTAACACAGGCATAACTTAGTTTTGAAAGTGCTGGTGAAAAAGAAACTTTGCATGATCAATTATAAACTAAGAGAATTTTCCCTGAAAACATTTTTGAAGTGTTTCACTCATCTGTATTCAGCAGTGTCAGCGGCTTTTGCATAGAAGCATGTCAATTTAACTAGATTTAAATCCACAATTCTATCTATCACTGAAAGATGGATGCTTTAGTTTTAATTTTCATCGAATTGCTGTGGTTTACATCACCGACATTGTTTCTTTATTGGGAATCCATTTGAAGAAAGAGAAAGTAAAGTGTGTGATCCTGCAGGATTAAATTGGCCATTATAATGAAATTTGTCCACATATAACACATATAACACATAAATTATCACATTAACACAATGTTTTGGCTCTTCTTTGCTATCTTATTCAGTAAATTCTGGTGTGGTTCATGCCACACTGCCCCCTAGAGGACACACTCGTTCCATGCAAGTATGTTTACCCATGATCCCCCTCCCTGCTCTGTGACACAAATACGCATTAACACAGATGTATAAATCAGTCTTCAGAAAACATTCATTCATTTATCTTCAGCAGTATTCTCGTCAGGGTCAGGTCAATCAGTAATATTGGGCACAAGGTGGGAATCCACCCACTATGGCTCTGGTGTCAAACTCAATTACTGGAGGCCCACAGGTCTGCACAGTTTTGCTTCAACCCTAATCAAACACACCTGATCCAGCTAATCAAGGTCTTCAGGATTATTAGAAACTTCCAAGGAGGTGTGAGTTGGAGCTAAACTGTGCAGAGCTGTGGGCCTCCAGGAATTGAGTTTGACACCACTGCACTATGGGATACCAGTCTATCACAGGACACACATTTAGTATAGAAATTTAGAGCAGCTAGTCCACCTATTAGCATGTGAAAGGAAACCAGGGAACCTAGAGGAATCCAAGCAGGCACAGAGAGAACAATACCCCAAGCTCAGGATCAAACCTGGGACCCTAGAGCTGTGAGGTAGCAACACTAACCACAACCATTATAAAACACCAGTATGATTTCACTGGTTTTGCTCAGAACAGTCTAAGAGGAAAAAGGGGGTTCTCCAAAGGTCCTTTCTAAAGGGATTCATCTTCAATTCTTTCCTAAAAAAATTAATGGAATGTGACAAACAACCCCTAAAGATGCTTGAAAGACCCTTTTAAAAAGGGTAATATCTGTCTCTATGAAGGCACACTCAGAAATAAAGGTACTAAACTGTATATTTCCTTGTTGCTGGGGTGATGTATCTTACCCTTGATTGTACCCTTGATGGTACTTGGAAACATCAATATAGTACATAATTGGACTTTAATGACCACTGATGTACCTTTAAAACTTTGCCCCTAAAGCTAAGTAAAGGGACACCATGTGCACTTTCCCAGGCAAAACATACAAACTATATGGACAACAGATACCCTTGATGGTACCATCACAGCAACAAGGAAAATTATTTACTTTATTTCTGAGAATTTAGCAGAGGATTCCCTCAAAATTTGTTTGAATTTCATAAGGCACATGGCAATTGTATTCAAGGCCAACAGTAAGTAAGTGTGTAAGTAGCCACATTTAAAGTTTTAATGGCATTTTGAATCTGTGCCAACCAATGATTGTGTGGCATTTCAGTCATGGGATAAAAGTGGCTCTACTGTAAACTCTTCTCTAAGACGTGGCTTCATCAACACTGAGTTGAGCAGTGTTTTAAATGTTAGATTTTGATGAGTCCTGTGTTTACTATCAGGGCATGACAGTCAAAGGTTTTACTGCAGGAGTGTAAACTTCAGCAAAGAAAAATGTCAGTCACCCTCTGAATCATGATGTTGTAGATGCCCATGTGTTGAGTTCCTCTGGAGAAGTAGAGGAGATTAACCCAGCACAGAGCCACACTGACCACCAGAAAGGCAAGATACTCCTGCATCCCGATGAAATACAGCCAAGCACAGATTATAAACAACCCAGCCTGTAATAAACTACAGCACCAGAAAACATACAGATTATTTAAAAATATGTGGCAAGTAATATACTGTATCTCATTATACCACAGGATTCTTGAATCTGATTAGTCAGAAGGTGTTGATTAATTTGCTACAACAGCACCAGCCGCAAAGCAAATCACAGGTTTATTTTAACATGCTTGTTCTAATAATTTATTGCTTCTATAGTAACAGCAAATTCACAGGGACTAGTACGGTGAATGCTCGATATAATCTAAGTCTAATAAACAGATAAACAAGTTTTTAAAATATGTTATTTAGCAAAGAAAAATATATAACAGTTGATATGGTGACCCTTTTTGTAAGAAAACTTTTATGTATAATTTCATGAAAGGAGTGTCTAGTGTGGGTGCTTTGTAAAGGTCAGTAAGTTTTCCTCCATAGGAGAGTCTTCAGGAGAGAGAACTTTGTGCTTTCTGGTTTCTTGGTAAAAAAGACAAGCTGTGGGTTTTTGTCATATTAACGGAGGATGAGGAACAACAGTTTATAGCTGCAATAATGTAATAATGTATGTGATAAGGGGAACTTGTATCACAGACATTCCGTAACATTAATTGCATCAACTAATAAAAAGTTATGTTGTGTCCTTCTTTCATTGATATGAAAATTTAATTGCTGTGGTATAAGAGGAATAAAACCCAGATAAGAAGAATAAAACAATATGTTAATATATGAAGTCCTAAATCACTGGAAAAATGTACAACAACCTGTCTGTGTTTATCAGATAATACTTATCATATACTGTATATAAAAATATTATTTAAAAAAATATCAAGCACTTACAAAAGCAGGTCAGAATAGCCATCTACCAGCAGTGTTTGCAGACTTGGCCGCTTTTTACATATATCCATCAGCTACAAGAGGACATAAGTCATCGTTAGACTTTAATTAATGTTAGCATTTTTTTTTAACACTAAAGTAAATGATACACACCACAATAACTAAGAAGTAGAGTGATCCAACAGCCATGATGACATGACCAGCAAGCAGCAGGTAGCCGGCAGTATTTTTCCTCATTGGAAATGGGGGCTAGATTGACAAATAAAATGATGATCCGTTAATAGCAAGGTTTGTTTTAAGATTATATTTTGCATGCATAGTAGTGGATGTTTTTTTTTCATCAATCAATCAAGATTTAATAAAATTAAATCTGAAAAACAAGATTTTTTTGCTATTTGAACTATTTACATGTTATGTTAGCTATTTCCTTGAATAAAATGAAACTCCATGTAGGTGGGAAGTGTATAGTAACACGCATCCAAATCTACTGTAACTAGCTGTGGCCTCGACTCACTGTTCCTTCTTCACGGTGATAAGAAACAGCTGTGAAGATGATGAGATATATGAAATAAATGATAAACTTGAAGAGGAATATCCATTTGGCAAATCTGTTCCATTTGTCTTCCAGCAGTTTATTAAGTGGCTCAATCTGGAGCATCTCGAGACGATTCTGAAACAAGAGACCACAGCATCAGCATGTACATGCATTTAACATGTCATCTATCTGTAATTGGCTTGCGTATAAAGGCTAGGAGGAATGTCATAAATAACAAAAATGTAAGTGCATATTCTGTATTTTAAAAAAAAGATAGAAGCACAGAATTGAAATATATTGGCTTATTAGTCAAGTTTCTGCAGAGTATATTTCTCTTACAGGTATCTCTGGGCCATAAACAACTATCTCTAGGACAGAGTTTGGCTCGTAGGTGTCGATAGAGTCCAGGTCGTACAGTGAACCGCGCACCGGGCCATATGCCCACTCTCTGAACATTCGGGACAGATGCCTACACTCTTCCTGCTGGAACTCGCGATGCAGAATGTGTTCAAGCAGCTGGAGGAACAAAAAACATTTTCATTTAGTACGGTTTTTTCAGACCCATGCCAAGCAGTGTTAAATTTTTAATGTCAATGTACACTCACTGTACACTTTATTAGGAACACCAGTACGCCTGCTCATACAGACAATTATCCAATCATGCTCCAGAAGCACAAAGCATAAAATCATACAGAAACAGGTCAAGAGCATCAGTTATTATTTATTTCAGACAACAGAATGAGAAAAAATTTGAGCTCATTGACTTTTGTAAGGAAAAAACATCACAATATGTTGAATAATTGAAATGAATAAGCCTGTTGAATTTAGGAAACACCAATAAATAAATGTAGAACGTGATTGTGCAAGACTTCAATAAAACAAATCAGTGTTCCTCAAGCCAGTCCCCCAACCTGCCAATGTTCTCTCTTCCAGCTTCCAGCACGGCTAAAATGCAGAATCGGGCCTTGATCATCTTGTTGGTGGAACCAGATTCTGGTAAGCTTAAAAATTTCTGATGAACTGCAAAAGCTCTGCATTCATTTTATGTTATATTCTACCTAGACGTTTAAAAGCTATTGGAAATATCTGTTGGGGCGGAGTCTGATTGCTCAGTCCTACTCACCCAAGCCCATCATCCCTCCGTCTTTAAGGGTGTCTTATCTGTATTAACTGTCACCTACCCTCTAGTTTCACTTCTATAAGACGCCCTAGGTAATGGCATGTGCAAAATGCTATAAATATAAATGTATGTACATTTAGATGACTGACCAAACCCACCATATTTAAGCTGGGAGGCTTGAATTATTTAGCATTTACTCATTATTTAGCATTTATAGTAACTTTGAGATACTGATACACACTTACCCCAATCTTTCCTAGCTTCGCAGCCAGCTTGATGGAAGTAAGTCCCTGATTGTTCTTAATGTCTTCCAGCTTCTCCTGTTTTTGATTCTTAGCAGCGTCTTTAGTAAGAATGTAGTCATACATGGAAACAACAAAGTCTGTATTTTCAGGGCTGTTATCAGCCACCATCACAAGAGCATGGAGAACCGTGTTGCCCAGAGTGTCCTTACACCTCACGTCTGCTTTAACCATCAGCAGGTCCACTATATCTTTCTGATTAGTACATGCTGCCAGAGAAAGTGGAAGCTCCCCTGTGAACAAAGGTTTGGAAAGAAAAACAAAGAAAACATGGTTTTATATATGATCTATGTTCTTTTACTTAACATTCCTATAACAGAAAGGACTGTGTACCTAAAAAAAAAAAACAAAAAAAAAAACATCATGTTCATCCAACACTTACCAAAGTAGAAACATGTTTCATTAAGTGGCTGGAAGAATTTCCCATTAGCCTTTGCATGGACATTAGCCCCTTTCTGAATGAGCAGCTCAGCAAAGCGCTTGTTTCTCCTCTCAATGGCTATATGAAGAGCTGTCTGTCCTGCACCAATCACACAAACACAACACTGTAAGTATGTAACCATCGCACAACAGCTAACCTGGGGAGATTAGCGCTAACATTTTTTCTTTCAACAAGTTAAAGTCAGTCACTACAAACTCCTGTTCATATGGAGTGGAAGAACTCGACAGGACTTCATAGAGCCCGGATTTCAACCTCACCAAAAACTTTTGCCATGAATTGGAGAGACAAATGTGACCAGTTCACCCTCACTAATGTTGCTGCGACTTAATGGGAAGAAATCTGTGTACAGAGGCAGTTATAGCAGCAAGAAAGAAGGTTGTACATAAACCCAATGGCACAGTTTTTTAGTTACAACCGCCTTTTTCTACACTTTTTTATCTACACATTTATCAGGTAAAGCTACCATATAGATGCACTATGTAGGTATACAATTACTGACTGCAGCCTATCTGTTGCTATGTTGGAATGCACCATCTGTGCCCCTTCTACTTCTCGCTTTAGGGGAAAAGCACTACCATAAGACTACCCTTGACCAGATATTATTTAGGTGGTGGACCTTTCTCAACACAGTCGAGTAACATATTATTTAATAATTATATACATATATGGTAGGTAGAACCTCATATTCGGTAATATATGTTCAGAAATGAACAACAGTTCAAATATTCACACCTCTATAGTAGGAATCTGTGAATGCTGCGTTCACTAACTCATGAAGATAATTTTTCTCTCTCAAATTTGGTAATATATGTTACAGATATTAACAAAACAAGTTCAAATATTCATACCTTCATAGTAGGCATCTGTATATGCTGCGTTCACTAACTTATCCAGATGTCCCATTCTCTCTGCGATACCCAGCAAGTACTCCACTGTTTCGTTATCTCCATTTTTCAGGTTTAGCAGAGCCTTCATCAGGACTGTCTTCCCATTGCGCACATCTAAGAGACATGGGACATAATTATGCTATTACTACTATAATCCTGTATTATGTATTGATACATACAATGATAAGAGACCTAGTACAGATTCTGTGTGCAGATATGTAGATTTTACACAAAGTTCTTACAATCAGCGCTTGTCAGCTTCTTTTTTTTGTCATTCAGATACTCCTCCAGGCCCTCCAGCCTAGTGATATCACCGCTGGACACGGCATCAAAAAGCCTCTCAAAGTCAAACTTCTTGTGCTGATCTGGTTCGGGTTTTATCCCCTGTATTTTGCTGCAGAAAGACCAAACATGAACCGTTCTTGCTCTATTTACTACATAGTAATGGATGTATTGTTGACCCACAGTTTTTCTGATTTTCTAAAATTGTACATTTATTGGAAAATATCCAGCAACGTCACCGCTGGACACAGCTTCAAAAAGCCTCTTAATGACAAACCTCTGAGAGTCAGACGTCGCCTGCTGCTCTGGTATGCCTTCTGCCTCTTGTATTTTCCTGTAGAAATACCAAACATGAACTCTTCATGCTCTGTTCAAGAGTAATGGATGTATTGTTGATCCACCCATATCATTTTCTAGACAAACAATTGTACATTTTACTGGAAAACATCTACTAGATCTTATCATTATCTCAGTTATTAGGAACATGAACAACTGTTATAAACATACAAAGCCCCTAAAACTTTATAAAACTTAAAATTCTAAACATAAATACAAGAGTTTTGTAAGGTCTTTATGCATGTACTAATGACAAACAGTGCCATAAAATGATAGGCAGCCATGTCACTAACTGAGCAGTGTCCAGTTACAGGTTTGCACCTTGCAAGACAAGTATGAAACCAAGACAGATACACTATATGGCCAAAGGTGTGTGGCCACCTGACCATCACACCCACATGTGCCTTTTGAACATTCCATTCCAAATTTCATCCCAAAGTTCATCCCAGTAGGTTGTTCAGTGGGGTTGAGGTCAGGGCTCTGTGTAGGCCACTCACCCCTGTGTTATGTCTTCCCACTCATACTCTGAAAAAAATTGTCTTGCATTGTGATTGATTAGCACTTCGTATTGCAAGCAGTCTGCCAATTGGCCAAGCAAGGTGGCATTCAAATAACTGAAAAAAATGAATGTAGTATGAAAGTTGTTAGAAATTTGGCAAAGATGTGTCAGGAGACAGGGTTGATCAGATATTCACTGTTTTTCTTTTGTGCGCTTGGAGTATCTTCAGATCAGCTGGAAGAACTATTAGCTCCTATACTAAAAATGGCTCTTTTTGGCTCAATTGTCAATCCAGTATGGATACCTTGTTACCCTGGGTATTAAAATGGTGGAATAGCACATTACTACTGTAGGTACATGATAAACACAGGCCTTTTACTCACCTAGCAAAGTTCGGGTCGATTCGGATTTGGGGACAGGCATAACCAAGGTCCTCTTGGAGCTCAGTGTCCATTGGTGTTTTAGCCTTTCCAGTTGCTTGACGACTTCTTCTCTTTGCTTCCTCCTCCCTCTCCTTATCTGTCCTGTCATCTATCTCCAAAGAAAATTCCATACTTTTCAACTTGTTCCTTGTCGTTCCTTTTCAGTGTCACAGCTCTGGGTAAAGAGGGGGTATTGATGTTCAGCACAAATGAATAGAAATAAATAGAAACGGTATTTAAACAATTTATTAATAAACAATTTATTTCAGCTTTAATTCACTATGTCAGAATTCCAGTGCATCTAAAGTTTACATACACCAAGTTGACTGTTTTTAACAGTCTGGGAGATTCCAGAAATGAATCACTTTTAGAAGCTTCTGATTGGCCAATGGTCATAATTAGGAAATAATTGGGAGCACACCTGTGGCTGTAAAAAGGCCTACATTTAATGACAGTGCCTTTTTGCCCTTAATACCATGGGACAATCAAAGCCAAGACCTCGGAAAAAAATAGTGGCCCTCCACAAGTCCGGTTTGTCCAGGAGCAATTTTCAAACAACTGAAGCCATGGCATTGTTCAGGAGAGAGGCACAAATGAACTCAAAGGGATCTAGAGATACTGAAGCAGCACCTCAAGCCATCAGCCAAAAAGGTAAAACTTTGTCACATCTAGCAGGACAATGATCCTAAGCATATCTCCATATGTCAATGTGAATGTATTGGAATGGCCATCACAAAGGCTTGACTTGAATCCCAAATAAAATATGTGAAAGAGTGTGTCTGAGCAAGGAGGCAGTTAAACCAGTTTTGTCAAGAGAAATGGGCAAAAATTCCAGCAAAGTATTGTGAGAAGCTTGTAGAAGGATACCCCATGCGTTTGATTCAAGTTAAGCAATTAAAAGGCAATGCCACCAAATCCTAACAAAGTGTACATAAACTTTTGACCCACTGAAAATCTGATATAGTAAATAAAAACTGAAATAAATCTGACTCTTAGGTATTATTTTGAAACTACCTCTTGTGGAAAGTACCCTAATTGATGTAACACAGGAAATAGATAAGAGTATGTGATGGGGAGTGAGTTTGTTAACTGTAAAAATCAACCGAGCAAAAAAATAAAAACAGCCATTTGGTGATTAAATTATAACTGCCATATTCTGGCCATAAATATGCTCAGTCTTTGTAATTTTTATTTTTATTTTAATCAATAAGGACCTCATACTTTATATATGTACTAGGAGTATTACATAATGTATAATGTCATTATCTGTATTTGCATCTGTATCTGTTTAGTCCTCAAAATATTCATATCTGCTTTTGTATTTGGATTAAAACCAGAAGTGGGCATTGTCTATACCGAATGTTTTTTTTTTTTTTTTTTGAAGGACAACACTGAAAAAATGGAAAAACACTGAAAAAAAGGGCTCCTGGAAAAATTCACAAATAATAACAATATAGCTTTCTATCATCTATCTAATGTAACTGAGTAAGCAAGCTAAGTTAAAAGCAGTGATACCTTTCCCAAATCAACAAACTGTTATTTATGTACATCTAATACAACTTTATAAGATTTACTCCAGTTTTTGGGTTGGGTCTCTGGAGGACTAATGCTTAGGCCACAGAGCTCTCACTGCTGCAGCCTGGGTTCGATTCCTGGCCAGGGCTCCAACCCCAGCCACTGTGCGCTCTCAGTGCCTGTTGCTAGCCCCATTAAAATTGGGGCAGGTTGTGTCAGGAAGGATATCCGGCTTAAAAAAACTGTGCCAAAGCCAATACGTGGACCACTGACCCACTGTGGCGACCCCTAACGGGAGCAGCCAGAAGAGGAACACACACACACACACACTCTCTCTCTCCAGTTTTTGGGTTACCTACCAGATAGTTCAGAAATATCCGCAGAACATGCTATCAGAATCTATTACAAAGCTATGGGGCACCAAATGTATAATACTCTTTTCTCTCTGACTTTTGTTTTTGAACATTTGAGGCCATTCTGATACATTTAGTTAGTGACTCATGTCAAATAATAGTTTTAACTTTCAATGTAAATTTTATCTCTAAATCTAAATGTTAAATGTATATATTACATGTAAATGTTTAATAGAAATGTTAAATATAAACATAAATGTTAAAAATAAATGTCAGTGGTAAATGTAGAACTTAAAATGATTTGTTGATATGCTAATTGACCCCACTCTCTCTGAGTGTGTGTCCCGGGAAAGCACAGCACCAGTAGGGTTGCCAGATATGAAAAGCAAGTCCGTTGTTGGCATTTTTGGGCTGATTTCAAATCAGTCCGCAGTCTTGTGACCTTAAGACAACAAAAGTTGGGTTTGATCCAGAGCTCACATTTCCCGTTGCGGATCAATAAAGTACATCTATCTATCTATCTGTTGTCAGGCAGCAGATATGGATGCAGATGCAGGTAATCAAAAGCTTTATTTATAAAGCTCGTAGACAAATCCAAAACTTGAGACAAAAACAAGGTCAGAGAACAGGCAATGGTGAGGTGATGTGCAAACAGCACAAACTGAGCTAAGCAAAAAGCAAAAAATCATAACAATTGGTCCTTAAGACTCCTTAAATACTGTTATGTGTGACTGTGTCCAGGTGTCTGTGATTAGTAATCAGGTGAGTTGGAACATTTGTGATGGGAGTTGGAGTCTGTGGTGGCCATGTTGTAGGCCGCGTGGTGTTATGGTAGTTCTAGTTAGATGCTGATTCCGGCATTGACAAAACATCTGTTAGGGTTTAGAATGAACTGATCTTGTCTTTTTAGGTAAACAGTCGATTTATAAAAACAAAATCGAAAAGAATGATGCTTTCAAGCTCACAAGACTCTCAAGACTGTCCTACACAGCAAGGCCCTAGTGTTTTTACTCATTCACCAGACAGATTTATAAAAATGTCTAGATAAATTAGACATTTTTTTTTATATGAACACGTTTACATTTACGGAACCCAACTAAATATACATTTGAGTGTAAAAGGTAGAAGATATTGCCTGCTCCCGCTATCTCACTAGGGCCAAAAACATCATCAAGGACACATCACACCTAGGCCAGCAGCTGTCTGATCTCCTGCCCTATAAACTCACAAATGCACTAAACGTTAATTGTCAATGTACAATACTACCTCTGATCACTGTGTCCAACTACAGTGACTTATTTCAACAAGCTCTACTTTTATCTACACTTGCTGTTTATACCATGAATGTCAATGTGCAACTGGTCACTTTATTTATCAGGACTCTAAACTCTCAATGCACTAAATGTAGAATGTAAATGTGCAGTTACTATCTCTGGTCACATACTCAACTACGGTCACTTATTCCATTTCAATCTGTACTCTGTGTGTCTATACTAAACTGTTTACACCAATGTAGAGGGTAATGTGCAATAGTATCACTGGTCACTTTTCAGAATGTTCTGAATGTTCAATGTACAATATTATGACTTGCTGTATATACTTTATACTGTATACTTGCTGTACATACATACATACTTTTATATTATACGGTATACTCACTTTATAGTCTATTTATTGTCTAATGTTATATGTTTGTTTTTATAACACCAGTCAGAAGCAATGCTCCTCATTTCGTTATATACAAAGATATACAACGACAATAAAGGATTTCATTCATTCATTCAAAAATTTTCACCTTCCATGGTTTGTGGATGGAAAAAAGGAAAACATACTTCCAATTTATCTAGAATTAAAACAAACTCCAAAAAGTTAAAAATCAAATGTAGATATTTCCTGCAACATCACAACAATTTAAAACATAAAAAAGACAAAAAAAATAGTTGTAGGGTTAAAGGCTTTAATCACAAGGCTAGAAGTCCTGAGGATTCTTACCATAGTAGCTGTCCATGTGATACTAACCCACCAGCACAAATCAACGTAAAACGTGTATTAGTAAGGTTTTGAGCCACCACATGCTGCCAGAACAGCTTCAAAGCACCCTGGCATTGAGAAACTTCTACAAGTTTCTGGAACTGTACTGTAGTGATTCTTCCACCATTCTTCCAAAAGACATTTCTTTTACTGGTGTTTTAATGTTGGCGGTCAAGAGATCGAGGTCTTCAACAACCCTGAACTGCTCAGCTCTGTAACTGGATGATTATATAATTGCGTTCTGTTTCACCTGTAATTTGCTTGCTTTAAAAAAAAGCATCTGCCAAATTATTACCTACATTTGCCATGAGCATGCAGTATCTTCTAGTGAAAAACTGCCTGTCCAAAGAGCAAATCAAAACCATGACTCAAACCAAATGCTGCATATTAGCATAGAGCAGGGAGCTGAGAGATGGGCTCAGGGTGCAGGCATGCTAACCTGTACATATCTTTCATATCATATTATTGACTGACTCTAAATGGATCGCAGGTTGCTCTATCATTGGCGTGTGGCAATTTTTTGATAATCAAAAAGCATTTGTTTTGCAGATTATATTTGTTGATTTAAAACGAAGATCTTAATACGTGTACTGTACGTGGAAAAGAACTAAATCAATGGCAATGAAATAACAACATATTCACTGACATGCACTTAATTAAATTAATCATATATTCCAGGAACATTATTTAAAACATGTCTCTTCAAGGTTGTCAATTTAAAGCTGGGCTGTTATTTACAAGAAAGACAAAAAACCCAATAACACCACATTATTAAAGAGAAAAGTGAATAGAATTGCACATATAAAAGTAGATGAATAGAGATATGAGGAATTGGTACATACCAATCATTCACAAAAGTATCCTAATTTAATTTGATCGCCAACTGTTTTAGCACCTTTCACTATCTAACAGCATCGTTTAAGTGGAACTGAAGCTCAGTCTTCCACTTGCTAAACTTATTAAAGCAGCATAAGAGGAAGTGACTACTTGCAAGTATTAGAGAGAGTGAGAGAGAGAGAGAGAGAGAGAGAGAGAAAGAAAACGCCTTACTAGATCTTCCTAATTTTTGTGGTTCGAAATTAAATGCCTGTGGACTATTGTCTGTAAAGCTACTGAGTTTAAAATGGTGGATCTGGATTCAATGGGCTTTTCCTCATTACACAAAAGTGTTTGTGAAGTTTGTGAAGAAATACAGCTTTTCTTCTACACAGTTATGCACTTATCATGTATCATAACTAGATGAATGATCAATTATATACAAATTCAAACAGAACCAAGCTAAAAGCCAAGCTAAAAGCCATTTATTAATATTTTGATTACTTGAACAGGTTCCATTTTAGAAGGTTCCTCAAGATCTGTAGGACACACCCAGCTGGCAAAAAAAAAAAAAAAAGCTCAGTGTTTGCGGATGTGGTTTGCAGCACACGAATAACCTTTGCAAACTTATATATGATAGGCATGTCCACACACACACACACACACAAAATGTTAGAGCCAACATTCACAGTATGTGATATAGAGATAAAGAAGATGCACAAATGAAACAGTCTAAGCAATACTGAAAACAATGCAATGGAAACAATATAAAAATTTTATGTAACACAAGTATATACAAAACATTTTGTTTTGCATCTTTAACTTAGTGACCGAAGCCCAGTCTTCAGATAAAGCTGCATAAGAGGAAGTGAATACTAGGTATTGAGAAACAGGGGGTGGGGTTTGGGGGGGCTTATGTTAAGCCATAAAGTGTTAGTTATGTTATATGAAACATTGTAACCAGTATTTATTTAGTGCCTCATGATAATAGTTAGGAATAGGTGAAAATGTCACACATCAATTAAACAGTCAGCTCCTTGCTAGCTAGCCTCATGTACTCATGTAGCAGTGGTGGGGTTTTCTGCATTGTTTGGACCCTAATATTCTAACTGCGTTTGCATTTTCTTACCACAATAACTGCTGATGTGATATTAACCCACCAGCACAGATGTGTACTGTGATATCTCCAATGTGGATGATCTAGCTGACATGTTTCTCATTTTAGGACAGACTTACCTACGCTGAACAACCCTGAACTGCTCAGCTTTGTAACAGGATTATATATAATTGCATTATACTGTATTTGCTAATTAGTTGCATTTCGTTGCACCTCTAAGTCACCTGCTTTAAATAAAAGCGTCTGACAAAGTATTACCTACATTTAGGTAATGATCACATTTATTTCATTGTTCAGCTGTATTAAACAACCTTAAACGATTACAGTAATATGAGAGAGCGAGAGAGAGAGAGAGAGAGAGAGAGAGAGAGAGAGAATGTGTGACTACCAGGTCCATCTCAGGCTCATTTAGGATTGATTTGGCCCTTTTTTTCATGAAACACAAGTACAAGACATTTGCAAGACATATACAAGACATTTTGTTTTCTTTCAGCTTGAAAACTTAATTTACAAATTATTAATGTTACAGTACAATTACAAAATATGTCCTCTATATGTGTTACAGAAAAAATAAGAAAAGAAACAAAGAAATAGCAATATGATCTGCTCTACAAGCACAAACAATGCCATTAGGGATCTGACCTAAAAAAAATTGTAATAAATTAACAAAAATTAATAATAAATCAATAATAACTTAGCACTGTAATAATTACAGTTCCAAAACTTCAATAACATCTAGTAGATGTACAAATCTGTAAAATCCCCTCCATTAAATTAATACTCGATGTATTAATGCAACCCAAATGGACTGACATGAGCATCAGGGATTTTATTGTGGATCCATAATATAAGGAATGTACTAACTGTATTTTGTATGTATTTTAAGGTCACATAGAATTATCTTTTTTTAATTTAAGAAATGCATCAGCAGCCAACAAGGCTGTAAATTGCACATAATAATATCTTTAAAGGCGCAGAGTGTCTATAGTGCACGCTAAGTAGTGTGGCTAACTCTAAAGTCAGTCGTGTCCTAACAGCATGTCATTAAAAACCATTGCCACTCCGACTGCTGAGTCCACGTCTTTCCCATAGACCACAGGGAAAGGGAATGCTCGCTCTACTTCCTGTCTCAAGGCTTCGTTCCGAGACAGAGCGCTCCCGCTACCCATAATCCGTTTCACTCCTGCAGCCAACAGCACGTGATGGGGCATCATGGCGGCTAGGTTTGCAACGATCCCTGCACAAATGGCACGAGTCACGTGAGCCAGTGAGAGGTTGGTTGGGGAGATGTGGGACACGACAGCGTGGCTGCTGGGGTCGTGCCGTTCTCCTAGCAGGGTCGGGGTCACACGGAGGTCAGTGCTGGGTTGGGTAAGGGCACACTCGATCAGCTTGGAGTACACTTCAGAGTCAGTGACCTCCACTCCTGCATAATGAAGAAGAAGAAATTATACATAACACACTTTAGGTAAATGGGATAAACAAAAATACAATGTTGTGTCATTTTTATTGATAGGAACAATCTAACACTGCAACCCTGAACAGGATTACTGAACATGTGACATATTCTTTATGACAAATATAATGTTCCAGCAAGCCATGTAGCACTGGTTTATCAAGTGTCGAGCAAGGCATGGCAGGGGAAATAAATGTAGAATTAAATATATAGTTACCAAATTCCTTCATCCAAGAAGTCAACATTCCTACAAACGTTGCCAGAACGTTGCCTCCATTGAGTGCGGCGGCCACGGCTAGGTACGTGTTGTGGAAATAAGGGAAGTAAGCGATGGGAGAGAGGGCGTCTGGAACACTCGCAGGGGTGAAATCAGCAGGCATGGAGAATGTCAACTGTGCCGAAGTGCTCATGTTTAATACTGTAAAAGATACGAAGTGGACAAATGTTAAGAATTGCAACTCACATATGGAAAACACTCCACACTATTCCTGTCAGAGCATACTACAATGCTTTAATATGTGTGAAAAAAATATATATACAAAAAAATATTGCCACTGCTTGGTGTTTCTAGGACTCAGGGCAACAAGGACGCAAGTATTTTATTGAGTCTGGTGCAGTATGAGAAGAACGCTGTGAAATGTTAACAAAAGTGGCAGTGGAGGCAGTGCAACAGAAAAGTAGTTTGATAAAGCCAACTAGAGGCGCCAATGACTAGTGTGCTTGATGTAACCCACTCTTGTGACCCAGACATTCAGTTTTGCTTGATTGTCTGGTACTTCGCAACTTTTACATGAAAAAGCAGATTCACTTATAAATGCATATAGTTAGGTTGCATGTTTCTCTTCACTATCTGATACCTTGCTCTGAAAAAAGTTGTCCAAAAGTTGTACAGAAGTGAATATTTATGGAAATGTACAAACACACGCTTGAAGATTTTGAAGCTTGTGGTCAACTGAAGTGTAGAGATAAATCATGCTGAAACGACATGTAACTCAACCATACCTGCGTCTGTCTTATCCGTCATACAGGAGTAAACGCTGCACTGGAAGTCTCCCAGAGCTGCTCCTACAGGTGTGTTAGCAGGAATCCCGTGCCAATCAGAGCAGGTCTCACCAGCTATAGACCCAGAATCCACCAGCACGGGCAACAAGTGCACCGGGAATCCTGCAGCATTCAGACTAACAATAAAACATACATTTCAGTAAATGCAAAGATCAGGAGCATGTTTTCCATAAAATATCTGTTTAACATCTGTATATAAATGAATTTACTTTGACATTTATTCAAAGCATTGTCAGCAGCCAGTACGATTTCCGCCCTGGGACACGTAACTTTGTGGTTTCTTGGTAACATCACAAGCTGTGGCTTTTTTTGGTCTTATTAACTTTAATACAGAGAAACAAAAGTGAGGTTGCTAAGAAGACAACTATAAATAGTAGTTTTAAGTGATAACAGGAACTACTTATTCTTGCAAAGTGATCCAAAGTGAAACAGAGCTCTGTTCCTCATTTCAATTTTCCACTCTCATCATGATTGTTGTAATGATCTTCATCTCAAATCGAAATCTCTGATCTCACATTCAAAAGATTTACTAATCTAGAAAGAAACAGAAGACTGGTACACGAAACAGACCTTTCAGTAGGTTTGAAGGCTACATGAGAGGTTTTTAAAATTCAAACACTAAACGTAATAAGAAAACCAGTACTGAACAATTGTGTCGATCACTACATTAGCATTTGATGTGCAGATAAAGGCAAATATAATTCAGCCTTAGCTCTGCTTAACAAGCCGCATCACCTCAGCCTGCATGATCATTGATCATTTTCCTATAACAGCAACCCCAAGTGTGTTATTCCTTACTTGTTGCATATTACTATTGCACATGTCATATAATAACATTGTGACCTCTACGAAATAATGTAACTGTACTCTGTACTCACATCTCTGTATTCCACTGGTTGTTGGTGGTGTTGAAGTAACCCCAGCTAGCAGCATTCTGCGCACTCATGAGGCAAACCTCCAAACCACACAGCATGGACACCACATAGTCCTGGATGGTTCCTGAGACACTGAACTTTGAAAGAAATTCAGGGCTGTAGAGAGAAAATGTTATTCCTCAGCCATGCAGAAGATAAATCTTACCAACAATCTCTCCAGTTAGTATTATTCAACACAACTTTTCTATGTAATATTTTGGAGAAGGAGTTGTTGCCCAACAACTCTATTCTTTTTATTCCTTCTTTGCATTTCATTCTGTTTTCAAGAAGCTAAAGTGGAACACACCCTACTGCGTTGCCAGATTGTGGATGTGTCAGCTTTGATGCTGCAGTATTTGACAACATTGACCATTGTATTTAATGAACACAGCCAGTTTGGACAGACAGGTTCTTGCATGGCTTAGATTTGACTTGAGTCAATGGAGAGCATTTATAGCCTAAACAGTTTAAGATGGTGTACCACAAGGTTCAGTTTTAGGTCCCTTTCTATTCTCTGTTTTTATAGAAACTTGGACATAATTTGCAAATATAATGTTGGCTTTCCCTTTACTGATGATGCACAATGCTTATCAGGTCATCAAGTTTTAACATCACAACTATGCAAAATAGAAAATTATTATTATAAAAACTGATGAACATAAACATTTTTCCTTAATTGTAACAAAACAGAAGTGGTGATCCTGAAGTCTGCTCAATTATTTCACCCTCGAGTTTTAAGGCTATTCTGTGAATCCAAAAGCTACATTTAGAAACCTTGGTATAACTCTAGATCTGTTTTTTGGGCCTTCAATCTCATTAAATATACTTTTAAAATGAAAAGTTAATTGATAAATTGTAAATAGTTTTATTGTCTTAACAACCTTGTCTAATCTTAAATGTCAATGCATGTATTATGGCTGCAGTTGTGCATCTTTGGTAAGAGAATCACAGAGGAAAATGGGTCATATTAGTCGTATGAGCAAAAACAAAACTGATGGATGGAAACCACTAATGACATAAAATAGCTTTCTGACCTGTGCTTGGTGTACCAGAAGATGGAGGCGCAGCCAAAGCCAGTAGCCACATTCAGGTGTGACTCAGGTTTGGGTAGCGTTGACAGGAAATCTCTAGTGCAGCGTGCATCCTGCCATGTGATCAGACGACTGGTATCCCGAGGTCTGAATTTGTGACCTCCATGACTACTGTACCATTCACAACCTGAAATAGGAACAGAAGACAATATGAACAACTTGAGATTAGGATCATCTATCTGGGTCTGTATGTATTGGTCATGGAAAAAAAATTTTAATTCCTACTACAAGTAGATTGGGCTCCAATCCAAAACACTGAAAGCTGAGCACACACTGGTTAGTGATGCAGGTGTGTAATATTACAGTTAGAGCTGACACACCATATATTGTAGTTAGAGCAAGGTTTTAGACAATTGAGATTCTGAGAACATCTATACATACTTAGGCCATGGGTTCTCAAACTTTTTTGCAGCCAGGGATCCCTCTCAGTGTAACAATAAATCAAAGAGCTTTTATGATTGCAATACAGATTCATTTAATGACTATAAATCTAACTATTCTAATATTATAAAAATTGGGTGCCATCATATCTATCTACTGAAGCCATTTGAGGTTTTTTATTTCCTGAACAAACCACCAACTAAATCCAAACCAGTTACAATGTGATAGAAGGATTCAAATGTTATTTATGCTCACTTTTCAGTTAGAACTAAATAATAAAGGAAATCTTCACCCTGAAACACAATAAATGATGGGATGTATTCAGTGATCTTGGAATTAGTTTGATGGTTGCTGCTGTATTTTCAGAAGTTAGCAGCTGTCTGCCGCTCTGACGTCAAAAAGGGGACAATACAAAAGAGCAAAAGTTTGTATCCTCACTCGTCATTTTCCAGTGAAATATTAAAGATATATCCAACTAGGAATTAATGGAGGCAGCAAACGTTTGATTCAGTTAAAGAATGCAATGCAGCTATACGAAACAAAACACCTGAGATGAGTTACAGCAGAGACTCGGCTCATCTAGTCAGCGATCTATGATCTACACTACCATCGCTGATGGTATTGATGGTGGTATTAGCATGAACTTTGAAGCTTTGGAAGCTGATCTGTTTCAGCAGAGTGTACACATGAGGAGCTGAGAGAGCCGGACAGACTAAAGGACTAAAGCGCTGCCGCATCGCACTCTTTAGGCAGAAAAGAATTCCTACTGGCGCCAGTATCAGCAACATTCAGCACTATTAGCTGAATGACATTGTCGGTAATGTAGGAAACCATTAACCAAAGTGGAAACAGACCAATATGCCAATATGAATGATGTATTAAAAAGTAAAATCAAAATTACAAAATTGCAATTACAAACTAAATCTTGGAAACCACTGGACCCCACTTTGAGAACCCTGGCTTTAGGGTAGTGTTATTGGTTTAATGTGCACCTGTGTTAGATTTCCAGAACAAAACACCATGCATCTGTCCTGACACCCCAATGCATATGACGTCATGCAGCTTTTCCTTAGGGAGGGCACACATGCACTGGTCAAGAGTAGCAATGATCCGCACAGGGTCCTGCTCCTTGATCTGAATATAGGAAACTGGGTCATTAAATGTTGAATAGAAATGTCACTGTCATGTCATAAGGTGTTAGTCTGGAAAAAAAAATAAAAAATCAAACCTACGTGTTCATGCGTGTCGTCGATGACGTCAGAGTTGGTCTGTAAACTGCAGCTGTCTGTCACAGTCTTTGATCTGGTGTCAAACAACACAACTTTGATCGACGTGGTTCCCAAATCAATGCCCAAAACATACTTAGCTGATGAGCCAGGCAGTGCAGCCATGGTGTTTTATATGATGTTTAATAATGAAATATATAGTGCACTTAATAGCGTGTAGCAGCTGTAACTTCATGTAAAGCACTAATGTAGGAAGTAAAGGAGAGATTCGACTTGAACCTCTGTACAGTTTGTTCCTCTGTGGACACCGTAGTGGCGAGGTCAAAGGTAACGAAAATTTTTTTTTAAAATTTTCAAAGGATAATTACTCAATATGAAAGCCAAAATTTATATAAAATTATTCTGAAATCCTAAAATGGTGAACAACGTTAGAAAAATACAATTTGAATTTATAATTTTATGTATCAAGGCTTTATTACGTATCAAGTATGTCACTGCTTATTCTACATATAGTGCACTAAGTAGGGTGTGAAGAAGCCTTTACTTCGCTCCCTCTATAGGGCACTGGTGTAGGAAGTAGGAAGAGATTTGAATTGAACCACTTCTGAATGTGTTTTGTTCCTCTGTGGACACCGTAGAGGAGAGGTTAAGGGTAACGCAAATTTTTTAAATTATTAAAAAAAAAAACACTTAAATTATACTTTATACATTCCAAACTATTTATATAGAAATATTTAGACTTTTTTTAAAAAAAAAAATAAGTAAACAGTTAAAAGAGTACGTTTTTGATTCTGTCATGGTAAGCGTTGTCCAGCGTTCACCGCGAGAAACAACATGGCTGCCGAGGAGTGATAAGCGTAGCGTTTTTGTTGAACATTTTTTGTAAAGAAAAGTACATATTTTCCTACAATAGTTATGTTGACAAGTTTTTAATATTGGCATGAATATATTATGTGCTTGTATAATTTAATATAAGTGGAGCATTTTAACGTGTCTTAAGCGTGTGCATCTTAATCCCAACGGTAAGCTACTCATCCTAAGTCGAAGCGTAAAGCGGAAGTTCTTAATAGTAATAGTAATAATAATAATAATAATAATAGGAAGAAGAATGAATATGAATGGGGTTGCAGATGCAGTCTGTGTGTTCATGGTATATTTGGAAATGGTTATTGAGGTGTGTTAACTGTGCTGGTGTGTTTGCAGTGATTTGGGCGGAATGGCGGCGGTCGCAGCTAAACGCGAGGGCCCGCAGTTCATCAGCGAGGTGGCGGTGCGGGGGAACGCCGCGGTGCTGGATTACTGCCGCACCTCCGTGTCTGCTCTGTCCGGGGCCACAGCGGGCATCCTGGGCCTCACAGGCTTGTACGGCTTCATCTTCTACTTCCTCGCGTCCTTCCTGCTGTCCGTGCTGCTCATCCTTAAAGCCGGCCGACGGTGGAACAAGTGCTTTAAATCCAGGCGCCTGCTCTTTACCGGAGGCCTCGTGGGCGGATTGTTCACCTACGTGCTCTTCTGGACTTTCCTCTACGGAATGGTGCATGTGTACTGAAGAGCAGCACTACTGCAGATGCGCATTAGTGCACAGGTTTAAATCTCTGTAGGGCAGATTTCTGTTCAGCATAATCCCTAGGCATGATAATTGAATCTAATGTTAATTTCCTTTCTCCCTTGTATTTGATTGCACTGAACTGATTCTGACCTGAAGTGACTCAGAACTTGGGCTTAAAGGTCAAGCTGAAGCTTGAAGTCATTAACCAGATCCAGTTTATTTATTCATTCATTCATCTTCAATGATGGCTTTATCCTTGGTCAAGGTTGCGGTGGATCTGGAGCCTATCCTGGGAATACACCCTGGATGAGATGCCAGTCCAACACAGGACACAATGCGCGCACACGCACACACACACACACACACACACACACACGTTCACACCAAGGGGCAATGTTGCGTAGTCAGTCCACCTACTGGCATGTTTTTGGGAGGTAGGAGCAGTGCAGAGAACCTCGAGGAAACCCACACGGACGTGCAGAACATGTGAAACTACACACACACACACACACACACACACACACACACATACACACACACACTCAGTAGCTCAGGATTGAAGCAGGGACCCTTGTAGCTGTGAGACAGTAGAGCTACCTTCTATGCCCCGTTGATACAAAAAATGTATCACAATCATACGTTTTGCTAACAAGTCTTTAAGTTTAGATTTAATTATCTTTAAATAACACTTGAAGAAAAAAGGGTTTCTGAAGGATTCTTCGGATAGTTAAAGTTACATTTGGAACCCATTTCTGATTTTTTTTTTTTTTTTTTTTACACCCAAAACAAACTGAAGAACCCATCTGGATGGATCCCTTTTCTCTAACAATGTCATTAACAACAAACACAGAGGAAATAAAACTACTGGTGCAAAATTTGATCATAAATACAATAGTCAGAATCTGTAATATGTTGATACATTGTTATTATCTATATATCTAAGAGTTTGAAATTTAGCATAGTTGTATAAGAAATGGTAACTTTATTTCCCGAGAGTTTGAGAAGACACAAATATCGTCATTCCATCACAAGAAATATAAATTTACCCCACTAACAACTCCTGACGTGTGGCATTGTGTGTGAATATTTCTGTGGTTTCTTCTAAATAAATCACTCACTCATATGATTGCAATAACTGTTTTTTTTTTTTTTAATCTTTTTAACCCCCTCTGCATTAATAACCATCCATGTAGTACTTTTACATTTATAATAAACGGCAATGTGTGTAAAAAAACATATCTAGCAATGTAGCAACTCAAGTGACCTCCATTTTACAAACGGAATTAATTCACACATAATTTGCACATTTCTAGCATTTTTAAAATACTGTTCATACTGTACATCAGCCGACTCTAGAATTTTTGGCACCCTTCATGAAAACATGCCAAAACAAATCTCGTTCATTTACTTAATATTTTGACCTTAAATGCTGTATAATTTTATTTTAACACTATTTTTTCAAATGTGAAAATGTCACTTTCCCCTGTAGAGTCCTCTTCTTGTAATGTCTAACAAGGCTGGAGAGACTTGCAGAGGATCTTGCATCACTCCTTCATCTAGAACATTTCAAGCACCTTTATATTTGAGTATTTATTCCTTACAAATAAGTAAGTCATGTATAAAGCAATTAACAGGTTTAAGTTTGACTCTTCAGCTACAGTTAACATTCACAGAATTGTTCAACTCTGGCACACCATAGTATAGGAATAGTACCTCATTTGCCTGCTAAAATAAATATTGTCTGTCCTCTCCTTCATCTTTCCTTCACAGTATTCAGTAGTTCACTCCCAAAACAATTTCCATTTTTACTGGACATCCAACACTTTATTTATTTGGACTGGATGGCGTCCGGGATGAGGAAGCCTTAGTCATGGCCTTTCTTTCAGGACTGCGGTGGGATCTGGATGTTGCCTCTTTAACGTGCTTCTGTTCATGACTGCGATGTTTGTGTCTTCTCGGACTGCGAGTCGGGGAAGATGACAGCAGCTGGTTCTCCACGTCCAGTTTGTCTTCTTTCTTGTGTCTGTCGTGGCCGTGCCGATGGTGTTTTGCATGCTTCGCCTCTCTGGACTGTCTGTCAGACTTTCTATAGGTGGTCATATTTGCACATTAGCATACATCGGATGCCATTTATCAACAAAAATGCTCCACACAAAGTTTGAAATCAGTCTTACCTTACTACAGTTTCAAACTTCCTCTCTCTATAGAACGATCTCCCCCTCATCAAATAGATGAGGAGCATGTCACAGCAGAACACTCCCTGTATATAAAAAGAACAATCAGAGAACTACAAGTTACTACAGCTCCTTTCCTTCCCATAAAGCAGCTTCATTTCCATTATTGTGCATTATTGTGCTCTTCTATTATTGTCCAACCATTTTATTTATGTCCAGTAGCAAATCAATGCAACTTAAAATAGGTTTCTCATTTTAAAGCATCACATAGATAAGTTTGTTCATTTTTGGACTCTAACCTGATTGATGAAAGCTCAGTGTGGATGGGTAATTAAATTTGACCTGACAGTGATTTCAACAACACATGAAAGACATCACACACTGCTGAACGATGCCCCTTGGATTAGTATCAGAATGTCACTCTTGATGACTAAACATTTGCAGGCTGGTTCATTCATGATGAAGAACAATACAGCTGTGCCCTCTTGTGGCTAAAGAGTAGGTGTAGGGGCTGAAAACCCCTGGATCTTTCCATTTCAACTGTTTACACAGACTATACTCCATCACTCCTAATTCTGATAGTGATAGTGTATAGTCATTACTGTAACACATCCACTTTTATCACTACTACTACAACAACTCAGCATTTAGAATTACCAAATAATAATTTATTTAGAGCCAATCTCAGACAAGCAATATTCACTTCTATACACAATATGGCCAAATGTTTGCTGACACCTGACCATCACACCCATATGTGGCTCTTCCACAAACTGCTGGAAGCACACAATTGTATATTATGCTTTTGTATTGTGTACCATTACAATTTTCCTGCACTGGAACTAAGAGGCTCAAACCTGTTCCAGCATGACAATGCCCCTGTGCACAAAGCGAGCTTGGTTTGCCAAGGTCGGAGAGTAAGAACTCGAATGTCCTTTACAGAGTCCTGACCTCAACCCCACTGAACACCTTTGGGATGAACTGGAACGCCAACTGCACCCCAGGCACCCAACATCACTGCCTGACCTCATCTTCTTCATTTACCATCTAAAGCTCTTTCTTCATCTTCTGTCTCGTGCTTCACGGAAACATGGCTGTGTGGACTGATACCGGACTCTGCTCTGCAGCTGGCACGATTCCAACTCTTCAGAGCGGATCGCCACACGGAATTTTCAGGCAAGACGAAGGGTGGAGGAATTTGTTTTTACACTAATAATGGCTGGTGCATGTGATGTGACAGTGATTCAGCAGTACTGTTCTCCTGATCTTGAGTCATTTTTCATAAACTGCAAGCCCTTCTACCCCCCACATTCACACTGGTTGGTGTTTACATTCCACCGCAAGCCAACGTGCAGGAAGCACAGCGTATACTCGCCAATCAGATACTGTATGTGGAGCACACATACCCGGACTCATTTGTTATAATCCTTGGTGACTTTAACAAAGGTAACCTCACATATGAACTCCCCCAAATACAGACAATCTATTAAATGCCTGACCAGAGAGGTGAACATTCTGGATCACTGTTACACTACAGTAAGCAGTACCTATCATGCTGTCCCACGAGCTGCACTGGGACACTCTGACCATGTCATGGTCCATCTGATTCCTGCATACAGGCAGAAATTAGAGCTCTCCAAACCCGTTGTAGGGACATCAAAGCAGTGGACCAGGGAGGCTGTGGAGGATCTTCAGTCATGCTTGGACTTTACTGACTGGGATGTATTCAGGACTGCTACCAACAGTCTGGATGAGTATCGAGAGGCTGTGACATCATACATAAGCTTCTGTGAGGATAGCTGTGTACCATCATGCACCAGGGTGAATAATGACAAACCCTGGTTCACAGCCAGACTCAGACAGCTAAGGCTGGAGAAGGAAGTTGCATTTAAGAGTGGGGACAGAACCAGGTTTAAAATGTCAAAGTACAAGTTTAGCAAGGTAGTGAGAGAAGCTAAACAGCTGTACTCTGAGAAACTACAACAGCAGTTCTCAACCAATGACTCTGCTTCTGTCTGGAAAGGGCTCAGACAGATCACAAACTGCAAACCTAAAGCCCCCCACTCTGCTAACGACCTGCGTCTGGCCAACAGCCTGAACGAGTTCTACTTTCGCATTGAAAGACTATGGGACAGTACTGTCACCATCCCCCACGACACCAGCCATCAACTCCAGCTTCAAACATTAGCTTCACCACCCTCACCACAGCAGGGGGTGGGGCCTCTCCACAGATGCACACCTCAACGGCCCCCTCCCCCTCTTCCCCCACCACAAGAACGACTCTCTCTCCATCCTAGAGTGAAACGTTAACAGAGTATTCAAGAGACAGAACCAACGAAAAGCAGCCAGACCAGACCCTGTCTCTCTATCCACCCTGAAGTACTGTGCTGATCAGCTGTCTCCAGAGTTTACAGACATCTTTAACACCTCACTGGAGATATGCCATTTGCCAGCCTGCTTCAAGACCTCCACCATCATCCCCAGCCCCAAAAAAACCCAGGATTACAGCACTTAATGACTACAGACCTGTTGCTCTGACATCCGTGGTAATGAAGTCCTTTGAGCATCTCATGCTGTCCCACCTCAAATCCATCACAGACACTCTCCTGGACCCCCTGCAGTTTACCTGAAGAGCCAACAGGTCTGTAGATGACATGGTTAATATGGCCCTCCACTTTATCCTCCAGCACCTGGACTCCTCAGAAACCTATGCCAGGATACTGTTTGTGGATTTCAGCTCTGCTTTCAAAACTATCATCCCAGATCTGCTACTGGACAAGCTCTCCCAGCTGAGTGTGCCTGATTCCACCTGCAGATGGATCACAGACTTCCTGACTGAGAGGAGGCAGCACGTGAGACTGGGAAAACATGTCTCTGACTCCCGGACCATCAGTACTGGTTCCTCCCAAGGCTGTGTTCTTTCTCCTCTACTCTTCTCCCTGTACATCAACAGCTGCATCTCCAGTCACCAGTCTGTCAAACTATTGAAGTTTGCGGATGACACCACCCTCACTGGGCTCATCTCTGTCCCAGTTGATACTGTGGACTCCTTCTGCTTCCTGGGAAGAATCATCACCCAGGACCTCAAGTGGGGGCTGAACATCAACTCTCTAATTAGAAAAGTGCACCAGCGGATGTACTTCCTGTGGCAGCTAAAGAAGTTCAACCTACCAAAGACAATGGTGGTACACTTCTACACCTCCATTATTGAGTCCATACTCACCTCCTCCATCACCATTTGGTATGCTGCTGCCGCTGCCATGGACAAAAGCAGACTGCAGCATGTCATTCGCTCTGCTGAGAAGGTGATTGTCTGCAATCTGCCACCTCTTCAGGACCTGTACACTTCCAAGACCCTGAAGCAGGCAGTTAAGATTGTGGCTGACCCCTCTCACCCTGGACACAAACTTTTTGAAACACTCCCCTCCAGCAGGAAGCTGCGGTCCATCAAGACTAATACCTCACGCCACAAACACAGTTTCTTTCCATCCGCAACTGGCCTCATCAAGAATACCCAGGACCCACCATGGTCTCTTATCCGCCTCCATGGGCATTACACATTACATTAACGAAAAACCCCACTGTTTCATATGCATTACGTTAACACACACAACTCAGACTGCTATACTGCACCTTCTTACTTCAAACTGTGAGCATTTGCACTGGCCCACTTTTGCACATCCTGCACTAATGTACACGTAATGTCTCTATTTTTATTTTATTTTCCTAAATTTTTATATTTCTATATTTATGCTCATAGTTGTTTATCTTATTAATATTCTTTTTATTTCTTGTATTTTACTGTTATACTAAGCACCAGTACACCAAGACAAATTCCTTGTACATGTAAACCCAAGGTATTTGGCAATAAAGGTGATTCTGATTCTCACTAATGCTCTTGTGCCTGAATGAGCACAAATCCCCATAGCCACGCTCCACAATATAGTGGAAATCCTTCCCAGAAGAGAGGAAGTTATTATTACAGTAAAGAGGGACTAAATCTGGAATGGGATGCTCAACAAGCACATATGGGTGTGATAGTCAGGTGTCCACAAACCTTTGGTCATTGTGTATGGCATGGTGGTGCAGAGCCAATTACTCACAGAAAGTTGTACTTACAACACCTATTAAAGCAACTCCGGACCCAATGTTTACCACCGTGGGGACAATACTGAATTTACCTGCCTGGAAACCAAACCACAAGATAAGCAGTGAATCAAAAATCAATAAATAAAAAGGAATTGTCATGGTATAGTAACAGTAATAACAGTGAGTCTTACCTCCCCATTAACTATGATATCGAATCGAATGCCAAACACTTTAAACAGCGAGCGATAATTCTCTCCATTTTCATCTCTATAATAGCGAGCAAATCTGCAAGAAGAGCCAGGAAATGTTATTATGCCATTATAGGACAAATGTGATGTCCTATATCAAAGGACAATCAAAGTATCAAAGTCTAGGCTTAAATATTTTTTAAATATATAAATATAAATATAAAAGCTTAAATATATCATTTTAAGATGAACCCACGGTTTAGATTCTTTTTTAACAATCTATTTAAAATCTATACTAAATGTGAAATAATACAAAAGAAAGATTATTCCAGCATGAACTGGAATGGAGTGTGACTTAAAATTAAAAATAAACCTTTCAGCTGTTTTCCTACGCTTGTCGCAGGTCTTAGGCAGGAATATTTCAAGAATAGACACAGTAAGTAAAGCATGTCTGTGTTCAAATGTTAACATTGTCCTGCTTTTAACAGCAATGCTCTAATCAAAGTGAAACAGAATAAATGAAGCTGTTAAATATTTCTGTTTACAGATGATTGACAGCTCTGAATGTAATACACGAGAAAATTTCCTGGCTGTAGGCGTTTGGTTATTGAGGACTGTAAATTGTTGTCACCCGGATGCATATTCAGTGGTGATTCACGCCTTTTGTTATGAAAGTGAAGTGAAGTGACGTGTGGCCAAGTATGGTGACCCATACTCAGAATTTGTGCTCTGCATTTAACCCATCCAAGTGCACGCACACACCGTGAACACACACCCGGAGCAGTGGGCAGCCTTTTTTTGCTGCTGCGCCCGAGGAGCAGTTGGGGGTTCAGTGCCTTGCTCAAGGGTCTCACCTCAGTCGTGGTATTGAGGGCTGGTCATTCACTCCCCCCACCTATAATCCCTGCCGGACCTGAGACTCGAACCCACAACCTTCAGGTTCACCTTCGGGTTACAAGTCTGACTCTCTATCCATTAGGCCACGACTGCCCCAAAAAGTTGTCACAAGCCAAGTCCATGGCATAATTTACATCTAAAAATTGCATAAAACAATTTAAAATGTGCCATCAAAGCTTCTGTCAGCATGTTAAGGAGTTTTGTGTTTCCATAAAACACAATGAGTTTCCATTTTTATTATATATTTTGTGGGTATACGCATAAACCTCATATTACAACTGCAAATCCCAATTTACACCTTTAAAAATGCTACATTTACAAAGCTCTGGTTATGGTTCTGTAAACTTGTGAAATGAAACTGGATTTGTGAGTTATGATACACAAAGGAAGAGTACACACAAAACTCAGCTTACAAGATATGTGATTATTAAAATTACGATTCCATTGTCGCATTTACATACAATTCCTTTTGACAGGAAATGAACATCAAAGATATCCATAGTTAAGTGTTAAAGATAACACGAGCGTTAACAATGCTGGTGTGATGAACACACCTGAAGTTGTATCCAGTGATGTTTGAGCCTTTTGAGCTGTCCAGACGAGTGAAGCTGTACTCAGGGGTGCATTTAGAGGCATCTTTATCTAAATCACAATTCCACTCAATCCCCACTCCAACAGATCCACCCTATGTGTGTAAGAGAGAGAGAGATAGATTCAATTTATAGATAGATAGATAGATAGATTTTCAATTTATTTCAGTACTTCTGTAAACATCAGTGCATAAGGTTTGGTTCTGTGTAAGTAGCATTAGGACATGTCTAATACAAATAGCAAACCCCTGTTCAGACCCTGACCTGCTCAGCCTGAATGGTATTGGGCCTCATTTATGTCACCTAAATGTCTGCATTATGCAAGTTGATACCACAGCACTGTTTAATTCTCAAATCGATTCTGATTGGTCAGAAGGTGTAAATTGATTTTTCTTTAACAGCAGCTTGGATAGTTGTGCTGGCTAATAACGTGGAGCCTAATAAGCCTAATAATCAAAAATGTATTTAAAAAATGTGCTGTTATTTAACAAAGTAAGAGTATGGCCATTGATACGGTGAAGCTTTCTGTATAGAGATTTAACATTTCATTTAACATTTTTGGAAGGAGTCTCCAGTGTCAGCGCTTTGCAACCGAGGTAAAGCTGTATAAAGCGAAGGATGTTGCCCTTTGTTGTTTCTCTGTAACATGAGAAGCTGTGTTTGTTTGTTGTTGTTTTTTTTGTCTTAATAACTGCAATAAAGGAAAAGAGAGAGGCTGGTGAGGGAGGTTTATATCTGTTATAATGTAAAGGATAACAGGAACTCATTTGTTTTACAGACTTTCTACAGCCTTAAATTATAAAGGGTTATAAAGCACAACATCACATTTGTTAATAAATAAACCACTTGTAGCTGTTGCCATATTTCTGTGGTATAAAAGGAATAAAAACACTTTAGGATGTGCTGTTGATTATTTTCCTATAACACACCCTCTCCAAATGCTTTATTCACATAACAGCTGCTCAAAAGTTCCTCTGTGGCCATAACACAGGCACAAACAAATGCGCAAAAGGAGCTCATAATGAAATCAGCTCTTGTCTAATCATATCCTTCCTTGATGCTTCTCGAATCCTTCACACTCAAATTGTGACACATCATCCCTAATCACTACTGGGCTCTGAGACATTATAAATACATTAAGACTACATAATGACATTAGTGACACTCGCCTTGACAGCCATTTCTTGGAAGCTGTGACCAGTCCAGTTGACCAGATCTCCCACTCGGAAGATGGGGCAATATGGATGGTGGATTTTGTCATAGTAGCATGACTTCAGATATGTGTGGTTGGTGGAGGGGAGAACATTGGATCTAAAAAAAAAAAAAGAAAGAAAAAAAAACAGCAAGGATAACATATATATCAGACTGGAACACTGGGGCCTCATATATAAAACAAGGGCGTACTAAAATATTGAAATCCTGTGTACATACAAAATAAAAAATAAATTCCACTCTATGAAAAAAATTATAAAATAGCACACATTCACTTTTAAAGTGTGTGTTCTCTTTTATAAAGGACCACGTGATTAGAATTTGTATGAATTAATTCCTACGCAAAAATGTTTGTGTTGCGTTACAATTATTAAAAATTGTAAAATTATTACAATGTTCATAGCATATTCATGTAAGTACAAACCATAGTACCTGCAATTTTATACATAAATATATTTAAATATACTTATACTGGCTTATACTGGATTATACTGTAAAGATGTTTGGATAATAATGTTATGGATGGTGTTATGGATGGTACCTCAGCAGGAAAAAATAGGAAGCACTTTTATTTTGCAGTACTGGTAAGTATTTATAGGTACGTACTCTCTATAATGGCTTTTAACGTGTGTGAAACTTGCCAGGATTGTACAGCGTTATTTCTTGCTACAGTGCAGTAATTACTCAGAATTGAACAGGTAATAAAGTAGTACCTACAAGTAAAACTCGGTATGTAATATGCAAGTTGAATATGTAAGTATATATAGTAATGTAAAAATGTAAAATAAATATATTAAACATTTCAGAAGCTATGATGTAACATAGTAAATACTACTAAACTACTTCCTCAATAATTACATTAAATATCTGACTGAAAGAAGTAGGTAAGTATACTGCAGGTCACAATTGTGTAATAATACTTATGTAATAATACTTATAAATGATTAAACCTGGTTCACCTGAATTGGATAAATGATTCTTATTAATTTCATGTCTTAATATGGATCTTAGCATCATGTACTTTTACATTTGTTACTATATATTGACAATTCCATCCTACAAAGAATGCAACATGGGATCCATGAGATGTCCTTACCAATCTCACAAGAGCACTGGATTGTTCCAAACAATATTATTATCAATATATATTTTAATTAGCTTAACAAAGAAGTACATACATGACACACTCAAACGTTTTATGTCTCTCTAAAATGTACTGATTTAGCATGGATAATTCTATCTGCTAATTTACAAGGAAAGCTAGCTCCTAGTTATTTTGTCAATCCTTACAGAAGCATAAACTAAATCGAGTATCAGAACATCTAAAAAAAAAAAAAAAAAAAAGCCCAATAAATGTGCCAGGAAGAATTTGAAAACCTACGTTTTCTTAGGTTAAAGAACACCAGATAGCTAGATAATGCTTGTTACAAATTCATTAAATACACTTCTAGGCTAGGTAGCTAGCAGTTGAAACCTACAACCTTGGTAAGAAATGCACATACTGTATCTGTAGTATGTCTTTCAACAGGTTGTGAAAAGATGCTACTTCCTGTGTGAGGTGAACAAGTGAAAATAAAAATACACTTCCAGCTTTTAGCATGCTCAGCGAGGTCACACGTCGGACAAGCTCTCTCAGTGATCCCACTACAGTCTGTGTGTATAAATAGAGATTTTATGTGTTATGTGGTCATCTCAGTCGGAACATAGCACACTGGTTTGGTGTATCTGCATATACCACCTTTCATGAAGCCCCATGATGTACATTATACACACATGCTGAAAATATGTTGTCATACACCTAACAGTCATACACCTAACACAGTAACAGGAAATATGTGTGGGTGTATGTTATATAGGCAGATGTGAACATGCCTTGTATCTGTAGGCTAAGGGCAAGGTACAGCATACATTCTGGAGTATGCTCTATCTTTATAAAAAAAATATACTATGTAGTTATACAAGTATTAAGCAAATACTGTATAATACGCAATATTTACCCAATGCCACTTTAAACACTACTGAAATGTAAATTGCTTTCTGGAGTGTTGTTTCTGAGTTGAGAAAGACACAGATAGTAAATACAGTATGGCTTACTTGGAGAAGTCAAACTTCGGAAACCTAATGAAGTTTCTGATGTAGACGCTGAAGTTTTCTGCTTCTCCCAGCAACGGCACCCTAAATATCACACCATAACCATGACTCATTTCTTTCTTTAATCAGGATAAATTCCAAGAGCAAATTATATGATGGTGTAAGGTGCTGTTTTTCTTACTTTGGTGTTTGTCTCTGCTCAACCGGACACCAGCCATAAATTTCACATGTGCGAGTCTCACTGATACAGCGTCCCGTCTTCAACCCTAAGCCAAGACACAGGGCTAATTAAACATAAATTTCACTGAACCCTGCAAAGATTTGCTGTATGTTCCACAATAAAAAACTGCATTCAAAACAGAAAAAAAATTAATTTAACATTTACACGTCTCAAAAGACTTTACCGTATAGATACTGTAACACTGCTGACTATATTGTGATAACACAGTAAAACATAAATCCAACGCATTTACCTGAAGCAGCAAAGAAACCTGGTCTGGAATATTGTTCGATTTTTTTGTAATGTTTTTCATTATTTTGTTGTAATAGTTTTTGATTTTAAAAAAAAGCATAGTTTCCATATGTTTGGCGTACCTATGTAGCTATTTTTTTGCTAGCTAGCTCGATGACTTACCCAGTGAAAGACCCACTGATTCTGTTACTGTAGTTCTCATTTTGTCTCATTGTGTAATCTTTCATTTTAGCAGTTTCTTATTGCTTAACTTGACTGATGATTTTCGTTATAGTTAAGTTCTTATTGTGTGTAAGAATGCTGTAAATATTAATTGCAGTAACTACCTGGCAACTCTGCCGCCAGTTAATTTACAAAGTATTTTCACAGTATACAATATGGGCTACACAATGGTAGTGTTGCTGCCTCAGAGCCCCAGGGTTCCAATTTTAGTATATGTTCTGCCTCACAGCTCCAGGGTTCCTGGTTCAACCATGAGCTCAGGTTCCTGTCTTTGTGGATTTACGCATGTTCTCCACATGGGTTTCCTCTGGGTTCTCCAGTAGATGGACTAGCTATGCTAAAAACTGCTCCTAGGTTTGACTGAGTGAATGAATGTGTGTGTGTGATGGACTGGTGCCCTAGTCAGGGTGTATTCCCGCTCCCTGGGATAGGTTCCTGATCCATCGCAAACCAAACTGATCTAGTTTGTGATTTCAGTTTGTATGCTTGGATTTTGTTTTAAAGTGCCTCTGTGCATTAATCTCTTTCTCTCGCTTTCTCTCTCTCTCTGGTCTGGACTGTTAGACTTCTCTGAAGCCAAAGTTCAGGTTTTATGATACTCAGACAGAGTTTCTTTAATTACTATGCCAAGCTACAAATCTATAAATGATAAATCTGAAGCTGGCACAATTAATCAAAAAAAAATAAGCTTAGGACTTTTATTATGCCCACAGATCTGAATCTGTATATATATTATCAAGAACAACTTTTCTTAACCATAAATCCCATGATAAACTGAACTATATAGACCCGTTTAGTAAGTATAATCATTCCTCTTACCATGACCTGCTATAACAGAATTTCCCTCTATGCAATCATCATCGTGCGAGCAGACACCATCAGGGACCTTTGGACTCTGAAAGCATTCAAATGAACATGCAAATTACTACAGAGCTCACCATATACAATGACCAGACATTTGAAAAAAAAAAAAAAAAAGATAAAATGACACCAAGCAGTTTAAACAAAAATAACTATCCTACAATGGTGATGATTTTTCATTTTCAGTCATACTATTCACCTAGGGAAAGCGATCCTGTCTTTTCTGTAGTAATTCTCTACTAAGCATGTGTCAGTCATGATCAAAATCCATTTTACTTGTAAAATACATCCAAATATGGTACTTAGGATTCTTACCTCAGCACACAAGCCCAGCTTTTGGTTTGGAGTCTCAAGGTAATTTGTTACAATAAAGAAGACATTATCCCCCTTGATAAAAATAAATAAAAACAAACAAACAGTGCCTTTTAAATATAGAAATGTAATGTACAATTTCAGAGACATATAATTAGGATACACATAATCATTTATTAATCAATCCTATAAATAAAACATGATTGAAAAGAAAACAGAGAAAATATTATAACAACAACAACAACAACAACAATAATAATAATAATAATAATAATAATAATAATAATAGTAATTTAACATATTAAATGTTACATTTCAGTGTTTTTAAAATGGTATGATAAGAGAGTTAATCAGTTAGAAATTGCAAAATTTTTCCTATTGCTTAGGTGGATGTGTAAAGATAATATATAAATCCCTGACCCTCTCTTTAAGAGTGGATGATTTTAGAGAGGAATTAGACCCTTCTGATCTTCCTGTGTACTTGTGTGCACTTATTCCTATTTGCTTTTTACCTGGGATTATGATACTCACATATCACATACTCACTTATCACATTGTCTGTTTTTTTTTTTTTTTTTTAAGTCTTTTTGTTGGATATTTCATTTTACATTTCATGCCTATGCACACTTCTGTAAGGATGATGCTCTTCCTTTCTGAACTTAACAGTTTTGTTGTAAAGGCAATAAACAGGAAAAAAAGTGTGTCCTCTGTATCAACTGTAAGGGGAAAGAGGCAACATTTTCTTTTATTTTCTGTTTTAATGAACCTTGTAATATTCTTGTCTCTGAATGAGAAGATCCTAAACTAAAGCCCACACCTGTGAGTAATTTCATTAATGCAGACTTCATTATATCCACATAAATAAATTACAGTTCATTTGTGGTGTCCTACTGAAGCTGTTAATATGAATCATCTGTGCTATTCAAGATTCAAGATTTTTATTTGTCACATACACAGTTATACACAGTATATAACTTGCAGTGAAATGAAAACCTGGCCTACTCCTCCTTAGACTGTGCATTTAAATAACTAAATTAAAATTATACTGGATATAAGGATCAGAAAATTACTTCATCCACAGCTGTCCTTTTCACTGCATTTATAATTATTATATACCTTCTGACATTTCTTTAAAATCACTTTTGCCTAGGGATGATGATTGTGTGCTTTTAATTTCATTCACATCCAAAAAGTTTTTCATTACTCCCATCATTCAACTCGAGAAGTGCACTTACCTGAGAAGGTACGACATAATCTTCGGTGCTCCATACATTGAGCCCATGCCCTGTGGTGTTAATGACAGCAACGCCTTTAAGCTTTGTGAACACCGAGCTCTGGATTGACTCTTCTCTCTCTTGGTAGCCTTTCTTCCATACGAAGACCCACCTACAAAAATAAGTGTTGCAGATAATGCATTTTAGGAAAGAGACAGTCAAAGATGTACTGTTTATAATAATGCTTCTTTAATGTAGTGGCAGAAAATCCAGAAAATGAGTGAACCTGCATATTGTTACAACTCAACTCTAATGAAACCATATCGCAAGCCTTACAGTTTGGCCAACTGTTGGCCCAAAATTGAGAAGTTGTATATGTGGTTGGACCAGCTTCTGATTTTACCACTGCTATTAAGATAACATCTTTTGGTGGTTACAAAACTATTTGAATGATAAGTAGATATTTGATAGTAGATGTAGAAGTAGATGTCCAACATGTTCTAGCAATACAAATGCAATATAGTTATATAAGACTAAAGTAGCATATTTTTTATAAACTTTATTTATTATATACTATTTAACAAATGTAACTTGGGGTTTGGTAGGCCATTTAACCTTCTGTGGGCAACAGTTCTAGTCTATTAAAACCATATGTAGGCCAACTTTACTCTTTTAAAACCAGGGCAAAAACTACCTCTGATAGTTTGTGAAATATGAGAACTAAAACTAGTGTAAGAAATAAGATGGTGCTCAAACCAGCCAGGCGTGGTCAAAGTCACTGAGATCACTTTTGCCCCGATCTGATGTTTGATCTTAATATTAACTAACTCTCTTGACCAATCCCAACGTGCATGTAAGAAGTGCTAGCTCAGTGTTTAAGATGTTGGACTACTGATCGGAAGGTCATTAGTTCAAATACCAGCACTGTCAAGCTGCCACTGCTGGGCCCTTGAGCAAGTCCCTTAACCCTCAACTGCTCAGCTGTATAAATGAGATAAATGTAAGATGCCATAAATGTAAATGTTTATGCACTGAGCTGCTGCCTCATGATAGGCTGATTAGATATTTGCATGAATGAACAGATGTGCATGTGGGTTCCTAACCTAAAAGACAGCATAATGTTTACTGTGGAGTGTCAGATGAAGGATATGATATATCTCTATAGACACAAATATGTCTGTCTCCTTGTGGTTTACTCTATACCGTCATTAGTAATAGTAATAGTAATAATAGTATTTTGGGCAGTCGTGGCCTAATGGACTTGCAACCTGAAGGTTGTGGGTTCGAGTCTCAGGTCCGGCAGAGATTATAGATATATATATTATAATGTAAAGTGCTTTATAAATAAAATGTATTATTATTATTATAGGTGGGGGGAGTGAATGACCAGCGCTCTCTTCCACCTTCAATACCACGACTGAAGTGAGACCCTTGAACAAGGCACCGAACCCCCAACTGCTCCCCGGGCGCCGCAGCAAAAAAGGCTGCCCACTGCTCCGGGTGTGTGTTCGCGGTGTGTGTGTGTTCACTACTGTGTGTGTGCACTTGGATGGGTTAAATGCAGAGCACAAATTCCGAGTATGGGTCACCATACTTGGCCACACGTCACTTCACTATAATAGTGTTCAAAACCGCGCATCAAATTATGATATTATGTATTACTTGAAGCAGACAAATATAAACCAACAACTTGAGAAATAAAATGAACTACAAATGCGAACAATGAATTAAAAGGAATTACACTTATTTCTAGATGAATGTTACAGTCTATATCTTTACATCTTTGGGAATTCATCTGTCCATGAGTTTCTAATTTAGTTACAGTGATAGAAATCACAACATACCTTTATCAAAGTTATGATATTTATTACTGAAGTTTTTTTTTATAGTTATTAGCCTATACTCTCAGAAAAAAAGGTACATTTCTTTGATGCTGGGGTGTTATCCTTATCTTCTGTACTTTTAATGTGTATCTTCAACCTAAATAGTATACCTTTTAAAAAGATTTAAGGTACATACTGAACATAACTGAACAGTAATTACCTTTTACAGTAAAGCTATGAAAGTACATTATATGCACCTTACATGCTAAAGCCCAGTGACAAGGAATGGTACGGTTTAGTACCAGAAGTTTATCCCCAAGGGATAAATTTAAATTAAAAGTTTACATCTAGATTTCTGTAAAGCTCCTTTGCAACAATGTCCATTGATAAAAGTGCAATACAAATAAATCTGAATTAAACTGAATAGAATTGAATAGTGCCTTTTTTTTTTAACAGTTATTTCCCTTAAATTGAATCCAAACCTCAATAACTCAAAAATAAGATATAAATCATGTCTAAATGGACCTAATGTATTCTGTTAGTGCAAAGTACAGGAAGAGAACGCTCTATAGCTCTAAATAGTAGACAAATTATTTCTGTATATGGATATATTTCAAAGAAGAAAAAAATAATTTCTACTTGTTACATTTTTTTAGACCTTCAAGGCACTGTTTAACGAAGATCTCAAAGATCTCCTCTCACTCAGCTACTGACTAGAGGCAAAATGGAAAAAAAATTCTAATAGTTTTAGATAAGTAATAAAAGTTACTTTTCACATTAAAACATGACTTAGTTTTATCAGGTGAATACTTTTTCAAAAATGACTTAGTTTTATCAGGTGAATACTTTTTCAAAAATGACTTAGTTTTATCAGGTGAATTCTTTTTCAGTATCCAAGCTCAAAAAAAAAAAGTGAAAGCAATCTGGCTACTTTTAAGCAGCCACATGTAGCACATTGCTTTCACTTTTAACTGAATAAGATTTTGATACACAGTCTATTTCAAGTATAAGTTTAAATAGCCTATAATTTCTCAGGACTTTGTTTACTCCTGTTCCTGGCTACAAGTTTGTGAACCCCTGATATAGGCTATTAGACAACTGGACCACTTACTACACTTATTATTACACATTATTATTATTATTACTATTATTATTATTATTATTATTATTATTAGGATGAGACCTCAGACAAATGGAGAAGCTCAGGGGTCTGCTCAGGGGTCTGTTTCAGAGTCTGACCTGCTCTGAGCGTCTACAAATAGCGTCCCTGAACTCAGCATGGTGTCCTGGCACTTTTTCCAACTTCAGCACGGACACACAACACACCCGGGTGTCAATCTGCCCCGTTATGCCTCAAATCTTCTCAAACCTTCACAACAACTCCGACTGCTCTCATGTGCGCTTACCCGATTAGGTATCCGATCACTGCGAGCTGAAAGAGTCTGAATAAAACTCCGATTTTCTTGTTTCTCGCGACGAAGAACTTCTGCGTCTTGTAGTCGAAAAAAGAGACAAGTTGACCCCAGCCGCGTGCCATGCCCGGTACCGGTGACGAGCCTGCGCGTGAGCCGCTCTCCCCAAGCGCGTGCCTTCCGTGACACTGTGCATGTGCGACGCCAAAGAACCTCTTCTGTGCTTGTGCATGTGTGTGTGTGTGTACTGTCTGTAAACCTGGGGCAAGGACACGGGAAGTGGGGGTGCTGAAAAAATGCTGCAGCAAACCTAACTTTCAGGATTCATTGAACTACAAGTTCTACAGCTACAGGTGCTTATTATTGTTATATTAGCAATAACAATAATAATGGCAATATGTAAACACCACACCAGTATGTTGCTCATAACTCCAGCACTCCTATCTAAAAGCCCTTCCTGCATCCCTGAACCAGGGGTCCTGACACTTTTTTTGCAGCCAGTTAACCATTTAATTGGGGAAAGAAATTCCACAGAACCCTAGAATATACTTTTACCCCCAATATTTAATTATTAAGCTGGTGATTTAAATGTGTAGTGTAATATTGTGCCTATTTATTGGTGCAATAGAGTTATATTCCTGGACTTTACCCCCAGCAGAACTAAGTCCAGGTTCACATCATTTATATGTATTATAGACCTTGCTGTTGTTGTTGTTGATTTTAAACCTATTCAATTCACATGTCCAGTCAAATACAACAGTTGTTCCGGTCCACTAATCTGATTGGTCGAGCAGCGTTCCAAGAGTGCTTATATTTAGTATAACCGCTCCAGGACGTTTCACTGTGTGTATCACTCCACTTGTCTGTGTTCACCACATAAAATTCCAGTTCCTAGTTCGAAACTGTTACTACAGTAGAGTTAGCGATATCATCAGCGGACATAGCAAACGATACTTTTCAGGAACATACGTAACTTTTCACTTAAAATATGAACGTTCATCAGATGAAGATGAAAAGAAAGAAGGGGTGCCAGTTTCACCGGAAGTACTTTTAATGGGAATGTACAAATCAGTGTGAGCTAGCTAGCCAGTGAGCCAACATGCTATAAAGTGAGTCTGGTTTCTTCGGGATCTGTTTCCACTAGCGGAGCAAAAATAAAAAGAACATTTGGCCTTGTTGTGTTCTTTTTACAGAACTGTTGTATAAAAGCAATATCGCACTCGCAGTTGTGTGGTTATAGTGACTATTGGACCGGCTATGATTAGCTATGGCCAAATCACAGCTGTGCTGATATTCCGGATAACTGCACTCTTGCTTGTGTGATATTGCTTAAATAATTCCAAAAGTTTGTGGACACCTGACCATCACATCCATATGCAGTCCTTTATCAAACTGTTGCCACAAAGTTGGAAGCACACAACTGTCTAGAATGTGTTTCTTTGCTGTAGCATTAAGATTTCTTTTCACTGGAACTAAGAGGCCCAAACATGTTCCAGCATGACAATGCCACTGTGTACAAAGCAAGGCTGGAGTGGAAGAACTCAAGTTCTGGCCAGTACAGGTCCCTGACCTCAACCCGATTAATCAGTTACTGCTCACCAGGCCTCCTCACCCGGCATCAGTGCCTGGCTTCACTAATGCTCTTGTGGCTGTATGAGCACAATCTAGTGGAAAGCCTTACCAGAAGAGTGGAGGTTATTATTACAGCAAAAGGAGGACTAAATCCGGAATGGGATGTTCAACACATATAGGTTTGATGGTCAGATGTCCACTTACTTTTGGCCATATAGCGTATTTGAGAAACAAAATCATGGACTGCCTGGCTATGTTTCCCTGACACCTGGGGGTCCCTGGACACCAGCTTGACAACCACTGTAGTAGCCCACAGTGGATATAAAAGGTCTACACACCCCTGTTAAAATAGCAGGTTTTTGTCATGTAAAAAAAAATGAAACCAAGATAAATCATGTTAGAACTTTTTCCACCATCAATATGAAATTACAATGTAGAAAAATTAAGCGAAAAACAATCAGAAACATTTTAGGGAAACATAGGAAAAATAAAAAACGTACAATAACCTAGTTGCATAAGTGTGCACACCCCTAAACTAATACTTTGTTGAAGCACCTTTTGATTTTATTATACCACTCAGTCTTTTTGACTAAGAGTCTATCAGCGTGGCACATCTTGACATGGCAATATTTTCCCACTCTTTCTTGCAACAACATTCTAGATCTGCCAAATTGTGAGGGCGTCTCCTGTGCATAGCCCGCTTTAGGTCACCCCACAGATTTTTAGTTGGATTCAGGTCTGGGCTCTGGCTATGACAGTCAAAAACATTGATCTTCTTTTGGCTAAGCCATTCCTTTGTTGGATGTATGCTTTGGGTCACTGTCATGCTGAAAGGGGAAATTCCTTTTCATCTTCAGCTTACTAGCAGAAACCTGAAGGTTTTGCACTAAAATCGACTGGTATTTGTAGCTATTTGTGCTTCCCTCCATCTTGATAAAAGCCCCAGTTCTGGCTGAAGAAAAGCTGCCCTAAAGCATGATGCTGCCACCACCATGCTTCACCGTGGGTCAAATTCAGTAGGAAAGTGAAAGCCACTGTTACAACTTCATTTCCTGCCAACTTTTCTGTAAAGGGTGTAAAGTATGCACATGCACTTCCCTCCATTTTGTTCAGAGCATAATCAGCAGGTTGGAAAATATGTTGATCAGAGGTTGATCTGATGGTTAGACTTGAAAACTGTGGCTAAGCTAGGTGGGGGGAAAAAATTACAACCTGCATGTTTCACTTTCATAGCAACAAGAAAACTGCTGATCAGAATGAGCATAACCACCCACACCACAGAATAAAGTTATTCTATTGTTGTTCAATTTCTAGCTTGTTTCCTTATTATTCATTGTTTTGCATACTGAAAACACACATGGAATGTACAAGAAATATAGCAGGTATTGTTTACAAGAAATGGGTAATGTGAAATGGTGAATCCCAGAGGTGGAAATGTCAGCAAGAGCTATGTTTTGAAGTGTGACATGATTCACAAAAAGGTTTAAATAAATAGACTATTATACCTCATGTTACTGTCTGTGTGGAGTTTCTGTGCATGTACTCCCCGTGTCCATGTGGGTTTCATCTAGGTTCTCCAGTTTCCTCCCACCTCCCAAAAACATGCCAGTCTGTGGCATGGCCAGTGTTCCTGAGATCTGCCCTGATCCGGATAAGCATTTGCTGAAAGTGACTGAGTGAGAGATGTGTTATGCATTGGCCACAATAATACTGGTATACAGTTCTAAGAATTGTCAGAAAAGCTGTAATATAGATGCTGCAGTGGTTATTTCGGACCGACTGAATAGCGACCGAATCAATCACAATTAAGCTGTTTGGAACCCAATCAGAATGCACTGCATGAAGTCAGTGGCTGTTTTATGAAAACAGGGCGTTTTTGAGGGAATGAATTAGCTAAATTAGATAATTTAGCTGAGCATGCCTAAATGCACTGACTGCTACTAGCATAACCGCATTGTAATATAGCTCCTTTATTAGCTAGGGTTAGTGAATGATAATACTGAAATTTCAAGCATACTTATTTATAAAGATGCAGATTGTTGCACGAAGGTTATAGGTGGCACAAAAGAAATGGATATCACAATATGATGGCGTCAGGCACATGTTGACACATAACATCTTATGTAATAATAATACGACTAAATGTAAAAATAAATAAATTTATTGCACAAGGAATGGTGTAATTTGACAATACTGACTAATTGCCAAATAATTTATATGCACTCAAAAGTTACTTCACCTGATGCAGCTAACCTAGCTAGCTGGATCAGAAGACACATTCACACCAACAGGATGTCCTCACTGTGGATGACACAATCTACTGTATGTGATAAAAAAAAAAAATTCAAGAATGGACATCTGACATGGATTCTATATAAAAACTACCGTTAGAGCTATAATGAATGCATGTTATTCACCAACTAAATGCAGTGTTGCCTTTTTACCAGCTGTGAAAAGCAGTATTGCTGGATGAGAAATAGTGTTCTGATAGAGAATACTGAATGTGGTGGTTATGATCTGCCTGCTGCTAAGAATAACACTACTACTCAGAACACTCACTAGCCATCTACTGGTCAAAGTGTAAAATTGTAGAATAGGTGAAATGTATTATAAGCTAGTTTTTATGAGTTCAATTATTCAATTCAGGGAGACATTGGGGGAAAAAAATTGTCCATATTTTGTCTTAAATGTGTTAGATTCTTGAGGTTGGTACTTTGATGAATTTGATCCTTGGGAGAAAGTGTCTGGGTTTGGGTTTCTCGCTATAGAGTGGTGGGGTGTGGATGTGGGGGTTTGTGTGTTACTTACTGACAGCTGTGTCCACCAAATGGCTGCTATGCCTGTGTATGTAACTAATTTCACAAGCCCACTATATCAGAGAGCTTAGATGGAGTTTTGGTACCAATCTTCATAATTTTGAAAATGTTAACATGATTACATTCCCTGCTAGAGCAGCCAGACATGTTTTCATAATAATAGCATAAATTCATTAGGTTCCTGCAAACTGATGGCCAATAAAGCAACAAAATGTTTCTTTCTCTAATAAAAGTTGTATTCTTATATTCATTATTGGTATTTACTTATATAATGCATTCAGTGGGCATAAAATACAACATATTGCATAAAATGTACAATGGATCACTAAAAATTAAATTCCAGACACTTTACTCAAAAACTTTACACTAGCGTATGAGTTTTTCCATTGTTGTTAAAAGTTCAAATTTCATTAACAATTGTTGAGTCTGTATCAAAGTAAAATGTCATTTATAATTACTTTAACCTAATTATAATCATACTGTCTTATGGATAGATTGTTATACTAACATTCATGAACAAGCTTCAAAACATTCAGAAGGCAGTGAAGATATAACCAACTATAACAAACAAAACTAAATTCAAAACTTGCAGTTGTCACCCACCCCTTTTATAGCCAAGATGTCAATCTGAAGGCTATCTTTAGCAACAGGCTTACCTGATGCTGCAAGAACCATTGTAATTCCTTCTGACTGCTGTCAGTGTGGTCTTAATGCACCTTGTGCAGCTGCTGTAACCCAAAATAGATGGGACAAACAGGCTAGACATTTGTTACAGTTATATTTGTGTGTGCTGTGGTCTTACCAATTAAATCTCTTAACGTTGCAGCAGGCATCATCTTCAGATCAGAATATTTAAGATTTAACATTAAAATGTTTATTACCAACATTACACAGTTTGGGTGTTAATCATGAATTTAATTTTAAAGCATCACATCACTAGTTCGTACTTTGAAAACAAGTCAACTTATAGATTAAAAAGGTGAACCATTAGGAGCTAATTTTTAACCTTCACTTTGGTTTTCATTTTTCACCCTTATGCCTAAACATTAGAAAAAGGCTTCAACACTGCAAATAACCTAACACTGTTAGACTTTATATTTAGTTGTGAAAACCAAACACCAGACTTTTCAATGCTTAACTTATTCAATGCTTTATTATTCTGTTACATTTCAACACAAGTGGGAATATGATTGATAACTTTCAAAAATAAAATAAAAAAAAAGTGCAGGTGAAGTAAACACTTTGTAAGAGGGATAACTTGAAGCATTTAAGACAAGACATTTAAGATATTTACTGTCCACCCCTGAGGCGGAGCACAAGGTGGAGAGTGGACTCCTTCTGGATGTTGTAGTCGGACAGGGTGCGGCCATCTTCCAGCTGCTTGCCAGCAAAGATCAGCCTCTGCTGGTCTGGGGGAATGCCTTCTTTGTCCTGGATTTTGGCCTTGACGTTCTCAATGGTGTCACTTGGCTCAACCTCGAGGGTGATGGTCTTGCCAGTCAGGGTCTTCACAAAGATTTGCATGCCACCCCTGAGGCGGAGCACAAGGTGGAGAGTGGACTCCTTCTGGATGTTGTAGTCGGACAGGGTGCGGCCATCTTCCAGCTGCTTGCCAGCAAAGATCAGCCTCTGCTGGTCTGGGGGAATGCCTTCTTTGTCCTGGATTTTGGCCTTGACGTTCTCAATGGTGTCACTTGGCTCAACCTCGAGGGTGATGGTCTTGCCAGTCAGGGTCTTCACAAAGATTTGCATGCCACCCCTGAGGCGGAGCACAAGGTGGAGAGTGGACTCCTTCTGGATGTTGTAGTCGGACAGGGTGCGGCCATCTTCCAGCTGCTTGCCAGCAAAGATCAGCCTCTGCTGGTCTGGGGGAATGCCTTCTTTGTCCTGGATTTTGGCCTTGACGTTCTCAATGGTGTCACTTGGCTCAACCTCGAGGGTGATGGTCTTGCCAGTCAGGGTCTTCACAAAGATTTGCATGCCACCCCTCAGACGCAGCACCAGGTGGAGAGTGGACTCCTTCTGGATGTTGTAGTCGGACAGGGTGCGGCCATCTTCCAGCTGCTTGCCAGCAAAGATCAGCCTCTGCTGGTCTGGGGGAATGCCTTCTTTATCCTGGATTTTGGCCTTGACGTTCTCAATGGTGTCACTTGGCTCAACCTCGAGGGTGATGGTCTTGCCAGTCAAAGTCTTCACAAAGATTTGCATGCCACCCCTGAGGCGGAGCACAAGGTGGAGAGTGGACTCCTTCTGGATGTTGTAGTCGGACAGGGTGCGGCCATCTTCCAGCTGCTTGCCAGCAAAGATCAGCCTCTGCTGGTCTGGGGGAATGCCTTCTTTGTCCTGGATTTTGGCCTTGACGTTCTCAATGGTGTCACTTGGCTCAACCTCGAGGGTGATGGTCTTGCCAGTCAGGGTCTTCACAAAGATTTGCATGCCACCCCTCAGACGCAGCACCAGGTGGAGAGTGGACTCCTTCTGGATGTTGTAGTCGGACAGGGTGCGGCCATCTTCCAGCTGCTTGCCAGCAAAGATCAGCCTCTGCTGGTCTGGGGGAATGCCTTCTTTGTCCTGGATTTTGGCCTTGACGTTCTCAATGGTGTCACTTGGCTCAACCTCGAGGGTGATGGTCTTGCCAGTCAGGGTCTTCACAAAGATTTGCATGCCACCCCTGAGGCGGAGCACAAGGTGGAGAGTGGACTCCTTCTGGATGTTGTAGTCGGACAGGGTGCGGCCATCTTCCAGCTGCTTGCCAGCAAAGATCAGCCTCTGCTGGTCTGGGGGAATGCCTTCTTTGTCCTGGATTTTGGCCTTGACGTTCTCAATGGTGTCACTTGGCTCAACCTCGAGGGTGATGGTCTTCCCAGTCAGGGTCTTCACAAAGATTTGCATGCCACCCCTCAGACGCAGCACCAGGTGGAGGGTGGACTCCTTCTGGATGTTGTAGTCGGACAGGGTGCGGCCATCTTCCAGCTGCTTGCCAGCAAAGATCAGCCTCTGCTGGTCTGGGGGAATGCCTTCTTTGTCCTGGATTTTGGCCTTGACGTTCTCAATGGTGTCACTTGGCTCAACCTCGAGGGTGATGGTCTTGCCAGTCAGGGTCTTCACAAAGATTTGCATGCCACCCCTCAGACGCAGCACCAGGTGGAGAGTGGACTCCTTTTGGATGTTGTAGTCGGACAGGGTGCGGCCATCTTCCAGCTGCTTGCCAGCAAAGATCAGCCTCTGCTGGTCTGGGGGAATGCCTTCTTTGTCCTGGATTTTGGCCTTGACGTTCTCAATGGTGTCACTCGGCTCAACCTCGAGGGTGATGGTCTTGCCAGTCAGAGTCTTCACAAAAATCTGCATTTTTTAATCTATGTGGAAAAATAATAACTTTAAAAATTAATAACATTGTAGTTTCAGACCACTACATAAAGCAATATTTAAATGTACTTATTTACTAGAGCTTAGAAAAAAAATTAACTTGGAATGAGAATACAAACGGGAAAAGCCTATTTATGTTTAAATGTTTTCCAGAAATCACCATTTAAAGTAAGACTCAAATCATCAACCCAAATAAAATTAGAATTCAACAACCAAAAAAAAAATCTATTCGATTGTGTAGCCTTCAAAACAACGGAAGACAAATGAGGTTTTCTTTTCTTCAAAATGGCCACCATTTAATTCTCTCAGCCGCCATTTCAGAACATCCGGGTTCTTTGTTTAAGAAGCGAAAATGATTCAGCAAAAACGCCCAGCGTCGAATAAAGAAAAACGAGGTACCATTCTGACTAGAAAATAACCTTAATTTAAACTCTGTTTAAAAACAATTACAGTTTCACATTACTCAAATAAAGCGGATCGATTAAAAATAAGTCATTATACGTTAGTAAACAAGTAAACCTGAACCTAGTCACACAGTTCATCAATTCACACACAAAAACGACATTACTTCCCACACAGCACATCTCTATTTAATTACGTTTGTATTAAATAATTTCTTTCAGAAAAAAATAGATTGCTTACCTTCCGACGAAATACTTTTTGACGACTTCTTGAGATATAGACAGATACTGCAGCTTCACTTCTCGTTCGCTGAATACTACTGCGGCAAACGGCGACGGCTACTGTATATATAGAATCTCCGCACAGTGACGTGGCTCGACGTGTCATGTGCCTAGTTACTTCCGCACTTGAAACTAGTCCCTGTTTTTTCGGCAAAGAAAAACAAACGGTGTCATTTTATTACATTTTAGATAGATAGATAGACCTTTATTGTCATTGTAATGCGCATGTACAGTAAAACGAAATTGGATGACTACCCTTAGCCAGTGCATATAGTGCAAATAGCTTAAAAATACTGTTAAAAATAAATAAATAAATAAAAATAAAATGCAACCAAGCTAAAACACTAGTTTAAACTAAGCTAAAAATACACCCACACTTAAAATACACAGATAATACACATCCACATCCAAAATACGCATCCATATTTACAATATTTACTTTATATATTTCTTTATTGAATATGTATATTTTTTTTTAATTTACATTTGTGATAACTAATGGTTAAACTCGAATTTCTGATAATGCATAGTTACACAATCGCTGTAACAACAGAAAGGTCTAGAATGTACCCGATAAGCCCTCCCAATGCGGGGCACATTTCGAACGATGATTGGTTGGTTGGGTTGTTTTCTGAAATGTCATTGGAGAATCATATGAATGGAATGTTGCTAGGGCAGAAACAGCAGTGAGCTGGCAACAGCTTACTGTCAGTGCCGGTGGGCAGATATGACGAAGAAAATAACCAGAACCGTCTGGAAATAGTTTATAAAATAGACATATCTGAGGCTAATTTTATCTGATTTTAATGTTAAATGAGCTGATGGCAAAAGCCCCATTGCTCTTTATTCATGCGTTGTGTTTCATCTAGCTTTACCGGTAAACTGAAGTGTGTTATAATGAAAATAGGCCTTACCACACTTCTCTTGTTTATATTCTTTTAAAACATTTTTATGTAGTTATAAAAATCACGTCAGCACTTCTCTCTAAACATGCCCTATGTTTGCTGTGACTAAATAGGCCAGGCTCAAACAAGGCAGTACAAAGGTTGGTCCATTTACTCAAAACAAAGTTATCTAAATCTGTGGTTAAAATGGCAATTATTTACAAATCGGGTTCAACATAATCATTTTGCTTTTTTAAGATTTCGATAATTATTAAACCAAGGTTATTGTGTCCTCTCCAAAAATTCACACGTCCTTCCAGACCCAACATGATACTGATTCAGCACATACTAAACAAACCTGTTCTGAGGTTTTGTTATTTTTCCTGGTACTTTTCCATTGTTGCTACTGATGAATCACTCTTTAGAGCACACAGTCTTGAAAAGCACTGAATGGTATGATACAAACATGAATGACTGTTTAAACTGGTTTGAGGAAACAACAGTGTACTGGTTCACACGGAGTGGATTACAGTTATTATGGGGTCAGGATGTTATTCTTTTACTCGGACATCACACACAGCTGATAGAGTATCCTGATCACCATTTTGTCCTGATCCTGATCAGCCATTTTGTTGCTGAGAATATACCAGAATGGTGGGGAAAGTGTTAAAAAGCAGTATCTGAATAAATACCATGGTTTGATACCATGGTCAGATAATGGTCATTGGGGAAACCTATAAGTGAGCATCTAATATGGGCCAGTACATATGGGACACAAAGAAATATGGCATTAACAGGTCACTCCCACCTCCTAGAAACACGCCAATAGGTTGGCTACTCTATATTTCTCCTAAGTGTGAACATATATGTGTATCATACCCTGCTATAGACTGGTGTCCCATCCATGGTGTAGTGGTTCTTTGCCCAGTGTTAAGGCGTTAGGCTCCTGGATCCACCATGCATCATGGGATTACATAGAGTTCTTTGGCCACACAGACTACACAGCACAAATAACTAAAAACAAGGACTACCTCAAAGACGTCTGAAATGGTCAGAACATGAACTGGACTCTTCATAATGACCTTAGAGGACCTAGTACTCATAACTATAAAACTATAATAATTATAATACTAAAATCTGTTTGTGTAAAAATGTCAGCCTTCTCTAGAAAAAAAAGAATGATAAACCTAGTGTCAGATTCACAGAAACGTAGTCAATGGTGCTACATGCTAATTTTTATGTAGCCTATTTTTGATAAAATTTCAAAACATATGTGTGTTTAAAAGAGAAATTCTGTGTTAGTTGATGTTGAGTAACCAAGTGGGTTATTTTTTTTTTATATATATAAATTTTTTTTAATTTTTTATCTAATTTTAGTCATTGGCTAATTATAGTCAATTTTCTTCAGTAAATTATGTGAGCTTATGCTCCTCAAAACAAATGATGGTGTTGTTATAACTCACGTTTTATGTTTTAAACATGATATGATGAATGTCAGACATGAATAAATGTTTTTAGTTTATTTACCCTAGTATTGTTGTGGTATTGGATATTGGATATTGTGTATTATACTTGTTACTGGTAGCAGCGTCAATTATAGTATCATGACAACCCTATTTAAGCAAATGATGTAATGTGATGATGTAGAAAAGAAAAACATGAAAAAATGGGTTTGTTGGTTAAGCTTAGTCACTGTGGCATCTGTTGTGTAACTTGTATTGCAAGATCTGCCACTTTAACCTGAACTGTGTCAGTTCTCCTGTACATCCTGTACCTTGAACTGGGTGTTTACTCTGTGTATATGTTTGTGTTCCTGGAACCACTTCACAACCTGCTTATCAGCATTTTCTATAATTAAATTCTCGATCCATGACAACAGCAAACATCATGTTTGCAGTGTACACAGGCCTTATGGCTAGTTAAAAATATGAATTAAATGAATAACTGACTTTTGTCAGTTCTCACTTTGTCTTTTCAGGTCACCTCTGAGAGGTATCAAAGTCATTCTAGCATTAATGTCTCTGCTGATATTCAGTGACCTACTCTCATATGGCATTAACTGTATTCATTTATTTTCTTCCATAAAATGACCCAAACATTACGAATTAATCCTGACTCAAAACATTTTAAAATAAAAAGTATAATAACAACAAAATATTCTTCTGTTCCATCTTATATAACACAGGATATGCAACATGTAGGGACTTGTTTCATTTATTATGGCAACACCATTGACATCCAATGCTCTGTCAGCAGACCAGGTCATGTGACCTACGTCATTTTTCGTCATTCTTTCGTGTTGCCAGATTGCAAGATTTACGTTCACTTTAATCACACAAGTTAGAAACTTGAGAATGTATTTTTTTGACATACACTTGACATATATTTTTTTTTGCTTTTGCATTTTGACACATTTTCATGTATGAATTTTTTTTTATATCAGGGATCCATACTTTTTACAGTCTAGACATATATAGAAAACAACACTCTATTTATGACATAGTTATATTTTGGGAGTTTTGCCATTTTGTAGTTATGTACATTATAAAAACATAGTAGAAAATATCTGGTGCCTTCATGTAAATCTAAAGTGCAATAGGTTTGAGTCCAAATTATATACCATAGAAGTTCTCAAAGTGAGGACCAGGAACCCCCAGAGGTCCGGGAAGCACAGCCAGGGGTGTACGATTTTTTTTTTTTTTTTTTTTTTTTTTTACAGTTTGTTACAGAGGTGGAAATGACAACCCATCATTTTCAAAGTTACTATATTTATTATTGAGTTCTTACAGTTATTTGACATGTCATTTAAATAATATGTTGACATCAATAAGTCAACTACAATATGTAGGCCTATACATAATATAATTATGAATGTAATGACAATTTTAATTAAACAAAATGTCATGTGAGTGAAAAGTTAAGAAATTAAAAGTTCATCATCTTTAGCAACCACTTTGTAAGGGTCTTGGTGAAACCGAATCTTTTCTCAGAAACACTGGGTGCAAGGCAGGAATACATTCACTGGCAATTTAGGACACAGGGACGAAGTGCAACTCCACACAGTTTACAATCCAACCAGGAATGCTGTATCTGTGAGTTGGCAATGCTGCCTGCTGCACCTAAACCATGCCAAATATGCATATTTCAAATACATTTGAAGAAGTAACAAATCATGACTAAAGAATCTGACAGAAATGAATTTATTACAGTAATTATTTCATTCAGTTTACAAAAAATAGAATATATCAAATTATATAATAAGAACATGCAAAAATAAACAGTCAAATTATGATATATAGTGAACTATGCAGAGGGGCACAATGGCTTAGGGGCTAGCAATGTTGCCTTGCATCTCCAGGGTTGGGGGTTCAAATCCCGCCTCTGCCCTGTGTGTGCGGAGATTGCATGCTTTAGGGGTTTCCTCTGTGTGTTCTGGTTTCGTCCCCCAGTCCAAAGACATGCATTGTAGGCTTATTTTCAAATTGTCCGTAGTGTGTGAATGAGCGTGTGTGTGATTGTGATCAGTTGGCACCTTGTCCAGGGTGTCTCCTGCCTTGTGCCCCGAGTCCCCTGGCCTTGATGATGTTTAAAAGTCATTACAATCTGGCAACCCTGTACAGCACTCTGTTAAGGTCTTCTGAAACATTACACAAGCCTTTTGTTAGGAAACCGAGTCCCGGGTTAACACCTTTCATCCTTACAACAGTTGCTCATTACAAAAGAAACTTCAGTGGGATATGGAGGAGAACAGGTAGGGTGTGTGAACAGACAGTAATTCACAGGTCTTTAATTACCACTTTGGACATTTGTAGTAGAAGTGTAAAAGCACTATAAGTAATTTGATTAAATATGTGGTGTTAAATGCGAAAGTGCATCCAAAAATCAGCATGTTGTTAAAACGCCCAGATAGTGTGATTAAGTGCCCATGATCCCTAAAATCACAGTCCAGACCACAGAAATAAAAGTTCATTTTCCTGTAATCCAAGGGTTATACATTTGTTTACAGCCAGGGACCCCTTTAAATGTAACATAAATTCCATGTTCCCCTCAGTACAGACTTATTTCATGAACATTATATAAATGTGTAGAGTAATATTTTGTCTGTTTATTCAGTGCAAATAACTTTCCATCTCTGAACTTTACACGAGAACAAAGTTCAAGTTGTCATTATTTATGGCCATTGTTTATGGCATTACGATTAAACCCAGTCAATTCAAGTGACCAGTCACATAGACTAATAACTATAAGAACTCAATAATAAATACACTCCTGGGCAAAAAAAAAAAAAAAAAAATAGGCCTAGCCCAAAATGGCAAAAATCTTAAACTTTTAATGGTCTTAATAACACATCGTTGGTCAGGAGGTTAGCAAGAATGAAACACACCCGCCACCATTTGCACGTTTACTTTTGCTGCTGTGAACTGTTTGGGGAAAAGCTAGAAACGGAAATTCACTTATATAGTCTTCTTATGACTAGCCTTTTAAGCAAAAAAAAAAAAAAAAAAAAATCCCAGAAGATATTATTGGAAAATTTTGTACGTCCAGACATGCTAGTTTGAATTTTACACATCAAACCTTTTAATCATTATCACGATTTTACCTTTGCATACAAGAAGTCTTAGATTACTCATTAATCAGTAATTAGTCATTAGTCAGTAATTTTTTTTAATATATATATTTTTTTTTAAATTTATTTATTTATTTATTTATTTATTTTGCCCAGGAGTGTATAACAACCTTGATAATGGTGGGTTAAGTGAAATTGAAAATCACAGTTCCCTGGCTGTGCACAGACCTCACTTTAAAAACCTCATCTACCTTCCATTCCTCACCACAATATAACAAAGCCTGAAGAATCACATAATGCAAGTGATTGAACACTTTTGACCATAAAATGCATACTCTCACAGGGCCATGGATTACAATTATATTCCTTTTGTCATTGTATGTAATTATACATAAGTATATGTTATAATAAAAAAAAATTGGGATACTTTAAATTACATTAAATATATATATAAATATCTCCACATATATGCCAGTATATCTGCATACAGGCTATATATACACACTCTCAGAAAATAAAGGTCGCAAACTATACTTTTTCTTGTCGCTGGAGTGTTACTACTGAGGTTACATCTTTTGTACCTTTAGATTGTATCTTTTAGCTGAAAATGTGAATATAGTATAGCTTTAAAAATGACTCATAATTGGATCTTAAGGACCTTTAACGCTTTATTCTAAAATAAAAATACATAGTAGATAAAAAAAACCAGATACCACTGCAGTGGCATGGAAAAGTACAGCTTGGTACCTTTATTTCTGAGAGTGTCTACACAGAATAACATTATGTACAACAGACTGTGTAGACATGAGTGTCTGTGTTCTGTCCACGAAGTCTATCATGGTTAATAAGTCCAGACAACCTCTACATCTACAATTACACTGAGTAGCTATTTGTAGCTAACTTTGCTCTCCGGTTGCACGTTATCGGGTAAATATCTGTCTAAACTTAGAGCCTGCTGGTCATTCTGAGTCATGTAGACTGTGAAATGGTTGTGTTGCAATGGATTGCTGGAGCTGACTGTCTTGCATCCAACGTGACCTCTGAATCATCTTTCCCAGGAAAGCAGGTCTGGTGAAGCACACAGGCGGCTGCCACTGTGGTGCTATCCGTTTCGAGGTGTGGAATTCTGCGGATTTGCACGTATTTGATTGCAAGTATGGGCTTTTGTTAAGGTCAAGAGGCGCAAACAATTCACACTTTCCCATTAAACCTGGAAGAAGCATGCTTTCACTTTGTCTTCAGTTCTGCTTTCTGCACGAAAAGTTCCCTTTTTCGTGCATTGCAGATAAACAGCTGTTGAATAATGATGCCTCTGTGTGTTCAGTTGTAGCGTTTGTACCAAGAAGCAGAACCGCCATTTTATTGTTCCCAAGGCCCACTTTACATTGCTTCAGGTAGGAGTCCAACTCAATTCACAGACATGCAAAAGTCAGGAATTAGTCATGGAAACATTTTTATTGCTGAATTGCCTTGTTTACAATCATTATAAAAACAACTATAGGAATTATCCAAATAATTACTATTACGAATATGTACATATTTATGCAATTCTGAAATTCATATATGTTTTTGACCAAATATTATTCATTTTACAAGCAATTTGAGTTTGCAGTTACTCACACTGACACACACACTGTGACAAATAAAAATGAGAAAGGGAAAAGGAAAGGTCAATAAATAAATAGTGCAGGTATTAAATGTATAGATTTTTTGTAGGTTGGACAGAATGGAAAGTATAGTAACTACAGTATTTTCACATTACAGTATAAATAGGATGTATTGTGGTATAATTATAATATATAATAATGTATGTTGGTATATATTTTATTACTAATATTTTAATTATAATATTGTTATTATATTATTATTATTACATAAGTTTAACAGCTGGACTGGTGAGATAAATTGTCATATGTCATAAATTCAAATTTCTTGTTTTGTGTTTGTCTAAATGTAATTCATGTTTGAAATGAAGTAAAAGAAATATAGATTGCTGTTAATATGTGCGTATAGTAAGTATATATTACAATCATTTGCTTGAGTCTGATACTTTTTGTTGAAGTTACTAGAAACGCAATAATTTGCTCTAGTCTGACAGTGTGATTAAGTGTCCATGATCCCTTAAAATCACAATCCAGACGTCAAAATTAAAAGTAAAACGTTCCTATAATTATATTCCTGTAATTTTTGTTGAAGTTACTAGAAATGTTACATAATCATTTGATCTAGTCTGATACTTTTTGTGAAGTTACTAGAAATGTTACGTAATCATTTGCTCTAGTCTGATACTTTTTCTTGAAGTTGCTAGTATTGTTACATAATCAATTGCTCTGGTCTGATACTTTTTGTGAAGTTACTAGAAATGTTACGTAATCATTCGCTCTAGTCTGATATGTTTTCTAGAAGTTTCTAGAAATGTTATGTTATTGTTTGCTAAGCAGTTAGAATTGACAAACTTCTAGAGTGTGTGAGAACAGGAGTGCTTGTGGGTGGAGCCATAGCACTATCCAAGGGAAGCAGTGGAAAAGCAGGTGGAGTAATAAAATGGATGTTGTTTTATAGCTGTTAGTCAGCTGTGGTTGGAAGAGCACTCGTGTGCGTCTGTGTGTAATGGAATTACTTTTGTGTTGTTTTCTTCCAAGGAAAATAGAGACACCTCACTCGCCTGCTAAAAAGGGGCATTTATTTTCTGCACAGAGGGTCCATGAGCATATATAGTTTTCCTTTTCAGTCTCTTTCATATTTAGCTGCTTCTGAAATTGTCATGGAATATACCAAAATAGTCTGAAATGGGGTTACATTCCCTATTCAGTGTTCAGAGTCTGACCTGTTATAAATAGATAGGGTACCAAACTCTATGAAACTAGTCTAAATAAGAAAAAAAAGATTATTGCCCTGTTAACTGACAAAATAAAGGAAACTCTCTCCTTGAAAAGTCCTTGGCAGTGCTTGATTCACTAATCTACAAATAAATCTGGCATGGTAGCATTTAACGCATGACAGAGATACCGTATCAAAAGCCATTCCATAATTTTTTTGTTAAAACCTTCATGTAAAACCTTTCTAAGTGACACAATTTTAAATTTATACTGATCCTCAAAATATACAGTCAGGTCCATAAATATTGGGACAGTGACACAGTTTTGGTAATTTTGCCTCTGTACACCACCACAGTGGATTTGAAATGAAGCAGTCAAGATGTGACTGAAGCGTAGACTTTCAGCTTTAATTCAAGGGGTTTAACAAAAATATTGCATTAACCGTTTAGGAATTACAGCCATTTTTTTACAGAGTTCCTCCATTTTCACAGGCTCAAAAGTAATGGGACAAACTAATATAATCATAAATATTATACCTTGACTACCTGAAGTCTGGACCCCATGGACATCACCAAATGCTGAGTTTCCTCCCTTGAGATGATTTGCCAGGTCTTTACTGCAGCCATCTTCAGTTGCTGCTTGTTTGTGGGTCATTCTGCCTTCAGATTTGTCTTCAGTAAGTGAAAAGCAGCTCAGTTGGGTTGAGGTCAGGTGACTGACTCGGCCATTTAAGAACATTTAATTTCCAAGCTCTTGGGCTGCTTTCACAGTATGTTTTGGGTTGTTATCCATCTGTACTGTGAAGCACTGTCCTATCAGTTTTGCAGCATTTGACTGAATCTGAGCAGAAAGTATAGCTCTGTACACTTCAGAATTCATCCTGCTACTTCTATCAACAGTCACATTATCAATAAACCCCAGTGACCCAGTTCCATTGGCAGCCAAACATGCCCATGCCATAACACTGCCTCCACATGTTTGACGGATGATGTGGTATGCTTTGGATCATGAGCCCTTCCTTTCCTTCTCCATACTTTTCTCTTCCCATCATTCTGGTACAAGTTAATCTTGCATCAGAACTGGTCAGGCTTTTTTTAGAGGTTTTTTAGCAAAGTCTAATCTGGCCTTTGTGTTCTTGAGTGTTACCAGCGGTTTGCATCTTGAGGTAAACCGTCTGTATTTACATTCATGAAGGTGGCTCTTGATTGCAGACTTTGACAATGATAGGCCTACCTCCTCCAGAGTGTTCCTGACTTGGCTAGATGTTGTGAAGGGGTTGTTCTTCAATAAGAAAAGAATTCTGCAATCATCCACTTTAGTTGTTTTCTGTGGTCTCCCAGGCCTTTTAGTGTTGCTGAGCCCGCCAGTGCATTCCTTCTTTTTAAGAATGTACCAAATTGTTGATTTGGCCCTCCTAAAGTTTCTGCTATCTCTCTGATAGGTCTGTTTTGGTTTTTCAGCCTAATGATGGCCTCCTTCACAGCTACCAAATGCAAATTCAACACTTGGAATCAGCTCCAGACCTTTTATCTCCTTAATTTATCATGATATAAGGAGGAAACAGGCCACAGCTGGCCATGAAACTGCTTATCAGTCAATTGTCCCATTACTTTTGAGCCTGTGAAAATGGAGGAACTCTGTAAAAAATGGCTGTAATTCCTAAACGGTTAATGCGATATTTTTGTTAAACCCCTTGAATTAAAGCTGAAAGTCTACGCTTCAGTCACATCTTGACTGCTTCATTTCAAATCCGCTGTGGTGGTGTACAGAGGCAAAATTACCAAAATTGTGTCACTGTCCCAATATTTATGGACCTGACTGTACATTCATACAAAAGAGACCAATAATGATTTAGATCCATAAATACTCAACAGTAGCTGGAGGTTTCTAGAACATACTGGAACTGTTAATTATTTGTAATGTTTGTGAGTTCACTTGTGTCACCAAATTATTGCTAAACAGATATTTTTCATTCATTAATGCAAAACTTTATTGACTGACTGACTCATGTGTTTCAGGGCTCAGCGAACATAACCACGTACACATTCAATACACACGCAGCCAAGCACACCTTTTGCAAGATATGTGGCGTGCAAAGTTTCTACACACCCCGATCGAATCCTGACGGCTTTGGTAGGTCACACAACACATACTCAGACACACAGACATGCACTTGGGTTCGAATTAGGAAAATAACGTGGCTGGCAGTAGAGATGGTCCAATAATCAGGCACATGATTACAACATATCAAAATTCATGATTGAAATCAATAGATCAATTTCATATTATTATTTTGAGTGCCATGAAACACAGTTGCTGTGAAAGCAACACTATGTTAGGAATATAACACAATGGGCATGTGGTTATAGAAAATAATCAATTACTATTTTCCAATAGCAGCATGTCCCAATGTGTTGTATTCCTTGTATACCACAGCAGTTTGACAATGATTATAATTACAGAAGACACGTCATACATTTAATCAGTTTATGTTGTGGAAGGTCCACAGAAAAAACCCAGTTCACCCCCAGAATTACATACAGCTTATTACTGAGAAATCAGAAAGCACAAACTCCTCTGTCCTGAAGACTTTCCTCTGGAGGAAAACGTACTGACTTTTAGAAAGTGCTGACACTGGAGAATGCTTCTGTAAATGTTATATAAATTGTTAAATAACAGCATAATTTTAATCCAATTATTTTAACCCAGTTATTCTTAGATTCTATAGCATGTCTGCTACGGTGTAAATTGTAATACTGTGAACCGTGTTAAAAGATTAGGCCGTTATTGAGATATGACCTTAACACCAACATATTTTTGGTTGTCAACAAATTTGCTTATAGATAATCAATAGCTGTTAGTGAGATTATATGTGACGTTTGTAAGGTCATAAGGTTTCTATTTGGAAATACCATATTTATGACTTGTGTATATGTATTACGTGTCATGTTTTAATTCTAGGTGTGGCTCCGCATTGCCTGGACCCTGGAACTGTAAAGAGTGTGATGGTTGAACATTTCTGTGGGGAGAACTGGGAGGAAAGCATGCAGAAACACAAAACTATCAGGAGCATGTCCAAGCCTACAAAAGAAGCCAAATAATCTATCAATACACAAATATGACCTTTAAAAAAATGATTAATCATTAATTTAGTTTTGGTCAGATTTAAAGGATAAGCTACACTAGCTACCTCTAAAGCAATGGTTCTGAAAGTAGAGGTATCACTTGGGATAATTATGAGGCCATCTCTGAGTTAATACAGGTGCATAAGGCACAGCTGGAATAGAGAACCTCTGTTTTAAATCGCATATTATTGTTGAATTACTCATATTCTGTAGTGTTTCACACACTGTGTAGCATGGTGAGATGGTGTGCATGCTAACACACTTGGAAACTAACACAGGTATTTCCAGAGAAATAATCATCAAGATTTATCAGCATCACTTATATGTGAAAAAAAATATCTGACTAAACAGTCAGTCAGATTATAACAATCTGTTGGCTGTTATCTGTTGGTTGATCTGTTGATCCCCATGTTCATCTGGTTAAATCTTAGGATTTTAATGAAATAACAGTGACACAAACTATTTACAAAGTGTATTCAGGTATACAAAGTTATTTGGTACAGTACACAGTCTTACTCTTGTGCACAGCAGATTAAAAACAGAACAAAGTCTTAAGCTGCTTTCACACTGCATGTTTGGCTGTATATATGGTTTTAGCAAACATTCCACGTAAGATGGAATGAAATGTTTAAATAATGTTCCACTTGAACAGGTTATGTAGTTTTGAAGGTATTTAAAGTCCAAGAATAACTGAACTGTGGAGTGTGAAAGTGGTATTAAAGTAGTAGTGTAAGAAAACACAGAACATGTAACAGCTGTAAACATTTTTAAACATTTTTTTAAATAAAGCAGAATTTCAGTAAATTGATTTTTGTGTGTGCAGGGCATTGATGAAGGATGAAATTGTAAAAAATTGTGAAAAAAAATCAGTGCTTTAGTTTGGACAGTCACAGTGTACTTTCATTAGAGATCATTCCTTCTAGTAGAACTTCAGATCCTTTTTCTCCACGGGCACGGCTCGGAAGGTGTTGACGAACATGTAGCGTGAGAACAGAATGTAGAGACGTCTGAACCAGAGGAGCTGGGAGCGGTGACGCAACATGGCCTCCTGTTTGTGAAAGAGAGATGGCAATTAATAAAGAGCAAACCTACAGGTTTCAGCATGCACACGCAGTCCAGTCGTGTTGAGAATACTGGCAGTCTCCGCACACACACACACACACACACACACAGAGACACAACTGCCAGGACTTAAAATATAACCATCTACATAATACTGGGTACCTGAGCACAACCTGATTAGACCTTCAGCGAGGTAAATGTGTCATTCCAAGCTGGCTGTTAAGGACTGGTTAATAATTACACACCTTATGATTGTAAGGGTTTTCAGTTCCAGTAAGTTCCATTAGTTCACTTTCCTTTCCAACATTTTGTACAGAATGTAAAGAACTCTGATAACGGCTTCTAGGCCACTTACAGTGTTCCGGATCATATTTCCTTCAAACAGCTTTTGAATTCAATTCAGATTTCAACTTCAATCTTTAACTTAGGACAAGAAATGAAAGGCACAACTTATTTGGGAACTTTAATACAAAGCTTCCTTGGTGAAGCTCCTTCCTGAGTCTGGTTGAGAAGATGGTGAGAGTGTGTAAAGCTTCATCAGGAATCCTGTTAAAAATAGTTTTCATTTCATTTTTTTGGTCATTGCATAATTCCATATGCACTATTCATAATGTCTTATTTATTATTATTATTATAAAAATGTGGAAAACAGTAAAAATGAAGAAAACCCTTTTATGATGACAACTTTTGACTAATAGTGTATAAGTCTAAACTTTCCAGATGTCACACACTGCCTTCTTCACAACAGGTTGGGAGATCTGAGGGGCTCTGCAAACCTTTGGCTTCTTTCTTCTGGTTCTTTTCAAACTATTTTTCTGTTAATTTCTTTTTCTGTGCATTTCTTCCTGGATTTTCTAATTTGCACCAAGGAACCATGGTGGATTCAAACCTTTTCTCAACTCTATGTACATAAACTCATTCATTTTGAGTCACCTGTAACCCTATATCACTGTCTATGGTACATAATCCATAATTTGAGTCTAATAATAAGCAAATTTCCAAATGTATTGTTATTTAACTAGGAAAAAAAATTATAATCATTGATATGGTAAAGATTTCTGTAAAGATTTTCGTATTTAATTTATGTATTTTATTTATATATAGCACTTTGTAAAGTCTTCAGAATAAAGGACTTCACGGTTTCTAGGTAACGTGACAAAATGCATTTTTTTTGGTTTTATTAATTTCTAGGACAGAAAAAAGAGAGGCTGGTGATTGAACGACTGTTTATTGCTGCTGTAATGTAAATGAAACTTTTTTGTTGACATTTCACAACATTAATCGTAACTATAGATGGATAAGAAGTACAGTGTGTTGTTCTCTAATAAACAAAAATTGTTAACAATTGCTGTGTTATAAGAGGAATAAAACACTACAGACGGAATGACATCATGACACACCCTCATTGATTATTTTCATATAACACGCCCTGTTGTGTTTTATTCTTACACAGCATACAGTGTATAATATATAATGACATATCGTAATAAAGAAATCAGAATAGTTATACATCTTAGTAAGGCATGATGTGAACCTGTTTAGAAGCTCACTTTGTTTCCTCACCTTAGCTTTTTTGTATTCGTTTGGTCCTATGATGCAGCAGAAAGACGAGGGTAAGAGCCAGCTGATTGGCAGCTCAAAGATAGACAGATACTTCCTGAGGATGCTAATCGTATGGAGGGAGAGAACCTGGCAATCTGTGAGGGGAAAAAAAAAAACAGTGCAAATTAGATTTTGAGAAAAGGTTTGTCCAGGCCAAAGCAGAGCGATTCAACAGTGTCCCCTGGTGGAACTTTTTCACTAATGCTACCTTCACATGCTTCTCAAGCTATTTCCAGCGTGAGAAGTTATAATTATGAAACACTGACCTCTCTCTTTCTAGCTTCTGTACAAATGTACATAATGGAAACAGTGGATACAGATGATCAATGTCTACTTAAAGTAAGTGGTGTTTATAAAAATAAACAATCACCTACAATCACTGAAACCATCCTTTCCTGCATCATGTCAAGTTGTAAACCTGGGCATTAAAGTAGTTTCTGAAGTTTCCACTTGTTATTACAACTTGAAATTATGTTCATGTGCATCTTATATGTCCGCAACTCAAATTAGACCATAATTCTGATAGCACATGCACGCAGCATAAATGCACTGAATAACAGCAAACAACAGGTGGCGCAATTCAACCAGAAATTTCAACCCAGGGTCGCTCTCTGCACTTTTACACACAGCTGAAACAAACTTTAACAGAAATACAGTATGTAATACAAACTCACATATATGACTTACCTTCTGGTATTCTTCCAACAAATGCTAGATGACTGAATAGAAGAAGAAAAAAAAAATAGAAGCCAGTATTAAATGTGTACAAAAATTCAAACAACAAAGATGAAGATAAAATCAGAAATACTAAACTAATACTAAAAAGTTGAAAGTTAATACTGTGAAAAACATTGGAGGGAAAAGGAAGGCGTACAGGGGTTCATTTAAATGCATATTAAGTGAACAGACACCTTTCTGAACCCTTATGAACTCTCTCGCTCTGTGACAAGCAGGCACGCATACGCACACACATACATGTGATTAGAGGGAGCTCTAAATCCATAACCAAGTTCCTGGAAATCTCCATGGTGTCCTGGTTTGGCCCACCACAGTGCCACCTCCCTCTCCGTCTCTTTCACCCAGCTGACCAAATCCGAGATCAAATTTGATCCATCAAATGACGTCTACAAAACGCATATTGTATTTTATGTACTTTTGGATTTACTTTTTTTTTTTCTTTTCTTTTGAATAGCCCAACAACTAAATAAATAATAACTCTAAACACACTTCATAAATACTAAAGACGTGGTAGTGCTCAAGCAAAGAAAAACAGCTCACCACAGTAATAACACTTTCATCTGACTCTCTGAGCTCATTCAAGAAAAACACTAATCCTGGCTAGGATCCAACTGGGAGAGAGGTCAGAACAGTGGGAGCATACTGGGCACTGCAACACATGGATGTTAAACTCGAGGACTACAGACTGCAGAGTTTCTCATTTTACCTTATTTATTACACCAGATTCAACTACCAACGCCTTCATGTTTTAAATTTTGTGTCTTAGAATAAAGAAAAATAAATCTCTGTCAAAAAAGGCATACTCTGCTTATTACTCATACTAAAAACCTGCTCAAAAGCAGTATCTAGTACACAACAGTATGTATGAATATTTTCAGTGCACCAACAGCTGAGTTCACAAGCTAAATTCCCAAGTAAACAACCAGAGCTGAATCAAAAGCTGAAAATGTCAGTTTCAAAAGAAAAGCTAACAGTGACAGCACCGATACATGTAAAGACGACACTTATACCTTGCTATGCTTTCGTCTACTTCATGTTGTAGTGAAATGAAAGCTGCAAAAAATGTACCTTAGCTAATTTAATGCCAGTGTGAACAAGCTAATGCTAACAGATCATTATTAGCAATGGCTAAACAGCTTGTTTGCTTGACTGCTGTGGCTTTGTCAGTTATTACTAGATTTATACATTTAATCATCAAAAATTTTCCTTAAAAGCTCCTTACTTCTTAATGGGCTGTCATGGTTTACTCAGCACAGTACAGACATTTAGCCAGTTATGCTAGCTAAGCACTGCATACTATATTTCATAGTAATATGAGAAAAAGTATGCAATATACAGTACACACTTGTTAAGTTTGTGGAAAACAGGTAAGTCATATTGAACATAACATCTGTACATTACAGTTAACTGAAAGATTTACCTGAGGCAACAAATTTGCTATGCTAAGAAATAGTTGCTATCTGGCTAGCAATGGCTATCTTGTCAGGCTGAGTTTTCATTTGTTACTTTGGCTGCAGTTATTCTTTTAAAATTAATACTAAAGTCTAAAATGGTTTTTACTACTTTAAAATTATTCTTTGCTGGCTTAAAGTTTGGGTCTTTATAACTGTAAAGCCATTCTGTACAAAAATTAAGCGGTCTGAGGTAATTCAGACGGAACTGCCTCCATTCATTGCCTTGCATAACTATTCACCCCCCTTGAACTTCACCAAATTATATAATTTCATAACCTGGATTGAAATGGACCTAATCAGGATTTTCACTATTTGATTTACACAATATGTCTAACATTTTAAAGTGCTTTTTTTTTTTTTTTTTGCACAGAAAAAGCAGATATTTGCTGGTTGCATAAGTATTGACCCCCCTGGGTCAATACTTGGTGGAACCACCTTTGGTTGCCATCATATAGGTCACCCCCCAATAATGGCTTTTTTCTCACCATCTATAAAGCCCAGCATTGTGCCATCTGAGCTATGGATCACCCCAGCTCCTTCAGAGGTACCCTTGGCCTCTTGGTTGCTCTACTGGTCACTGACTTTTGGTGGATGGCCTTATCTAGTCTTGTCATATTCTTTCAAATTCTTTGTAAATAATGGACTTAATAGTGCTCTGTGGCATGTTCAAAGTTTTTGCCTTATGTTTTATAACTAAATCCTGATTGATAATTTCCCAGAAATTTGTCCTGGATTTGTTTTGATAGCTATGTTGTCTTCATGATTCTACTTGTTTAGTTATGTTCTTTAACAAACTCTGGGGCCTTCCAGTAACAAGTGAGATCATGTGATACTTTAAATGTACAGAGCTGGATTCCATTCAACTAATGATATGATTAGTTGAACTGGTTGAGCCAGAATTAATTTAGGGGTTTCACATGTCACATGCAATCACAAATTTAATGTTTTTTTTTTTTAAGCAATTTTGCCAACTATATTTATATCACCCCACTTTAACATTACATACAATTTTATGTAGATTCATGACATATAATCCCAATTAAGTACTAGGTGTAACACTACAGACTGTGGAAAAATCCAGGAAGGTGAATACTTACGCAAGGCACTGTAAGTTACTTTGACTGACAGGTGGTCAAAAGGCTGTAGTATACCAAATGATAATTCTTGCATACTATTTGCAAAGAATAATATGAAGTATACTGTATACAAGTGGCATTTCGAACTCAGCCTCAGCAGAGCTGTGGCCTTCCAGGAATAAGGTTTGAGACTTCAGCTGTAACCCCACTTCACAGGTTATGTAGTCCAACTTGAACTGAATGAAATGGGATGAGTAAAGTTGAATCAACAGATTCAAATATTGTCATATGTCAGAATGTGTCCATGTTCCAATACAGCCATAAAAACCTCTTCACTTCCCAGACCACTAACCCTGGTTGCTGTTTGCCATCTTCCCAATCCAAAAGGAAGAAAGAAATGAAGTGTGTAATAAAGTTGAGAACACGCAGATGGCTGTGTATTACCACTTCTCCATGCTGCTGTAATGAGGACAAGATTTGGACGAGACAAAATGCTTGGCTTGCTCCCTTCCGACCAACCATTGCTCAATAACCAAACACGGATTTCTTTAGTGTGCAATTCCGTTGGGGCGTATCGCAGGAACGCTGGTCGGGTTTTTATCTCTGTGATTCCAGAGAAGTGACCTGTGCTTTGGGTCACCACTGCCTTATCTTCACTGGGGATTTGAACTTCATTAACCTTGTACAGAGGGCATCATTGGGTGTGAGGATATGGCGAGTTCATCGGACAGTGAATCTGTATGTGTATGAAGCGATCAGCAATCAAAGGCTGCACACTTTAAAAACTTTTCCTACTCATGATGAATTGCTGGAGTAACAGATAAAGCTGTCTTTATCTTATACACCTAATTTTGATGGTGCAGTGTCTTATTACTGAATTCCCTCACTCCTGTTATTAGCTTCCTGCTATCATTTTCCACATATATTAGATTCTATATGTAAAGATTTATGTCACGAACGAATCAAAGTGAAATAAATGAGTCTTCATTATTTGGGTTGAAGCAAATGTTCTCCCTAAACACAAATGAACTGAAAACTCTGCTTGAGTAGGATGAAAATAAAGCTACCTGAGTGCTTTGTAGATGGCGATGTGATTGGCGTGCCCGCTCACTCCTCCCTCATCAAATGTCAGCACCTGTAGAGACAGTCATAATATTAGATCGGAAAAATGGGGACAGGTAAAACATGTTCGGCAATCACTGAAACATTTGACACATTTCATAACGAGTACACGCATGGCAGGATTAGCTTATGTATGCCTTGTGTAAGAAACATTTTATATGACAACCCAAGAAAATGGGCCAAGGTTCTTTTTGCCACAAAAGTGTTACAGACTGTTCAAATTTAGGACTCACTTCATAAAACCTATCACAGCTTCTTGACAGCCTGTCTACCATCTGTAGAGGCCACTAAAACTGAATGGAACAAAAACACTTCATTATTTTAGATAAAAAAAAGGAAAAGCTATGCAAGGTGTGTTCCTGAAGGGTTCTATTCCTCTTGTACCCCAGCAATTTGCCAACAATTTCCATTTTTTTTATTAATTAAAGAATGACACATTGTACTTTTTGTCCATTATAGTTATGTTTAATGTTCTGGAACGTCCATGTTCCTGTTATCACTTCCATTACAATAGCTATAAACCGCCTTTTTTCCCATCTCTCAAGACAAAAATAGCAGCTTGTCATGTTAGGGAAACTGTAAATCATGACGGAAAACTTGGCTTTACCTCCGACTGTTACAAAGTGTTGGCAATGGAGACTCCTTCCAAGCTAAATTTCTTACAGAAAACTTCATCATATCAAGAATTACACATCATTTTTTTAAAAATCCATTTATGTGCAGTGTTCAAATTACAAGTCCCTATTTAAGCTGTTACTACAGAAACAATAACGTATTAGAATAAGCGCGTCAGTATAAACTTTGCAGCTGGAACTTCCACTAAAGCCATGCTGTTATAGAAATTACCAGTCAGAATTGTGAGCACTAATAATCAAACTGTTATAGCGCTGAGACTTCAGGCTTCAGGCTTTACTTTTTTGTTAACTTTTTATTCCTTGCTAAACGAAACATACTACATTTCATACACTTCTTCACATGCCCCAGAGCGTATGAATTACAAATGCAATTCAAATATGCTCCAGGTGAATTTCAGTACCCCAAGCTAGATGTAAATATTGTATGTAAAATGAATTGCAATATGAACATAACACTTGGCATACAAGTGCCAAGAACTGACATTTAAGTGCTTTTCCTATTTGTGCTGTTTCATTGCGGGTTGGTGGGGTTAAAAAGATATGATAAAAATCTGAGATAATCCGCTGAAGATGCAGCATTTTTGCCAAATGTTGGTTTGGCAGGGAGGCAGAAATGCACGGCATGTGTTTTTTCACACCAGAAAGTTGGGAAACCCCGTCTGTTCCTGATACAGCAGACTTGAGTTGGGCCTTTCTGCTGGGGATGGGTACATGATGAATTTTTAGACTGGGAGGGAAACGGACATAATAAGAGAATTTGGTGGAAATGTAGAAAGTTGCCAAAGCAAACAGGCTGAGGGAAGCGGCTTCTACAGACACGAGGTGGGAGATTATATGACAGAAATCCACACATTACATAAAGTGGAGCAGAGCATTTGTATGAGGAGGGTATATGAAATGGTCATCACCTCCATCCAAAAGTAAACATGCTGTGGTCAGTGTATTGATCCTATTGCCCTTTAATTGTTCCATTGTGTAAAGTTTGTCTTGAACCATAAATACTGAAACACAGACAATGAAGGGCCAGATGCAAAATTTTTTTGCAATGACCACAATATGCTACAATAACAGCCTTTTGCCACTAAACTTCATTTCATATGTGAAATCAAAGCAAAATAATGGCTTTTGTCAAATTGAGGATTTGCATGTTATGCTTTAAATAAAAATCATAATAAGCTTGTTAGGAGTGTGACTTGGCCCGGCAGGATGGGAGGGACACTGGCTTGGTGATGGTGAGTTTGCGTGTTTACATATGCTCAGGGAAATATCAAACTGGAGTCGTTTCGTAACAGTGCTTGCTCTTTCAGCCCATTTGTTTGTTGTTGTTTGTTTATGCAAGTCTTCCGTGCTTGGGCTTTTAATCAGAGCCTTAATGGCTTGCCAAGGAGAGAGAGAGACAGAGAGAGAAAGAGAGAAAAGAAAAAAAGGCAGGAGTTGTATGGGATAAAAAAACAACAAAAAAAAACTTTGTTCAGATGTTGATTTGAAATTCCACTTGGGAAATTTCCTGGAACGCTTAGGCAAGCCCGATAAAAATCTCTGGGTTAGCTTGCTGGCGGCCCAGGAGAGGCCAGGAGCATTGTGGGATATTAGTGTGTGTAATTAGGGATAAATACAGATGGCGGATGTCATGCTAGACTCTATGGATTAACTAGACTGGTCGATTAATTAAAGCACCCCATCTTCCTGCATAAAACACAGCCATCCATGAAGCAGTCAAAACTGCGGTGTTGAAAGTTGTTGCTTTACTTTTATTCTTTAAATGTAAATGACTGGATGAAGACCTGATCTTCAAGATCTTCTGCCAGATGTTCAAGGCAGTTGGTTTGTCATATACAGATGGGTGATAATTTAAAGGAAAAAACCGTGACAGAACACTCTGGTGACACGATTTGGGTACAGTTGTTCCCTTAGAGGAAAGAACCACTGCAAATCAATACACGGTACTGATTATGTAACAAAGAATAACATATAATTGTTGATTTAGTGAAGCATTCTTTAAGAAGATGTTTAACTGCTATAACGTAAGTAATAACAGAAGCCAACTTGTTCCCACAACATTAACTATAAACAAGGTGTGTCATGTTGTTCTTTAATAAATAAATAAATGTTAGCATTGGCAAATTACTGTGGTATAAGACGAATAGAAAACTTTGGGGCATGCTGGTATTGGAAAATAATTAACTTTGGGGTGGTAAATCAGCTAGCTTCACATCAAGCCACGTCACACCACCCCTTTGTTGATTATTTTCCTATAACAGCAAACCCGTTGTGTTTTATTCCTTACTCAGTGTCAATTGTTCAATTTCTTGTTTAGGTAATTTACCAAGACTATCTGAGGAAAATGTTGATATTCCTGAAAATTTAGTACCTTTCCATTATCATAGTGTTATTACACTGTCTGTATAAAAGCTACATTTTTCGTCTGAGTCATTAGCTAGTAAATGCATGGTGTCTATATTTCCCAAAGTAAAGTTCTCACCAGGTTAATGGAATAAGTTGTGATGTGTTTAAGGATCAGTGATGCGGTCAGCGCGATGCTCCACTCAGTCTTTGGGTCATCCTGCAACTCTCTGTAAAGGGAAAGAGAGAAAGAAATGGCAATATATAACACTGACACCAATAATAATTACTTATGTGGTAGATGTGCAATTTTATTACTTACTGGCTACTCTGACTAACGACTTCCAATTTTCAAAATTCACCAGCCAAAACATCTCCCATTTTTCTCCCCAGTTTGGTCTTACCAAATCCCACTCACTAGCTAACTCTCCCCTAACACACAGCACAATCTTTCCGAACTGCTTCTCATGCTGTGTCACAGGGCAGCGTAACTCGCTCAGGTGAAAGCGCTATCTGCCCTCTTCTGAATACATGAGCCCACAGATGCCCATGATTGGCTAGTGTCACTCTGATTTACAGGGGAGAGAGAGCATGCCATCCGTCCCACCCAGACAGCATGGCCAATTTTGCTCCCTAGACTCTTGGCCACGGATGGCTGTGACATCATCAGGATTTGAACTCGTGATCTCCTGATGGTCAGGTGAATGCTTACCAGTTGCACAACTCAGGAGCTAGCCAAAACATTTCATCAAACATATAACAATTTGCAGATAATCTAAAGATGGTTATTCTTCTACCTGGTTTCGATTATTGCATGCTATCTGTTTGTATTTCAATATGTACTGCAACTAAGCTTTTGCAAGCTGTGAATAGAAAAACAGTACACAAATGACAAGTTACAAGAGTAGCGTATAGAGATAGAGATAAACTGGATGGAAAGTAATCATGCTGGGTAAAGAGAGTGTGGATGTTCCAGGTGACACTCTTTATGTGATACATACAGGGACTAACATAATATACAGACTTTTTTATGAGCAGCACTGTAAGGTTATCCACCAAGGCAGCTGGTAAATTAACATAGTTACCATTCAGTGCCTAATTATAACCACATTTGGTGGGTGAGCAAGAGCCAGGCACAAAAAAAAAACAATACTTTCTGTAAAAAGTACTTTTATACCCATTACACATGATTTAATATTTTATGTTCATAAAATTTCACAAAAGAGCCATTCAAAAACTCTTAACCTCAAACTTGATCTAGCTTGATGGTTTGTCTGCATTTGGCATAGTTAATATAGATTACATTTTGATTTTCATTTCATTAGCTAACAATTCCTTTTGTGCACCAGTTTTGTTCCTCCATGTGTGCAGTTAGCCATCTACAGTAGCTGGCTTATTTGTAGCACACTATGTTGGTAACTTAGCAAGTGATTATTTAAGTGAACCTATCTAGCTAGTTAATTAACTAATTTCTAGAACACTATGCTGGTAACTTAGCTAACTTAAATAACCTGTCTATTGAGTTAATTATCAAATTTCCAGAACACTGTTAGTGACTTAGCTAGGTAGCTACCTAGCTAATTATGTACTTTCTAGAACACTCTGTCAGTAACTTAGCTATCTAGCTAGTTAATTGTCAAATTTCTAGAATGCTATGTTGGTAACTTAGTAAGCTAACAAACTTATCTAGCTAGCTAATTAACTCATTTCTAAAACATTATATTAGTAACTTAGCTGGCTATATCTATCTAGTTAGATAATTTCTAGAATGAATTTAAATTAAATTTCTAGAATGCTATGTTGGTATCTTGCTAATTGTCTAATTTCTACAACACTATGTTAGTAACTTAGCTAGCTAGCTAATCTGTCTTTTGCTTGCTCTTGTAGGTAACCCATTTATGGAGACAATTCTTTTTTTAAAAATTGGCAAGCAACTACTCTATCATGAGTATGAGTTCTCACAAATAAACATATTCACAAAATTTATTTCATGACGCTTTCATTTTTACATTTATTAGCTTTCGCTAGTTCCTTCCACAGATATTCCACTAATATATTATTTTCCAGTAATATTACATTATTTATTACAATGTATTATTACATGTTGTGTCATAACACACTCTCTCACACACACACACATTACAGTGAGCTCCAACCAAAACTGTACCAGTTGTTCCTCCAGAGATTTTGGGCCATGAGGGCGGTAGAGTGAATGTGTGCTGGTAGGCCCAGTGTGTGTGTGTAAAATGATTTAGTGCTGCTGTCCCACACGGCGCAGCTGGAACGCTGCCTACAGGCCCCTTCTGAACCCTGGGGTCGGAGGTTGCCTGGGGCTTTGCCTCCCATTCATTTGAAAATAGAGCCCAGAGAAAACTAGGGCCATCATGCATTGCTGTCCCGCACATGCACAGACACAGACACACACAAATAGCTTTCCCTTTCATCCGGACACCCTGCTCAGCCAGCAATGTATTGGAGGTCAATGAACCTCTATCTCGCTGGGCAATCTTTCACAGCACCCCTCCTCTCTCTGTCTCTCTGTCTCTCTATGCCTTGTTTTTCCATCTAGTTTTTTTCCCCCTTTCTTGCACAGCCTCTCTGTGCCGACATCAAACATGAGCAAGAGACAGAGTGAGAGAGGCAACCAGGCGTGCAGAGAGTGTTTCAGACACGCTGGGGTCACTGCAGTTCAGCTGAAATCAAAGTGCTGAGGGGCATCATTACACAGAGAGCGAGCGGGGCAAAGAGCTTAACCGTTTCCATCCCATTCCAGCTCAGGAACTTCATTTTAACTAAGAATACTGTATGTGTATGCAAAAAGGCTGCATCACACATGTCACAATACCAGTGTGAATATGAACATGCCTCCAGTTCCATACTTACGTGATATCTGACGCTATTTTTCAGCATGCTTTGACATAATGAGAACTCTGTACAAAATGGTTTGTGTTTAAATTTAACAAATGTCTTATACATATACATGAACCCTAAATAAATCAAATAAAATGTTCTACATATTGATCTACGTCTACTAGATTAGTAGCCTATATTAAAGGTACATTAGGTGAGATTAGGTCTTACATTCAACATTTTAATGTTGAATATTAAAACATTATCCCCCTATACCCACCCATGTTCACGAAGCTCCGCTCCAGGATCTATGACAGGAGGCACATCCAAACACAAACAAGCATTCCAGACTGGACATCAGTTTTCCAAATGGGTTTTCTCAGCCACTTAATACACTTGTGCTGAGGCTTTATATTTACACTTTATATTTACACTTTATATTTCATCCTGTTTTACCTAACTTCCAGGTTTTTTTATACAAGAAACAAATAAAAAAAAATTGACTATTGCATCTTTAAAGGAATAAGAGTAAAGAATAAAACACTTCAGGACACAGTGTTATAGGAAAATAATCCATGGGATGGGGTGATAACGTGAAGTGGATTATTTTGCAGTAACTGCATGTCCCAAAGCGTTTTTTATAACGTTCCTATGCTAACATTTTTGCAAATTTATTACAGAACAACACATAATACTTTTTATGCATTTATAGTCAGCTTTTGTGAAACAAGTTCCTGTTATCACTTACGTTATAGCAGCTATAAACAGCCATTCCCTCACCATCCACTCGTCACATTACCAAGAAACTGCAAAGCCCTTTGTCCTAAGAAGACTTTACTGACTGTTACTAGGGACTTCTTCATTTAACGCTCCTTAGAGAAAGCTTCAACATTTAGATGTTTGTCTTTGCTAAATAACAAATCTGTTTTCGCCATACAAGTCCATTTGAAAGTGGTTACTATAGAAACGATCATGTATTAGACCATAGTAATATAAACCTGTGATTTCTGACCTTCTGACCAATCAGAACTATGCTGTGGTATAAAAGCAGGTAAAATGTTTAGCCTTCGAAGTACAATTTCAAAAATCCATGACTATTCTTACCACGGAATAGATTTTACAGGCTTTATCTAATGCACAACTGAACTTCTACTCGACTGGCCAACCTTTTCTTTCTCTGTCTCTCACTGTATAGATTTTTTGGCACAGTTACAGCCGTAGGAGATCGGATAGGACGACTCAAGCTTGGATTCGGGTAGGCGTGTCTAAACGTTTGCCACTGAACATGTCAAAAACAGCCTGCAGCAACATCTGAGATCAAGGTCAGAAACAGAGCAAGAGACACACACAGAGCGAGAGCGAGAGCGAGAGAGATATGAGGGTAAAAAGGTAAAAGACAATAAGTTAGGCCAAGTGGCAGAGCTGGCAGCCGAGAGAGAGAGAGAGAGAGAGAGAGAGAGAGAAAGAAAGATTGAAAGGTATGAAGGTAAAAAGGTAAAAGAAAATACGTTAGAGATGAGGGAGGGAGAGGAGTAAAAGAAGGTGAAGGAATGAGGAAGCTGTCGAGTGAGATACAGTGAAACATAGGAAAAAGAATGAAAAAAGAATGATAGAGGTATGTGAGAATGATGAAGATCAAGTGAGAGAGAGAGAAAGAGAGAGAGAGAGAGAAAGAGAGAGAGAGAGAGGAGGGTGAATTGCCACCCTCCACCCTCATTCTGTCCCCTTCTCTCAGCTCACAAAGAGATTTGGACAGTGGTGGCTGTTCTGGTCCATGATGGATATGGCCACAAATCAAACACTAGCCAGGGTCACTGAGGTTAGCTGCGGGTGATACCACCTCAGAGCGGGTGATGAGAAGGTGTTTGGTAGCTGAAGGTGATGGGAGAAGGGATCATTTCTTTTTTTTTTTTTTCAAAGGGGTGTGGTGGAAAGACAGAGATAGAGGAAAGAGGGATGGTGGCCATTCAGAGTGTTGGAAGGTGTTTAAAAGAGGAAGGGCCAACATACAAGCATGATGCACTGCTATAGGGAAAAGGGGGATGGATTTAAAGACAGGAAAGTTCAATAGAGTCACACATTTATTTTTTTTTTTTTTACAAACTGGTTTGCCTACACTTTGAATGCCGTGACACATGACAGAAACGCAGGGTTTATTTCCTTCCCCTCCCACTTTTATCTTCTACTTACACTAGATATACTAATAAACTCTTCTGCGTTTGTGCACATCGACACGTTCTGCAGCACGGCCGTCAGGGCAAGATAAAAAAAAAAAAAAAAAAAAAAGAAAAGAAAAAAGAAATAAAATGAAAGCCAAATTTCATTCCAGCATCTGCAGTATGAAATTTTAATGTTTTCTTGCTTTGAACGATCTCATTCCAAATCAGATGTGATAGGTTTATTATCAGGCTTTTGAAGGAGATGTTTGGCCGAGCGGCAGAGCTGGCAGCCAAGACAGAGAGAGAGAGAGAGAGAGAGAGAGAGAGAGAGAGAAAGACAAAAAGAAAACAAAAGACACATGATCTACCTGACCTTTCTCAAGTTGGATTGAGTGTTAGCTTCGCTATGGCAACAGTGCTAAATGGCCCAGAGTAACCTTTCCCTCTCCCTCCCTCTCTCCCTCTCTCCGTCCCTCCCTCTCTCTCTCTCTCTCTCTGCAACTCTTGCATGTGGATGTGTAATTGCTTGCAGGCATGTGAATGTAGTGGTTGAACTTTGGCCTACTGGAGATGTGTGTGTGCGTGTAGGCGGAGAAGGGGGCATGCACCAGCACTTGTTTTGTCTGGTAACATGGGAGCCTTTTCCCCCAATGCATGCTGGGATATCTAACCGGTTGAACTGATTTTGAACTCTTTTTGCATGCAGGCTGCTAAATTTCCCTCATTTTCTAATTTATATTTTGATCTGTTTTTTTTTTTTAAACATCCAAACATTTTCAAGGCAAGACATAACAACTTCGATCACATCAAACATTTTTTTTCAGATTTCTGAATAAATGACACCTATAAACATGTCTTCTCTTAAACTGCAGTAATAAAAAAAAATTCACGTTTTTGTTCACTCGCAGCAATAGCATTTTCGGAAACTAAGCTCCGCCCACTAGGTACAATCACATCATGTCATATATTCCATGTCATATAAGTTCAGGTTATGTGTCATCATAAAATACATGTTATTTCCTTTACAAACTTCATAACTAGACTGGAAACACATGAAACCACTTTTTTTTTTAAATTCACCTCAAAATCATTTCCTATATTCAGAACCAAAAATCTCTGTTTACAGATCATGAAATTTTCATGAAAAAGTTCATTCTTGTCCATCATTAAAAAGATATTACAGAGGAAATTATTTAAAATGTTAATTATTCTTGGATTTAAATGCTGTTCTAACAGCATTTACAACAGTGATAGGTTTATTATTATTGGGCATTAGAAGGAGATGTTTGGCCGAGCAGCAGAGCTGCTTTATTATCGTGCTGTAATTTACGACATTTTCTTGATTAAACAATAAAGAAATGAAGGACAAACATTTCCATAAAAATCTTTCTCTTGAGAGCACCTTCACAAATGAAGAAGAAAAGATTTTTATTTCTAACAACATCAGCATGCTAGATTGTTGGTTTTATTAAGTATGTAAATGCGTACATATTTAATTAGATGATGAAGTCTCATTTGCATAAATGAATAAAAAAAAAAAGAAGAATGTAAGAAGGTAAGAATATCAATAATCATGTAGCATGTCTTGCCTTACGCATCACATTTAGTAAAAATTATACTCAATATGTATTTGTTTTACATCTGATATTAAATCAGAACTTACAAATGAATTAAAACTCTCATTTGCTCATCTGCTCTGCTAACAAGGCACTATGCTGTAAAATCGAAAAACAACAAACAAAAATTCTTGATACTGCAGTAGAGGCATGATTATTGTGTGATTATTGTATGATTAATGTTTATCTCTTGAAATAAAATCCATTCCAAATGTTTTAGATGGAAAAATGGAGCACAAAAGAAAAAAGATCCATCTTGTTGTCTTGTGACGAGCTTTTGGCAGCTAGCGTGTTTCCCGTGCCGTCTGGCGATTGCATTAAGCAGCTCTTCTCCGGACCCTGGCATCAGCTCTCAGCCCCCGACCCTGAGTTCCACCCCTGACTTCCAGCCAATAAATCAGACAGGATTTATTTTCCACCCAATGTATAATTAAACACAGAGGATCTGAACTCAGTAAGCTTACAGTTTACACTCGCCTCCTTTTTTTGCAAATGTGTCACTGAAATTTGGACTTCTGGTTTGGATCAAATGTTCCCTCTACAGTACACGAAAACCCGGCTGTCGTGGCGCTTATAACACTCTTCTGTGACAAATAATCGACGATTTCATTTAGAGAATTTAGAATAAACAAATTGAATGCTGCTTTGAGTTAAATGTTCCGCTGCTGGACGGGAAAACTGACATGACCTTATCATATAAAGCACAGATGAATAAGGTGTGATGAATCAAACACGTGGAGGTGTGCTGGTATAGGATAATAATCAACAACGGGGTGGTATGATACGGATTCACAGGAAATGGAGTTCTTGTTATCACGCGGATGTTGATTAATCACTATCACAGCATGTACTGAAGTGTTTTGTTCATGTTACACCATAGCAATTTGCCAACAATTAACATTTTTTATTTATTAAAGTTTATAGTTACATTTAATGTTGTGGAATGTCCATGAAACAAGTTAGTTCCTGTTATTACTGATGTTATATCATCTACAAACACTTTCCCATGGTGCATTAGAATGCTCTGACACTGGAGACTCCTTCCATAAGCGTTAAATAAAGCTTCCACATCGACCATATCAACGATTGTACGTTTTTCTTTGTTAAACAACAACAACATTTTTAATCTGTTTATTATTAGGTTTAGATTACATGGAGCATCGTTACTATGGAAACGATAACATATTCGACCATGTGTGTTCATATAGACGTGTGCTTTGTCTTGCATCAGGAACTACTGTCAGAGCTGCTGTTATAGAAAAGTAATCAATATCTTCTGACCAATCAGATTTGAGAATTCTATTGGGCTGTAATAAAACAGAAGAAGCTCCAAGCTCTCAAAATAGGCATCAAGCCATGTCAGCTAAGAGCAGCAGGAAGCGTGGTGTAACAAGAACGCATGAAATAACAAACTTCTTCGAAGAACCTCACCTCCTGTCCTGTCTCCTGTCTGAAAAAAAAAAAAAAACTGGAAGAAGGAATGGAGATGAGAGGGAGGAGGGGGAAAAGAGGACAAGAACTCTGTGCTCATGTTTTCCCAGCAGACAGGTGGGCTGAACACACAGACAGCATCTGCACTCCACCTCCATGAATAATACAGAGAGGCAAGAGAGAGAATATAGAGAGGTCATCTTGGCACATGTGGGTGGAGCGGGAGTAAAGGATTACCCAGAAGGCACTGCAGTGCACAGGCTGTCAGCATAGCGGAGGTGGAGAGGGAGAGAGGGAAGCAGGTAATCCATGTGACCTGAAATTGTAGCATCACTTACAATCTATCTGTGTGTGTGTGTGTGTGTGTGTGTGTGTGTGTGTGTGTGTGTGCGTGTGTATTAGAGAGGCAACGATTAAGCTTGAGGGCTGGTTAATACTACACACTCACTAGTCCTCTCTGTGACCTCTCCTGAGCCCAAATGACCTGGCTGGATTAACACACACACACACACACACACACACACACACACACACACACAGTAGATCACTGAGGTTGAGACTGGTGTGAAACTTGAATAGTTTAATGAACAGAACATCTTCAATGGGACGATTCTACAAATCTCTGCAACTGTACTGGAAGGATGAATACCAAAAGCATGTTTAAATGTAACCATGACAATAAGCTGAATAATTTTTAGGCTATATCACTAATTATGCTACATGATAAATACCAATGTAAGTGATAACAGGAACTAACCCGTTTTGTAAACATTCCACAACTTTAATTGTTTTGGAGCTTGGAAGCAGACAAAAATATCTGAATATGAATTTTGTACACATCACATTAAATAAAAATCCTTTTTATCAGTGGCGTGTTTACATTTTTAACAATGATTTGCTAAGATTTTCCTGAGATTTTATATGATTTTAAAAAATCTAAACCCTAAATACAAATTTCAGAAATACATATTTTAAGTAAATTTAGCCAACAGTGAAGCATCAAGGTGCTTTCATAGTGGTGAAGCTCGGCATTTAGCCAATCACAGTCATCTGCCACGCTCACATCCATGAGCGTGAAGTGAAGAGACGTGGTAGAGTTACGTGGAGGCAAAACGTTATATATGAACCATAAATGCATCTAAAGTTTATAAATAACTATGAAGCAGCTAACAATTGCCAGGAAACTAATGTTGGTTTAGCCTAACTAGCTAGAACATTACCTTAATAGTTACACTAGGCATATACTAAGCATTGAGCATTTAACATCATGCCGATGTTTAACATAAAGCTGATGCTTTACCTTTGGCCTAAATTACATAAAATCTATATTTCTGAAATTTGTATGTAGGGTTTTGATTTATTTTTTTTTTTAACTCAAAATTGTAACCTGTAATTTTGAATGATATGTTTTTAAAGGCAAATCCTACCCCTAGCAAGTTTAAAACAAAGGAAAATCTGGACAAAAATGTCGATTTATTAAATACACTACAGAAAAAAAAAAATTTAATGTCACTTATGTATAAGTCGAATATACAAAATTCATATTCAAGTAGTTTTGTCAGCTACCAAGCTCCCTATAAATTAAACTATAACAAGCTTAGAAAAAAGTACAACGCTTATGAATACAACATACCGCGAAGCAAAAAATGAATGATATTGTATTTTATTGGATTTCAGGTTTAATTTGCCCAGGGAGCACAAAAATGAAGAGGAAACACAGGCTGTGGAGTCAGCGCTACAGAATCCTGACAGACCAAAGCAACATTCATGTATCTTGAGGCACTAGAAAGTTAACAACGTAAAATAACAATGAGATTTTCATATTTCATATTCAGTTATGACCTAGAGAAGCATAGAAATGTCTAGAAGAGGATTTTATAGGAGAGATGATAACTGTATATCTGTACACAAATATCTGATATGGGAGAAAATATCTCTTACATATCGAACACATATATAGTAATATACAGATACAGTATACTTATATATATATATATATATATATATATACACACACACACACACATATATATGAGAGGGAGAGAGAGAGAGAGAGAGGATGACAGTCTAGGCATAGTGCCAAGTGATTAGATGAGTGTTTGAGTTCACATGACACGAGTGGCCCAGTTGAGCCCCACTGCTTAATCTCTCACACACACATTCGCTCACACACATGCTCACACTTCTTGGAAAACTCCCTGCTTCTGTGTATGACCAGTAGGTTTATCCAAACTAGACCCCAGACAGATCTCCCACCAAATTCCCAGCTTATGTTATATAAATTTATACCACAATGCTGGCAAAGTCTCAAATCTGATTGGTCAGAAGGTGTTAATTCATTTTTATGTCAGCATGGCTCTGACTAATAGTAGCGGTGTAAAGCTTTCCGACACGGGTAATCTTCAGGAAAGAGGTGTTTGCACTTTTCCGGTTTCTCTATAACATGACGAACTGCATTTTCCCCCCATTTTCTCCCAACTTGTTCGCCTGCCAATTCCCACCCACCACCCAGCTCTCCACTATCATACAAGAGATACCAATGGGTGAGAGTGAAGGCTAACACGTGCTTCCATCAGACACGTGAAGCCAGTAAACCACATCTTTTTGAACTGCTGCTCATGCTGCATCACAGGGCAGTGTGACATACTCAGAGGAAAGCGCTATCTACCCTCTTCTGCATACATGAGCTCACAGACACCCATGATTGGCTAGAGTCGCTCTGATTGACAGGTGAGAGAGTACACCACCCCTCCCACCCCTAATTTTGCTCCCTTGGTTGTGGCATTTGGACCTGCAATCTCACTCAGCAGCCCAGCTTCATTTTTTTTTGTCTTTTTAAAGTTTAAGAAAGAGGAAAAAAAGAGGCTGGTGAGGGAATTACTGTTTATGGATGCTATAAAATAAGCGGTAACAGGAACTTACTAGTTTCGCAGGCGTTCCACAACACAAAATTTTTTTTTTTTACAATTCAATAATTGTAATTCTTGGCAAATTATTGCAGTATAAGAGAAATAAAACACTTCAGGATGTGGTGCTATAGGAAAATAATCACTTCGGGTTACTAACAATAACCCTTCGTGTCAGGCTACATCACACCACCCTGCCGTTGATTATTTTACTATAACAGCATGCCCCGTTGTATTTTATTCCTTATTAATCAACTAAGAGCCGCCGCATGTTACATGCGTATCGTTTAAACAAGGCACAGTTTGATGTGTATCTTGTATCTTGTCTAGTCAGGGGCACTACTACGTGAAAGCAGAATCCAGAATGAGAGCAAAGGAAGAAAGCAGAAATATGTTCGATTTCAGCAACAAAAATGCAGCTAAACTGGAACCAAGTACCGGTGCCATCAAAGACTTGGATTCAGTGCCATTTTCGTTGCCATGACAACTATTTAATTATTAAAATAAGACCTGAGGGTTGAATGTTTATGAAGGTGAAAAATTTGCAACTGTGAATGAGCAAAATAAAGAGGAGCTACCTTGCTAATGATGAGTAGCTACATGATTGTTATAAACATGTGAAAGCGATAAAAAAACACCATACTGGATTTGACTCAAAGCCATAGGTACACTTTTTTATGTACCGTGCATTCGGAAACTCCTACATCTGACGGTACGATGATTTGGATCTCAAAATGGTGGAAATGCAGACCGGTTCTAAAAATGTCCTTGAATCAGCACAGCATTGCCGTTCTGCTGGTGGAAAAAAGTGTGTGTGTCAACCATGGTGTACTTTCCTCAAGCAGTTTGATGGTAGTGCTGGTTTAACTTTGCTTTTGGGATTGAATCTTTGAGATGTGAACTAGAAATGCCCTGATGTTGCTGTGTTTGAGAGTTGTGCCTGTAAGAAAGTGTGCTCCATTTAAGGCATTACACCAGAGCCTTGAATTTCCTGAGTTAACTTGGACTGTTAGTGCCTGGGGTTAGGGTGGACTTTGGCTGGTGGAAAAACAGCTCCAGTGGTTGAGGTTTTGTGTTGTGAATTCCAAATCCCAGCTCTGCCAGAACACCACTTTTGGGTTCTTGAGCAACGCGCCTGACCCTCAAGAGCTCGGATACATGCTTGAGTTGCGCGCTGCCTCGTTTGTAAGCTTCTGGATAAACGTGTCTTGCCAAAGAATAAATAATATAAAAAGGAAATGTAGAACATGACAGAATTTGTGTTACGTTCTGGATTGTTCCTCAGCAACACTTGAGGTGAAGGACGAAATGGCCATTTGGTACACAGCGGTTTGGCGGACGAGGCACTGTATTTTGTGGAAGGGGCTCTGCCAAAATACTAGAGCCACACACCAAAACTCCCTACATGCTTAGGACCAAAAACCTCTTTTTTTTGCCTGATAGATTTTTGGTAATATTTAAAGCAGTTGTTCTGTAAATACTCTGTAATCCGTGTTAGCTGTTCTCCGTGTATTTCCGATACATGCTTAATGAAGTGTTAGGCCTTCCAGAACAGACAGCACAGGAGATTTCAATCACAGCTGCGAGACCTGCGAACTTGCGCATACACACACACACACAGCTGCTTTATATAATTGCTTCCATAGCACATTTCTTGGCAAGATGTCAGGTGATATTCTTAGAACATCTGACTCTGATCTGAAGAAATCCGACCACAGCAAGTGACAGACTGTAAATTAAAGGTATTCGAAAGGCCGTTGGGAAACACAAACAAATGCGATTCCTTAAAAGTCGAACGTCTAAATTCGGGCCAGAATATCTGATGTTCATTTTGTGGTTCATGCTCATCTGATAACTGAAATATCCATAAATGACACAAAAGCCATTTTGCATTACAGTGCAGTTCTGCTCTAGGGCAAATGAAGTTTCTGAGTAGTTGAGAAGCCGGACATGTGATTTTCCTACTGTATTCTAACAATTCGTCTGGTTCAACCAGGAATATTTCACTATTCCATCTCCAGCAGATTTATCATCGCAAGCGATCAGCCCTCTTTCTCTACACAGCTTGACGCATAGAAACCCTAACCTCAGTTAATAAAACTGCTGGGTCTCTTTAAAGCAGCAGCCAGTGATCTGGGCCTCCGTTTCAGCCTCTGGTTTCAAAATCTGAGCCACGGCCAAAGCATGACATCATCCCTGTTTGAGCAGGATTTGCGAATGAGGATTTATCCGCTCATTCCTGTTCGTCTAAGGAACAAGGAATGAGGAGGGCATGAAACCGAAGCTCAGAGTAGTTTGTATTTTAATGCTTGGGAAGACTAGGGTATAATTTCTGGTTCACTGAAATTACAGGATAAATTATGATTTGGAAAAAAAAAAAATACAGTGTCAGGACATGTAGGAGTTTGCTCCTTTAAGTTAACGTGAACAAAAAGATTCATATCCCACTGTTTGGAGCTTGAACGATGCCCTGGGGATCTCCTCTTCTCTGAGATCTGATAGTCACAACTTCTACAACTTCTCCTCTGAGACACTTTGTGCTTAATGGTTCCGGTGACAGAGGGGGCTAATACATCAGCCCGGCTGCTCTAAAGCTCTGTTGTGGTCCGAATGGACGGCCTTGATTTGTAGCCTGACCACTGTTTGCTCTTTTGGTAGCCAGGGGAGAAGGGGAGGGTCCGTGCCCAGCATGGTAGGCCCTTAATGACTCCGCTTGCTGGGACTGAGAGCTTGGGGGGTGGGGCTCCCCATTTGAGCTTCACTGTTTATTCACAGAGCGCAGAAGGAACGCCGTGAGCGCCATGAGCAGATTCGGCTTTATTGTCAGCGCTGAAGGCTGATGGATGAGGAGACACTTGATTAGCCTAATGGGGCAGTTTTGAAGCTCATGTATTGTAAATTGTATTGTAAATGCTGAACTACTTTGAGCATCAAGTTTCCACTGATGGGAAAGCACATCTCTTATCTCTATTTCTGATGTCAGAGCTCAGAGATGTAACGTAGGCTTGAAGACAAGAGCTCTGTCAGTTAACATGACGTGTTAAAATAAAATCTGATTCCTCAGTTCACCCATTTTATTACCTTCATTAGGATCTCAACCAATCAGCGCTCTTTCTCTACACAACTTTTCAATTTTGATTTCAGTTTCGATTGGAAAATACGTCAAATCTGATCCAATTGTGTTTCAGGCCATCATCTCCCCTGAAATCGAAATTCTAAGACAGATCTGAACATCTTTTTGTTGCATAGACTTAGTATTAATAAGTATAGTATTCAAAGGTGCATTAAGTAAGATTATTATTATTTTTTTTTAGACTAAATCTCTAATGGTCAGGTGGGTTCGACATTTGAATGTTCATGAAACTCCGCCCCCAAGATCTTAGGTGGCCCATATAGTGTCTATAAAACACAAACTATCTTTCCAGACCAGAAATAAGTTTTCCAAACTGGTTTTCTCACTGACTTAATAAACATTTGCTAAGGCCACGGCTTAACCCATTGTTTTTAATCATGTTCTACATACTTATATGTACAAGTAAGAAATAAAAAACAAGAACTATTTCACCTTTAATGGAATGAATGGAAATTTACAATGCACTATACCATTCAGTTAAATAACCATTATGTGATAAATAAAAAAAAAATCTAATAACTAATGAATTGTTGATTTTATTTCAGATCTTACCATTGTATTGCTGGAAAACTATCTAATACATTTCGGTTCTGCTGATGGTATTTTCCTTATATTTTCTTTAATCAACAACAACAAAAAAAGTGCTTAAAGAGGTGCCAACAATGCTGACAAGAAACTGGCAGAGAGAAAAAGCGGAATTTTACCACAAAAACCCACAAAAAGCCGACTTTTACCACAAAAACCCACAAAAATATTCCAGCGGATGAAACAGCTCTGTGTCAACAGCATAAACGATAAACATCTTGAGTTTCTATTGAACAGAGACCACAGCCCCTCCTTCTTTTTTCTAGGTTTGCAAAAAATTTGCAAGTCAAATTTCACCTAAACAACATTGGCATGAAGAGAAAGTCTATAAGAAGCAAACGCATTTCTTTCACATCCTAATTCCTTTCCCCTTCAGCGAATTTGCTTTCTGTTCAAGTTTATTCAGGATCTGACCACTGTTTTAGCATAGTTTTTTAGCATGTCTCCTGGGGTCACATGAAAAAAATGCGAATGCTACACCTAAACCATGCTGTTCACAAGCTCCATAGAGTGTTGTTGCTCTTACTTGTTGTCAATAACAGTGACTCTGTGAGCTGGAATTCCCAAAACAGCACAGCTGCCAAGCAGTTCCTCTTTACGCTGGGCCCCTTGATTGTAGTAATTCCCTAAATATGACAGACATATTGATATGATGTCATTCCTGAGTTCAATAATCCTTAGTACAGTAAATTCATATTGTACTGTAACACTCAGCTGCCACCTTAGTGAATCAAGTACACCTACTATTATGTCACTTTAGAATTGTAAAATTGCTGTCTTTAGCTTGAGTGCTGTACAGTAAATGCTGAACTGATTATATTATCAAGTTTCCACGGTTTATTTTAGTCTCAGTGGAAAGGGAACATGTTAGGGACCAGACATGGCTCCCTTGACGGCCCATCTTGCAGGTGTATGGTTAAACACTTCACTCGGTGGTTCTCAAACTTTTGAGGGACATCTTTAGCTGTTTAAAAAAATTCCCTGGACCCCCTCAGTACAGATCTATTTTATGGACTATCCATATATTAGGCTCATTCTTCAAATGTTCACAAGAATGTGGCATGATTCTGGCTAATTATTGCAGTAATGGGGAAATTTTAATTCCTGAATTTGCCACAGAAAAAAAATATATCCAAGTTGACATTATTTATCAAATATTTCAATAAATATAACTCAGTAATAAATATAACTTTGGTAATTAGGTAGTAGGTTGTGATTTCCACCACTGTAACAAAATAATTTAAAAAGAAACCCTTGGCAATGCTTCACAAACAGCTGTGTGTGTGTGTGTGTGTGTGTGTGTGTGTGTGTGTTAATCCTCCTCTACGCTTCATCAGTGTTGGTTTAAGACCGCAGCACTAATGACTACCACATCAGTGTTTCTGCTGTGCTGAGAATGATCCATCAGCAAAATAATATTTGATCAGTAGTGGACCTGGGGTGGTCCCTGTCTTTTACGGGACATGAATACAAATTGTCCTATATATAAAAAGCAAAGTGTGTTTAGATATGTTGATACTATGCTATGTCGTCCTTATGGTGGCTTGGTGGTTAGCACGTTTGCCTCACACCTCCAGGGTTGGCGGTTTGATTCCTACCTCCGCCCTGTGTGTGAGGAGTCTGCATTTTCTCCCCGTGCTTTGGGGGTTTCCTCCGGGTACTCATGTTTCCTCCCCCAGTACAAAGACATGCGTTGTAGGCTGAATGGCATTTCCATTTCCAATTGTCCGTAGTGAGTGAACTGGTGTATGTGTGTGTATGCAAGTGTCCCCCGCCTTGTGCCCTGAGCTCCCTGGGATAGGCTCCAGGCTCCCCCACAACCCTGTGTAGGATAAGCGGTACAGAAGATGGATAGATGGATGGACATTGCCCATAAATGTGAATGTGTGTGCACTTTCATTCCTGGGATATGCTCTGAATCCACCACCACCACTCAGACCAGGATAAAGCAGCTATGAAATGAAAGAATGAGTGTATATGTGCATGTATACTTAACAAACAGGCAACTGAGTTTACAGAACCTACTTATATTGAATATATATGTGCTTACATTTTGATGGGGAATATATTATGATGAACACTTTGACCTGTTGTTATGGTAGCAGGACAAAAATCCAAGTCCTTGCTTTAAACAAAGAGGATTTTAAACACTTTCTATAATATGCTTGTGGAATTCTTAAAGGGAGACGTACCTGATGACAAGCACAGCAAGTAAACAGCTGCATTTGATTCGGACAGTTTTAAAACCGCTGGCGCAAAAAACATGCATTCGTCATCAGGATGCGCGGTGACGAGCAGAACCCGCACACCATCGAGCGCGCGCGCGTCAGTTTCACAAGTCCTACACGGCAAACCAGGCGGATCACGTGACAGCAGAGAGTTTACATCTTTAGCGCGACTCGAAGAACGTAAAATGTTATTCCGTGACGACGGCCATAGCTTATTAAACCTATTATATATCAGTTTTATACACATAAGGTAACCAAGGAAACACAGAGCGACAGAAAGCAAAACAAACATGTCTCTCGTCTCACAAAATAATCCGGGTAGAACAACGCACGCTTACTGAAGGTTCCTCTGAATTTTCTTCGTTCTGCGAAAAGAAGGATGCGAAAAAAATAAATGCATATGATCATAATACTCTTAGTGTTCGATACAAATAAACAGAAAATGATTAAATATGCATTAGAGTTGTATGCACAGGTAATTTGGGGTTATTTGAAACGTGGATGCTTTTTAATTGATTCAAAACAGTTGATTAATTGCAAATTTTAAAATTTGCTAAATGTTTCAAATAAGACAAATTACGAATTACATAGTTATAGGCTTAGGCTTAGACTTATCTTAAGCCATACTTTGAAGGTTTGGGTGGGGAAGGATTGCAGGAACGTCAAGCCGCCTGTGGGGAACCTTTTAACGTCACACCACATTATCCTGGCTGGTTCATAAAAATAATTTAGTCCGCTGTTTAACGTCGGCTCGAACATATCAAGCCAATATTCTTTAAAACAAACGTGGTTGACGTATAGTGTGTCAGAAGAATATATTTGTTGTGGGTGTTATTTTTAAGCAAAGATACAAAAACAAGTTTTCAAATATTTTTAGTGCTGCCAGGACAAATAGTAGCATTGAGGTTTATGTGTGCAGCAGTACTGTCTGCAGCGCTCGCGCAGTCCTTCGGAGGCGGAATAAAAATCTCATTTTAGTCGCATAAGTTTGTCTTTTTGTATCTGTTCGGCGCGTTTACATGGAAATGAGGTGAGTGTTTTTGGCGTCTATGTAGATTTTTTTCTGCTGTAGCGCTTGCTTGTTTATAAAAACGGAGGCTTGTATGTATTACTGTAAGCGTAGTTCTGTTCCAGTGGCTGGAGTTAGCTTAGCCTGTTAGCCGTGACAACATGGCGGCCTGGTTTAGAAAGGTGAAATGTTCAGGTTGAAAGCTGACCGTCACGCGACGCCTGCTTTATTTATCTGAATGTCCTGTTAGCACGGTGTTCACATTTTCCCCAAAGTGCTTCCACGTACTTACACTTTAGCGTATAACACAATGTTTAGATATTTTGCACGAGGATGGATTTGAAACATGGCTTTCCTTGTTCGCAGCAAGCTAACAATGGCTAGCATTAATATTAGCAAATGTGGCTAACGTTATTTAGATAAAGCTGGATTGCCAAATAATGGTCCTAACTATAGCGAGAAATAAAGCTAAGGTGAGTTGGGGTGATGGAGAGAGAACACGAGTCTGTGGTATATATATGCCTTACTATTTTCTAAAATCTTAATTTTAAAGATTTGTTGGTTTCGTAGCTCAGAGAAGACGCTTGTTGTAGCGCAAAAGGAAATAATAAATAAGTCTTAAATAAGACTACATTCTTGTTCATTTCGTATGCCTTATATCTTGTCGTGGAAGTGAAAACAAACCAGTCGGCTTTCTTTCATGGTAAAGTTAGCTTTCGTGCTTATTAATGTGAATAAACGGAACTGTTCTGAGTTGTACCAAAGTGTCAGGTTTGCTGTGTGTGTGTGGGGCTTGCGGTTTGGGGTCTTATTTTTGCAAAAACAAAAAAACACCGTGTTTAACTCAGAAAACCGAACAGCTGGTTTGTGTATTTGTTAGCTCTTGCTAAGTGAAATGTTATTATTATTTTTTTTTAGCGATATACGGTGTATTTACTGAGGAAATAAGCGCCTGATTCTTTAAAGTACATACATTTAAATAGTCCTTTTAAATCCTTAAAGCTTTATTAATATTAGTCGGTTGTTTAACGCTTAAGAAACGATTAATAATGATCTAAGCAGCATTACATCTATCTACACCTTCAACCGCGTTCCCAGTGTTATGACAGTTCCTGCGCATGCGCACTTCACTTTTTCGCGCCCTTAAGTGTTCTTGCTTCTTCATATATTCATATATTTAATGCTGCAGCCATTTTCTGATTATAAGTGAGCTTCGTAGAATGTAGTGTTCTGGTAAGGTAACAAATAGCTTTTATGAAGACCTGTAAATAAACCCTACGCTAGGGCAGTTTGAGGAGATAGGACAAATCGTTAGAACACCGACATTAAGCATGCGTATTAATATTCATGAGTATGCAAATAGGACACGCCCCCTGTCCTCCTCTTGGCATCTGGAATAGCCAGATAACTGATAGTAAGCTTGGGCTTGTTGCAAGAAGTCTCAATTTGTAGTTTATTTAACAAACCTGTTAGACTATATCATAACCGTTGTGTTGTGTATCACTGCCATGAGTTACCATAGCGAGCTTGCAGGTTCTATGACTTGTTCCTGCTTTCACGCCATTTATTTTCTGTGTATGTACACAACACAGAGCTGTGATTTCAACGACAAGTAAGGTTTTCTCGGTTCTGTGGAAATTAGGCATGATGCTCTAATGCAACAGCTGATCTCTCGGACCAATCCTATGGCATGTGTGGTCTTCAGTTCCCCACCAACTTTAGTTCCTACCTGCAGTTAGATCTTGTTTACTGTTTGACATGGAAAAATGGAAGAAAGACTCACAACTGTGGTTTGATTTTATTCTGTCACGTACAGCGTGTACAGAGACATGACGATGAAGAAAACGTTGCTGCCTCTAGTAAGTGTAAGTAGCTAGTAAAGTTAGAATGCTGTGTTAATCTGCCAACAAAACTAGTACGAAGCCTGGCATGTAACATGGAAAACAAACAACCAGTTTTCACACTGATTAATGTGTTACTGAATTTGTGTTTCACTAGTTAGAAGCCTTACGAGTTTTAGAAGCATTTATATTTTGCCTATTACTGTTTGTCATCTGAACTTAAAAAAAAAATGCTGGACAGTTCATGCCCACAAGCTAAACGAGTGACTTGTTGCTTGCTATTGTGAACATGGGGTAAAAGTGTCCCTTCCTAGTAATTTGAATATCAGATGTGACCAGAGGATAGCCACGGAGCCTACTTCATGACACCAAATACTGAACTCGTGCAGTACACATCCCGAGTCAGCTTTATACAAAACTACTGAAAAGTTTCTCGGGGAGACAGAGATCATTTTAATTGGAATAAACCATCCTTTAGAAGAAAAACAAAATTGTCTTCTGAACACCAATGTGTTATCAAAAAAAAAAAACAAAAAAAAAACAGGATGCATAAAAATCAGGTTACATACAGTTCAGTAGGACTTTTGTGAAACTGTGCTATAGTCGCTTGATTGCACTGTTATCTCATGACACTGTCTTGTTATGTTCAGGAGGAATTTCAGATGTCAGTAAGCTAACGAGGCAGGAGCTGATGGAGTGCGTTTTTGCATTTAGTTGATGTGTTAGTTGCCTAATCTTTGGTCATGGTTTACAACATTGTACATACTACTGTATTAAAAAATAACTCCATGTTTACCTGTACATGCCTCACCTTCCAGCCTTTAAACCTAAAATATTCCTCAGTAGATGCGCATTCAGCTTCGGGAAATGGAAGAGCGCCCACACACATTAGCCTTCGGTAAATAAGTTGGTACGGATGACTTGGTGAGGGTTTTTTTTTTCTCCTTCACTTTCTAATTTGCTGATATTCATCTTCAGACACATCACTGTATGTGAATATGGATAAGTAAGATTACTGGAAAGATGAGGACAGAGAAGATTTGCACAAATCTACCCGTATGACACCTTTTATCCTACCTATTATTTTTCTCTTGTTGTTATTCTAGTGTTGGTTGAGACCAGAGTTACTGCTTGCATTTTGTTAAGCGCTAAAGGATGTATGGTAACACCTTAAACCAGGGCTTGCTTCCAAATCGCACACTTCTGTACTCAGTAGTATGTCCAAAATAGTACGCTGCCATAGATGGCTAGTGGCAGCATACACGTTTTGACATACTCTTAAGCACAGAAGTGTGCGGTTTGAGACGCAGTCCAGCTTTTACAGGTACATAAAATCCTTCTCACCACAGTTCACCACTGAGAGGGACTGAGCCGTCTTACATTATATATACACACACTGATAAATGGTTAGACATTATTATTTTATAGCATAGCCCTGTGAATTCTCCAATCAGAAGGTGCTGATTAGTTTTCTAGAACAGCTGCTTTGGGACTAGTTTGAATTCAGATCAGAGGTTTGTATCGGTGCGTTCATTCTAACATTATTGTTTCTATAGGAACAACTCATCATGAGTGACTTATAGGGCAGACACGGCAACTCTTCATCGCTCTGAAGTTACATAAGTGTTCTAACGCAAGTTATTTAACTGACATTACATGCAACTATAAACTCATAGAATGACGCGTCGTACTTTTGAATAAATATGAAACTGTAATCATCAGCTGTTGGGAACTGCTGTGGGAGAACTAATTTGAGGGGAATGATTTGGTGCATACTAGCATTTTTTGGTGCATGTTTAAACTTTACTGCTGTGTGATGTACATCGATAACTATATCGCAAGCTACTCGTTCTGAATCCTGCCGCCTGCTGCACCACACACATCAGTCGAGGCACAATCTGCTGTTACAGCTCTCATATAACTCCTGCTAGCACAACACACACATTACGTCACCTCGCAGTTATTAGGCATGAGACAATAAACTAAAGCCACGATATGAGATTTATCCCAAGACACGTTTCATGAGACACTATTGACAAATAAAATATGACATTTTAATACATTTATTTTGTAATAATGTACAACAAATCGAATAACTGCAGTATCAAATCACAATTGTTTTTCTCATCTGTACAGTTAAATTGGGAAGAATGACACACTTGTGCTACGGATGTCAAACACAGAGTTGTTATTTAATCATTTAAGGCACAATTTACTGTCAAACACTCTTTCCATATTAATAATGTTGTCATGAAACACATTTGACACTGAGAAAAATTAAATAAGATTAAAAATAGGGGAAAATTACACCTTATATTGTAAATCCGGATCTACTTTTCTTATAATACAGCATATTTATTTTGCAGTGGTTTGATTTGTTGTCATTACAAAATAAATGAAGATTTACAATTTGAAGAAGCACTAAAGAAGACACGCTGGCTCTTAGTTAATTTTGGGCCAGACCAAGTTCCAGCAACAATTTGAAAATATAATAAAACAGTCACAAAGTATACGAGAAGCATGCGTTTTTCTTTTTGCGACTCGAGATGTGTTTAATATCTGGGGAGGATGGCTGATACGCGCACTACAAGATGAATAACAGCAAGTAGCTGCAGTCATAAATGTTTTTTCCCCAACATGAGGTGGCATCCGCATAGAAAATCACAGACATGTATATCTGAATGTCTTAAAATTATCAGACGACTGCAGAGTTTGGTGGAAAACAGTATGCAGTCTTCTCGGAAGAGGACGGAGAAAACTGGATGGTCCAGGCAGAAGTAAAGTCACGGAGAAGCAGGAAATGACACCAAGACCCCGTGTAAATTTAATCCCGTCCGGATAGGGCTTTAGCAAGTCTATTCACTGGAATGTTTTTGGGAGGTGAGAGGAAACCGGAGAACTCGGAGGAAACCCACATAGAGAAGATATCACCCGAGCTCAGGATCGAACCTAGAACCCTGGAGCTGTGAGGCAGCAGTGCTACCTGCTGCACCACCACCACCTTTTTTTTTTTTTTTTATTTAAATAGCAAAATTTTTGTAAATCTTAATAAAAATTTGAACACTTGTATAGTTTAGTGTGAAAATGACAAGGGTAGTGTGTTAGCTAGTTTTGTTACCTGCTAGTTATAGTTATCAGTGTTAATTAATATCTGAAGCAAGAAGCTCATCATTTACATCTGGTCAGTGGTGTTGCTTTTTGCCCTTCATGTTTATGAACACAAATGGTGTCCCGCTTACAGTTTTATCAGTCCTTTCATCTGGAGAGAGTGTGTGTTTAAGGGGTGTGATGCTTATTTTTTTCATTGCACGCTGCCCTTGGTTTTTTATGAGTTGCTTGATCTGCTGGCGGTGGGACAGTTGTAGCCCAGCACAAGACATATAATTATTGTGCCTGTGTCTGTGGCCCTGCCACGTTGCCTCCGTTTTTTTTCAAGATTTATGTCAACAGTCAACTCGAGAGTTGTATTCTTTCCATCTTTGTATAGGAAACACTTTGTTGAAACCATTTACACAGGAGCGTTTGCGAGACTGCAATTGTTGAGATGAGATTTTTATGGTATTCCACATGCATGGGGTTATTGTGAACTGTCTGAGGTATCATCGTTACTGCTTTAGTTTGTCTAAGCTGCAAATGCCACACTCGAATTCTCCTTGAGATGCTGATAAGGTTTATTCTGGTGTTATGCAGTGTAGAGCATCCTGATATCAGAAAAGAACAATATCGTCATTGTGGTGTTATTTTCTGTTATTGCGAAATGTCAGCGGGTGTTATCACACGTCGAGAGATTTCACCAACTTGCCGTTTAGTCTGTTTGACATGTTTGATCCCTTGTTTTTGTCCCCTTGGTGCAGCTTGTTTAGGCAGGTAAAGATCCACAGCATTCGCAACAAAACAGCCGATACAGGACCACCCGGACTAACAAGCCAACTCTACCATGAGCAAGAGAGCAAGTCAGACTCAAATCTGCAGAAAGTGTTGCGGGCAGCTGCGAGCTTCTAAATTGACCCATGAGGCGCAAACTGAACCAAAGGACGAAGCTGTAGAAATGTCAGGCGTTCTGGATATTTGGAGCGAAACAAAAAAGGAAATAACCACTGGATTGATAGGGTTGTAACGATACGTCATGCCGTGATGCATTTAGATGCAAAAATATGAGATTCAGGTTGTAGAAATCAGCATTCTATTAATTTGCATGTAATGCAGTTGCACTGTTTAAACACCAGAGCTCCCAATCTGCGCAACCCGTAGAGCTCAGATATATAGAGAGCATGCTGGTCATGTGATCATGTTCTTACATGGACAGCCTGCAGGATCTGCACTTGTGAAGTCCAATCATGCCGGATTTGACCCACGTTATACAGTTAAATGCCTACGTTTTAATGGTTAAAAAGAGCTCTTCAGTGGCTTTCAAACAATACCAGAGGCCGTTTTAGCTGAGTTTGGAGCTCTATTTCTGCTGCAAAACTCGTTATGTTTGTTGTTCAAGTCCCCAGACACTTTGTTTATTCAAAGTTTTTGAAAGAATGTATGCATTTATTTATTTATTTTTAAGACTGGGTGAATCTGTAGTACATTTTGTTTGCAATATTGAACATTAGTTCGTAGTGATTTTTGATTTATTTAGTTTTACGGTGACAAAAATACACATTGTTCTGCATTGGTTATGATTCTGAAATAAAGGAGTCATATATATATTTTTTTTAGTCATAATTTTTCTTTATTAAAATTATGTTTAAAATATTCTGAGAATCGTGAATGGAGTATATCATTACACCCCAGTTAGTGTACATAATTTAAAAAAACCTCTTACTTGTGTTTGCTTTATTGCTGTGTTGTTATGTAATAACTAGTTTAGCACTTGTTTCACGTTCTCCATGTTTGTTTGATTTCCCGTGATTTCTACGTTTCCTTTTCAAACCTTTGTTTACCTTTTTCCTTTCAGCTCCTTCACTTTTCCTTTTTTTAAGTATGTTTTCAGCCCTGCCTGTTTTTTTTTTTTGTTGTTGTTGTTCATTTCAAAACAGAAGAATCACTTTCCCTCTGATTCCAACTTCACAGGTGTGAAGGAACCTTTTAAAAATGGAGGATTTTAGTTGAACAGTGTGGGGGGGAAAAAAGCAAAATTGTTGGTTTATTTAGCCAAACATCATGTAATAACTGTGGGATAAAATGGTAACAAAAAAGCATGCAAGGCATATAAATGTATAACAACATAAAAAAACGCACTCAAGACAGTCGCTACTAACTGAGATTTTGTCTGAAGATATTTTTATATCTGGGTCTGGGAAAGTGGCATGGGCCAATAATTAAGTTTTATGTGACTGTCACCGTAACCTTTTACAAAACGCGTACAATACACGTAGCTGGAAGTTCCTCTGAGAGGTCAGAGAGTCCTAGTGCTTTGTTAGTGTGAACGTGCGCTTATTGCGGTAACGAGTAATAAATGATAAAATGTGGCCAGGCTTGGAGATCACAAAGTGTTGTTTGACTGATTGTAGAACTATACACACATGCCTACTACCACAAGCAGGCCTACGGTTTGCTCTTTTGAGACTGTCTGTAGTTCGTAGTTTCATGCCTAGTCCAAATCAGAGTGATTTTGATACTTTCAGTTTCTTTGCTAACTAGTTTGGTTTTGCACCTCACAAACCAGAAAGTAAAAACCGTTGGCTGAGAGGCGTATAGAGCTGAAAACATTACTCATAAAGCCCTTTTATTGATTGGTCAGAAATATGGCGATGGGGGAAAAAGATAAACCTTTGCCAAAAGCATGCAGACATCACGAGCGCAGAACACTGAGCTGACTGTCAATAAATTACTAGATGTCGATCGTATTCAGCGTTTTCCCCCCCTCTTGTTGTTTGTCACTCCAAGTATCCAGAACACATGGCATTTCCGCAGCTCTGTTCAAACTGCTCTAGAGGTCACTTGGAAACCGGCTGAGACCACGTCTCAGGCTACGTTCACATTACCGGAAGTGATTTTCTACCTTAATGTGGCGCAGATCTGTTTTTTTTTTTTTTTTTTTTAATTTCAGGCTGAGTGGACAGAAAAATCTGATCTTTTCAAATCAAAACTGAGCCACTTTTGTATGCTGTCCTAGATATATGTAGCTGAGATGTGGCATGTGACAGGAATGAGTGACTACGTCCAGTGGAGGAATGGGGAAGCTGCAGCAACTAGCCTAATTTTGATGATTATTGGTATTGATGATGTCGATAAGATAAAATAGTTATGGATTAGTTGGCTTCACAACACTTATGCTTCCCGTCTCCATCTCTTATTTAAAAATGGGGAAATCCAGAGGATGTATGCTGCAGCGCAGGGTCCTGTAGTATGAGCCAACAAGTCAAATTGCAGGAAGACTTTACTTTAGAGTCATCTGAAAAGACCAGTTTCATGCACGATGTACACGTGAGCTCACCAGGCACGGCAGCTCGACTGTCATGCATGCGCAGTTTACATGAAGGCAGTTGCTTTTATGGCAGAAGACAAGAGCTCAGCATTCTGAAGTCTTTTTATGATACTGAAACCGTAGTCTAAAGTAAGAACAGCATGTCATTAGGCATATTCGGACAGGATTAAATTTATGCTGCGTCCTTGGCTAATTTCCTATTTTACAGGTGCTCTGTGATTTTATTACCATCCGGATTGGCCGTTTCAGTTTTTTTCTTCATCATTCTCTGAGAAAGGAGGCTGAATTACATACTGTTTTTCGCCAAACTCGGCAGTCGTCTGATATCGCGAGATTTTATTACTGTCCGGATGCGAGAGTTTTATCACTTAGGAGACGTGCAAAAAAAAAAAAATTATTAAAAAAAGTATTACAGACGTCCAACTGATAAATTAATCCAGTCCAAATAGGGCTATACTCTGCTTTTCTGCTTGGTCTAATTTAGTGTAGGGATATTAAATAAAATGTTGAATATTTTGAATAAAGCATTGTGTATAACGTTACACATTTCAAGTTGTTTATTGACAGATGAATCTTTTTTCCCCCCCCTGATTAATCAGTTATATATATGAATTATATAGTTGTTAGATGCAGCATTAAAATCTACCAAAACCAACTGTTTGAAAGTAGATTATGCAAAGAAGCTATTATTGTGAACGCAGCTTCAGACCGGATGTTTTAGTCCGCCCTCGAGTGTGACTTGTGTGTTCTCACCTGCTCAAATGAACCACACTAAGGGGAAAAACATGCCAGGATCGATTCAAATTGATTGAACACTGCGTGTGTAAGGGCGCCCTAAAAGATACAAAGCCTTCTGTTTCACATATCCGTACATTAGACACTCCATGCCCTTGTGCTGATCCCAGACTGCAGCATTAACTCGAGTAATCTCCTGACCGCTGCTGAGAGGGATAAGAGTGTGTGGTCACCGTCAGAGTCATGGGCTTGAGACAAACTGCACTTCCTCTATCACTGAAAATATTCAAAACGCAAGGCTAAATGAATTCACAAAAAAATTAGTTCTACATTTTCCCCAGCTGCTAGATAATGAAAAGCAAAAATAGACAGCGAGAGATAACCGCCTCAGGCTTACACAGTGATAAATTTTCCTTTTTTTTGCTTTATTTTTCACGCCTTGCATTTACTGCATGCTATTTGATATATGCTTGCTTTGCACTTTGTGGTTATCTTGGGAGTGCTGTAAAGTAAAAGAGTCAGGCTGTTAAAGCACACTGAATGTAAGGGGATTTGAAATGCCAAAGCTGTTTGTAGATCAGCAAAAAAGAATTTTAAACCATCACCTGGAAGCATATTCCTGAGTAGGGATCACTTCTGAAACTGAGATCCCTAAACGCGCTGTTTTGACATGTCAGGTGTTGAGAAATTATGTCCCAATGTTGCAGATGAAATGATGGAAACACGGCTTTATCAAATTCCCGTCTGTCTCAATGACATCAGTGCAGCAGATGTTTTTATGTTTGTTATTTTCTTAACAGAGCCTCCATGCTTTCACAGGATGAAGGAGTGTCATTCTCGAATCTTTCGTATCTCCCCACTCGCAACCAAACTCTGCGTTCTCGCTTCCTTTCTTGTTTCTCTTCACAGCAATCTGCCACTTGCACATTTTCTCTGTCTTTGTCACAAGTTGTGTCATTCGTGTTTCAGTCTGTGCTACGTGAGACAGGATGTGAATGATTCTGTGAATGGTTTCGATGTAATGTAAAAGGAATAAATAGATACTTACTAAGAAGTTGAAGCTAAAAAGATAATAGCACTGATGGAGAGGAGGGCGGGTACGGACGGATGGATGGATGGACTCCATTTATTCATTTATGCAAAGGGACGGGAAAGTGAGACAGAATCCGAGAAGCAAGACTGTCTCCTTTGAGTGCAAGATCTAGGGTAAACGGAGAGCTGAAACTAAACACGTGTGCCCACACACGCACGCACACCATAACTAAACATCAGCATTTGTGCAAATACTAAGACTCAGTAGTGCTAGATTGGATTGGATTGGATTTTATGTGAATGTTGAAAGCACGTGAAACATGATTAGATGAGCAAATCCTGCACAAAATGTAAGACGACAGTATGACTAAAGCTTTTATTAGCTGCCATGAGCGTTTTTTCTATCACATACTTCCTTGAAGACACGTGAAGCCAGCCAACTGTGTCTTTTTGAACTGCTGCTCATGCTGTGTCATGGGGTGGCGTAATGCACTCGGAGGAAAGCGCTATCCACCCTCGTCCGCATACATGAGCTTACAGATGCTCGTGATAGGCTAGTGTCGCTGTGATTGACAGGGGAGAGAGAGTCATCCATCCCACATAGAGAGCAAGTCCAGTTTTGCTCACTTGGACTCCCGGGCACAGATGGCTGTGGCAGCTTTGGGATTCAAACTCGCAATCTTTGGACGATGGCGAATAACATCTGATGGCTGAATATAATATAGTGTTGCTGGCTAGTGTTTTTGGTTTGGTTTATATTTGGAAATGAGATCACAGCTTGTTAGTTGAAAATAGAAGGTGTGAACGGATATCCGGATCACCCAACACCAATTCCGAACAGTTCCAAATATTAAAATGTCTCCTAAACAAACTCTGTGTCCCTACTGGTCTGTCCAAGCAGCAGTTATGCGAATCATAAAACGTATAACGCAGGAGCAGTGTGTCCTGCTCTTGAAATCACTAAACCCTTGGATGTGCTGATATCTGTTTCTCTCCTGCTCTGTTATCAGGTGCGCCGGCACTGCGGTCATGTTGGAGTCGAGCCCGTGAGCGAGCCTCCGTGCCTCAAGGCTCCAGGCCTCCTGGCCTCCATCTGAGCCTTCATCTTCATAATCATCATCAACAGCAGCATGTCAAGCTCGGGCTTTCCCCCCAGTCAGGGGAGCTTCAGCAGCGAGCAGAGCCGCTATCCGCCCCACTCGGTACAGTACACCTTCAGTCCTGCACGCCATCCGCCGGTAAGTCCTGCCACTCATCTGCTCATAGTGCTGAAGCTCTGGCTTCTGCAGGTTTCCCTCCATCAAAAAAAAGAATTAGCATGAGATTAAATTTGTGTTAATTATTATAATTGTGTGTACTCCAAAAGTTTTGGTGCCCTTTATGAAAATAAGTGGGGGGAAGAGACTAACAAATGCAATCTTATTTCAAACATAAGATGTTTTTGTGCAAAAACACTAGTTTATTATTGTAAATAACAGTAAATAATTGACAATCCCACAATTAATACTTAGGGGTTGATAAATGATTCATTTCAGGTCCGATCCAGTAAGATTCAGTTCAGTTAAATTTAGCATGCTTTAATGTGTCCTGGGTTTGACTCGGTAAGGAACAACAATTTCAAACATTCCTTTATTGTTTTTATTTTGTGGGCGAACTCTGTACTACATTAAAGGCTGATTTATACTTGTTGTTAACTACGCATACACAAGATGGCCCCCACGTGTGTCATTTGGCGCATCACATTCTTACAAGTTATTGTGACACGTCTGCGTGATGCAATACCAACGTGAATAGTGGAGGCAGTATAGCACAATGTGACATTGTGTCACCGAATAAAAAAAACAAACTAATGTGTCTCAAATCATATTCTTTTATACTATTCTCTTCTCGTTATCGAGCATTACCGGTAATCGTCTGCCTATGACGGTTAATTTTACATTTTAAAAACCTCTTAAACCTACGGAAAGGTCTGTTTTGAGTACCAGTCTTATGGATTTTCTAGATTAGTAAATATTTTGTAATATATGGTCAGGTTTTTTGATTTGAGACACGGATCATGACAACAATCACGCTGACGGCAGAAAGTTTTAAAGAGAAATGGAGCTCGTCAGTCTGTTTAACGTTACTATGCGTGAAATCGCTAAACGTTACAGTTTGACTTGAAAAGCAGACGGACAGGGATGTTTCGGCTCTGAGATTCCATCTAGTGGACACCGCTTTTAATCCTCCAGTTTCACTAGATACGCAAGCGAGTATGTGAACAATGCCGCTCGCGTAGCAGCTGTGTGCGCACTTACGCGTGGTGAAAGTGAAGTATATTTGTACCTCAATTCTCTCCTCAAATCTTTGAGGTTTTTCGTAAAGCGTTGCACGTTTCACTAAAATTCTGCTGGCTCTGTGTTGTATATCTGGGTTTGTGAAACTGTGTACAGATTAAGTCACTGGTTGTTTTGGTTATTTCCCTTCGACCAGCTAGATCTTCGACGAACTCCGAAACAAACGATTAACGAGTGCATTCCCTTTCACATTCAAACCACATTTATGCTGCTGTATTTCGATTTTCTGATTTGAGTCGTTTTTCTTTAAACCCCTAAGAGCAATAAAAAAAAAACATGGCTGACAATTTGTTTGCATTTTGCCACATATGTTTTTTGAGAGAAGAGTCTTAAGTTCTTATGAGTAATTTTTGTTATAGAAAAAATAAGTAGTTTCTCCTCTTGGGTATTGACTGTTCAATATTTATTTTATGCCATCATTATTTTACTTTTGCCTTTACAAGTGCTTTTGTATATTAAACACATTAATTCATTTTATAGCTATCTATTCCTGGAGGTTGATCATTTTTATTTTTTTATATGATGTGGCTTACTTTGAGTTGCAGTTTAAACATATGGAAGCTGTTCTGTAAATAGAGGGATTTAGGTTATGAAGGCTTGAAATTGATTTCTAAATTTGTCCCAGGGCATATCTAACTGTTCAAACTCCCACTGTTTTTGTCATAAGTTTTTTTTTTTTTTTTTTTTTTTTGTACTTGTCATAGTGAGGCATATGTTCATTTAGAATTTCACCATACAAATATTTTGTCTTAGAATTATAGCGCCTGTGTGCAAAGCCCTTCGTTTGTACAGCAAGTTTTGAGAATGTGGTATCTGGTGAGACAGATGTTAGACAGCAGCTGCCAAGTCATTGTTCCTGATTCCTTTTTTTTAACGTCACGCAGCCGTCTTAAGCAAAAAAACTAGCTTTGTGCCCAGCTTTTTTTTTTTTGTTTGTTTTAATAGTCCCTGGGATGACATTGGTTTTAAGACAAGCTGATGTCTTCATCAACTGCTAATACTGCATATAAATCATTTATTAGATAAATAGCTATTGTATTGCACAAGGTTATGAATTTATGTTATTTCTATTATCCCCAAAAGCTGTGCCACAATTTACACAATGAATGATGACTTGGGGCTGGAAAATCAAAGCACGAGTAGAACATCTGTCATATAAAATGTACATTTTTATATTTTAAATCATCGAGTGAGCTTGTTAAGAGGGTTTTTTTCCCCCCCCAGAGCAAGACGTGCACGATCCCATACTGAGTATCTGTATTGGATTTAACGCTGGATCACTATTGGGTCGGATTTGACAGGTTTTCCAGTGAACTGTTGGAATTTTATAGTGCACATGAGCATAAGCATGTTAATGATTCTTTGAAGGCTTGTCGCTCTCACGATCGTGTTAAAGATAGTTGCTGTGAGGTGACGGCTTGTAGCACGAGAGTTATATAATAAAAGTTATATAGCTTGTGCTATAGTTAGGGCATTTGAGTGCATTACATTTAAGCGAAAATGTTTTTGTGAAAATCAGTAAGGAGTCGTGTTTGCTGATTGGTAGACTAACTAATAAAAAATCCCTGATAGGCCCGTACTTAAAAATTTGCCTGTCCTGAGGACCTGGGCTAATGCTTTGTCCACTTATGTGACAGGTGACAATAGAAGTGCATTGACCTTCATCTTTTTTTTTTTTTTTTTTTCCTCTCTTTGCCACAACGTGTGAAGTGTTTAAACCAGTTTGTATTCAGCTGCACACATGCAGTGCACATGTAATGCAAAACTGAGAAAACTGCCAGTTTTAGCCTACTGTATTATTCACACATAACTGGTCATGTAATTTCCATTATCCTGGACAGTCAGTTTTCCTGACTTCTTTGGCTTCTTTATCTCCCCTTTTGTCTTCAATATAAGAAATCCAGAAGTGTCGAGGCTTTAACATTATAAATCACGCTGGTTATCGCTGTACATTCCTCAGTGTTACAGAAATGGCCTTGAACAGACCCCAGCTGTGCTCTGGCTCTGTCTCTCCCTCCCTCCCTCCCTCCCTCCCTCCCTCCCTCTCTCTCTCTGTCTCTCTCTCTCTGTCTCTCTCTCTCTCTCTCTCTCTCTCTCTCGATGTTGAAGATTTCAGATTTCAAAGAGGTTTAGATGTTTGTACACAGTTTGGAGTGTGAGCATTGCCCTTTCACTGCCGTAAACTTTGTCACAGTTTGTGATGTAATACTGAGCTGTAAGTCCAAAGTGAGGACTCTTGGACTGATGAGCTTGGTTTTTTCTCTTTTTTGGGGCAAATTTTCTACTTCTGCTAGTTTGGACATTGTGAAATTGCCATCTCTAGGTCAAGAGTCTTCACTGAGATTGAGAAATCGATCGAGAACTCGATGAACGCTTGACCCCAAATCTTTGAGATTGCGAAAGGGAAATGTTTCTCTTTTGAGGCCTATATGTTTGGATTGCTTTAATAACAGACTCTTTTTTTTTTTTTTTTTTTTCTGGGCTATGTTGAAAATGAGTCTTTATTAGGTGTTCACCTGCATTTATGTGAAAAAACTAGACTAAATAAATGACAAGGTTGTGTTTGTGGTACTGCAGTGGATTTTGCTTGAATCTTGGCAGCCACCAAAGCAGGGCACAGGAGACACAGCAGACCTGTAAGCTGGCTTAGACACTTGGCCGCTTGCCCTGAAGGTCATTTGCAGTTTATTTGCTAAATTTGATTAGAGTTCTGAGAATGAGACTTTTACAGGAAGGCGTTTTCCCTGCCTCATGTTTATGATTTGTGCTGCATTGCAGAGTGAGGAGAATTTCTCTGTACGTTAAACAGCTAGTCAAGGACGTACAATGACCTGTGTGGGTCTGATAATTTTGGTCTCGGTGGCTGGGCCCCTAATGTTGTCTGGTTTTGCTTCATTGATTTTCATGTTGCTATCTCCTGGGGCATCGGTTGCTAAACCAGTTGTAATTGGCAGATCATGTGAAGATAATAGACATGTCAGCAGGAGTGTTTGTGTTTTATTGACTTTTATTACCTATTTCACCGCATCAACATTTATAGCCACCTGGAGTAAGATTGTGTGTGTAGTTTGGGTTCTTGGCTATCTTTTTCATCTCACCCTCATTTCTTTGTAAGGCCCTCATTCAGGCGGGCGCTTATGTTTTTGTTTTTGGTATGTCTGCTTTCTTTCTGATTGTTTTTCTTGTGTGTGTGTATGTACAGGAGTTCACAGTTCCAGAGTACCGTAATGCTCACCTGCAGGACCAGCAGCAGCGTCGCCGACCCTCATTACTGTCAGAATTCCACCCTGGAACCGAGAGGTCTCACACACACACACACACACACACACACACACACAAGCACACAAGCACTCTACATTGCATGATCCCACATAGGTATAATGATCCCTTTCATACTACCAAACCTAGGCTTTAACTTTGAGAAGTAAGTTTGTATATGTGCTGCGCAGGCCTCCGGAGCGCCGACACGGCTATGAGCAGCAGTTCCACACAGTCACGGCCCAGTCGGAGCACGACGCCATGGATGCCAAGCGTCCTCGCATTGAGGGCACCACCGAAGCCCACCTGGCCCGTGCACCGCCCTCCAGCATCGTCCTGCCGCTACCACACCCCGTACAGGACGGCCTGAGAACCCCAGGAGAGATCAAGAAGGTGCGGCACACTGTGATACTTTTTATATTTGGATCAGAACATAATCCAGATGATCATGAACAGCTGCTTCACATGTGGCATGTTTATTATGGTGACTACAGTACTCTAATTCAAACCGTACAGAAAGATGAGCGCACACACACACACACACACACACACACACACACAGTATATGCATGCTTCTATGAGCTCCAGGTTTTGTACTGCACCCAAACAAACGGTAGAGACTGAGGCAACAAATCTTTGGCCAGAAATGAATGAACGAGTAAAACTGTTTAAAGTTTTGTTAATGTAGTTAGTTTCTATTTTTGCTGAGTTTAAATACAAATCACAATAATGTAAATTATGGTTAAAACGAAACAGCGACTTGTTCAGTGTTGCCATATCAGGAGGAAATCCTGTAACTGGGCTGTTTTTATGTCACCTTTCTTAGGCTTGTTTGTGATTTCACAGTGAACTTTTGCATTCACTAAGTTTCTTGCATTTTGTGATAATAGCCATTAAAATAAGTGCTATTTATTAGAAATGTATTTAATCAACATTTAATAATAATTAGGTAAATAAATTAATAACTAAACATCAGTGATGCTTCTTTGTTTCCTTGATTTTTAATTAGATCAATATGATCTGTATCATGATACACAAAAGCTGAAAATCAGCCCCAGTATTTTTTTGTTGTTGTTGTTGTTGCTTTTTAGCTCTATGTGTCCTGAGTTTTGCTTTTGGCCAGTGATGCATCACTACGAACAGTGTTTACATTCTCACTGCATCTTCTGTTTAGTATGTGGACCGTTTATCTGGGCACATTTTGCTTTGGTATAATGTTATCTGCACAGAAAATAAAATGCTGGACACAGAGTTTATAAATTTGCACTTTCCATACCAAAACCCTTTACTGGGAAGTATAACAATGTTTATCCCATCATCTGTTGCGAAGAGCGAAAACTGTCAAAATGAAATGAAAGTAGACGTTCAGTATGAGTGGTGTAGGAACGTGACTGTTTGTGTGCTAAAGGTTTTTATGTATTTATTTATTTTTGCTATTCTACAACATGTTTACATTAGGCTTAATCCATGTCTGAGAGACTGTCCTCATTTGAAATCTTTGTGTCTTCCTCAGGAGACTCAGTTCAATGTGAAGCTGGAGGCCTCGTCCCCAGGAGGAGGGATTCAGGCCATGGGGGAGGAGCAGGACGCGTCTCCTTCCAAGCTCTCCAAAGAAGAGCTAATCCAGAGCATGGACCGTGTGGACCGCGAGATTGCCAAGGTTGAGCAACAGATTTTTAAACTCAAGAAGAAGCAGGTGAGCAGATCCAAGACCTCGGTTTGTTTCCAAGCTTTCTGAGGGATTTCGTTTGGTTGTCAAAGCTTATGGGAAATGTACGGCTCCTGGAGTAGCAATTATTACAGAGAATAACACTGTCACATCCACAACTGATGACACACACATGCACTTTATTACTTTACGTACTTTATTCACAGTTTATTGTTTCTCCACGTAATACACAGCAGTGAATCTCCCTTTACTGTTCATCAACTCATCTTAGTGCTAGAAACACAAGACGAGGTGTAGCAGTGAAACTGGTGACTCATTAGCTAATACCACTCACCTTCTTGTGTTGGCCGCACTGCATCCCGGTCGAGTGGCCATGCCAGAATAGCTGATTTTCTATTAGAAGGTTTGTATAAATCACTGTCAACCAATTATTTCCTATTCTCTTAGCTCTTCATCTTTGCTTTGTTTGTTGAGTGGAAATGAGAGGCCCACAGCGTGTGATGTTATTAATGCTAGGCACTTCTGTTGTCGAACATCATGCAGAAATTTCCGTAGCAACTTTTTGATCATGGCTTTTTTGTCCTTCCTTATGCCGAAACAATAAACATCCCTCAAAGCAGAGATTCTAAATCTTAGTTCTGCATATTGTGGTATTTTCCCTGCTCCCAACTCACCGGATTTAACTCATCAGCTAATTGACACGCCTGACCTACTCTGAACTTAGGGAGTTAGAGGAGGGAAAAACAGCAGACTGTGCAGGACGGGGGAAATCCAGGACCAGGATTGAGAAATACTGCTTTAAAGCTGCGCTCTGTAATCTCATGGTTTTAAGGCAAATATATCAGTTGTCTTGGTAGTTGTGCTCCATCACGATGAATAGAAGATTTGAAACTCTGCACCAGTGTCTTATATGAAAATGTATGAAAATGAAAATGTTCACACATTGATCTGATCTGTGACTCCACAAAGTTTCTTTCAGTCTAATGTGTAATTCAAACCATAGCTAAAACTGAGATTAGAAAAGTCACGCGAGTTGCTGATTCTTGCAATAATGAAGGAATGTAATTAGTAAACTGTCTCTGCCTCAATGTGTGAGATGAAAAATGTTTTGTGTCTTCCAGCAACAACTGGAGGAGGAAGCAGCAAAGCCAGTGGAGCCGGAAAAGCCAGTGTCTCCTCCCCCCGTGGAGCACAAACACCGCAGCATCGTGCAGATCATCTACGACGAGAACCGGGTATGAGACATAACATGGACATGCTCACGTCATTCACAGCTTTCATGATAGGCTTTCTGACCTTTGTCCTACTTTCACTTTTGCCTTTTCGTGCATCGCTAAAGGGCAGTTCCACCACAGGCATGTGAAAACCTTTTCCTTATTCTATAGAGCGCTTGGCAAGTGAGGCGAACCTTAAATCGAATGGACAGAAACTGCAGTCCAGACTTGTTTCTCATGGAGCTTTGTGTGTGTGTGTGTGTGTGTGTGTGTGTGTCGGTGTCGTTGTCGGTGTGTGTGTGGTGTTATATCTGTGCAGTATGACTGACAATGAAGGACACGCAGTTCTGTATGGGGGCATGTGCGGTCCTTTAATCTTTTGCAAAGCATTATGGGGGACCTGTATAAGCAGACAAGGAGTGATAAAAGCTGAAGGCAGAGCAGAGTTGGCTGAACTCCACACAGACAGTAAATTCCTTTCCTAGGGAGCCACACTGCTGGAGTTTATTCCCAATAAGAGCATAAAGGGGAAAAAACACCAGAGCTCATGTTGCAGGAGGTACGAAGGAGATGAAGGAAGGTGTGTGGTGTCGGGGCTGTAGCCTGGTTTATGCTTTGCAGCATGATATGTGCCACTTTAACTAAATTGCACAAATGATGTATCTCTGCTACGTGAAAGCAGTTTTTTAGAGAAGAGTTGCAGCTACACAATAAGCTACATGGCAAAAGTTGCTTAACTTTTGAAGCTGCGTTTATGATTGACGTCAAATCTTCTGATAATTATGAACAGTAATCAAAACAACCTGCCGAGCCAGCATATTAATTTAACGTTAGCATTTTAGATTTTCAACCGTGTAATTAGCAAAAAGTTGGCCAATTGGCCTTAAACACTGATGATGATGATAATAATAATAATAATAATAATAATTTTTATTAGTTAATGTCTTACTTTATATCCATCCATAGTTCTGTTTAATGTTGTGGTACATCTGTGGAAAAAAAAAAAAGTATCAGCTTGTCACATTACAGAGAAACTGCAAAGCACAAAGTCCTCCCATGTTGAAAAAAATTAGAAAATCGCTTTACCTCTGACTGTTGGAAAGCACCGCCACAGGAAACTCCGTCCATAATTGCTAAATAAACATCTCTTCACAAATAAACGTCACCATGTCAGTGATTACACACATTTTTTAATCTGTTAGTTGTTACTATAGAAACATAACATATTAGTGTGGGCACATTAATACAAACCTGTGATTTGAATAAGAGCCAGAGCGACTATTATAGAAAATTAATGGACACCTTTTGACCAATCACATTATAGATCAACAGAGCTGGGACATGGGAAGATGTGGGAACACTGTTGCTTAGCAACCGGGAAATATATACGTAAGCCAGCTAGCACATGTTACACGATGATGTGAAGGCAGTAACAGACCATCCATAGCTTCCACCATGTTGAGAAACATCAGGATTGTGTCACAACGCTGAACTGTTGTGAAACTGTAAACCTTTGTGAAATGTCACAAGATGGAATCGTTCACATGAAATCTTCACATAAACATGTTGAGAGCACAGTCGTCTTACGGCCTCATTACAGTGAGCCAATCACCACTTCCCTCTTCATATGACGTTTTCTGTTCCTGTGCCTCATTCCACACCCTTTCCGAAGCGTATTCCCGGCCTTCTGCAGGCTCCGGAAGCCTGTTCGGTAGGCAGCATTAACCAGGTGTGTGTCCTTGTGCTGCAGGGTTACTATAGTTCATCTGGTTTTGGTTTTCAGAGCAGGAAATCCACACTTTAAATAAGCCTTGCTCCCTGGCTGTATTTTACTGGATGAACTAAAGTGATGGCGTTGTCAGAGATGCATAAAACCTCGCTCTATAGACTGCAGTAGCTGGTACGTCCTGCCAGGTTGCTGAAAGACTTTTTTTTTTATTTCCTAGTGCCTTGCTTTCTTCATTTCTCTGTCTCTTCATATTTAAACAGCTGTTCCTCTCACTGGGTGATCATCAGTCACACTGCAGGTCATGCTACACTGTTCCTGCAATAATATTCTCTCTCTCTTTCTCTCTCTCTCTCTCTCTCTCACACTCTCTCACACACACACACACACACACAAACACACACACACACTACTGTTCATTACTTCTCTGGCACACAGGGCATCCCTTTTAGCAGTGTATGCAAACAGACTTGTGGTTTTTACTTTAAATTTCCTTCTTTCACATTCACTCAGCTGCAAAAGAGTTCTGAGAGGTGTGTGTGGGTGTGTGTATGTGTGCTGGGATTCCGTGTCATGGGCTGTTGTTGAAGAAAGCTGGGCTCCGGTCTAGTGACTAGTTAAAAAAGGCACACAGCAGGAATGAATTTTGTAGCGCTCTCAGTTCTTTGGGAAATGAAGCCAGAAAACACAAACACTATGTTGTTCACGTTTTCTGTAATGTTCATACAATTAAAACGTGCGGCCTAAAAACATCACGAACCAGAAATCGTAGGTTCTTCTAAAACCAGATGTTTTTCTGTGTAAAATAGATTATATTTGATAGCCGGAGGTGTGGGAGTTGAAACATTGCACAGTGACGACATCAAAATTCATGCAGGCAGAATTTGTGCAGGAAATAATTCATACATACTGTTAACTGATGCACAACACAACCATGAACTAATAAGGTTAGAAAAAAAAAAAGGGCAGGTTTGATTTTGAATTATTTTTAATAGTGTGTTTTGACAGTGTGCCATTGTCATTTTACTTCTTTAAAAAAGAGCTCACTGTTTTTTGAATGCAGGTGCTTAAACAGACACATACGTACACACGCGCACACGCACACACGCACACACACACAAGCAGTGACCGAGTATACAGGATCCATCTTAAGTTTTAACAAAAGCATCTTAACTGTTACACAAGGTGGTCTGATCATTATCTTTTTCACATGATGATTGTGCTGTGACACTTAATGGGAAATTCACCTTTTTTTTCTTTCTTTCTTTTTTTCTACTTTAAGCACTAGTAGTGTATATTTATATTTTTATTATGAGTGGAGCTTGAGTCCTTTTTTATATAAATAATAGTCATTCAGGAAAAAATGTTGAGTGTGATTGATAGATACAAAGCGGCATGATATAGGGCTGGATGGATATAGAGTCGGATAGATAATTGGAGAGACATGGAAATAGAGATGGTTGGATGGATATATGGATGGATACAAAGATGGTTAGATAATTGGAGAAGGAGAGAAAGATGATTTATAGATAGATGGATATACAGATGGATGATATAGATGAATAGATTGATAGATGGTGAGAAATGGATATAGAGCTTTATAGATGAATAGATGTAGAGATGGATATAGAGATTGATCGATAGATAAATATCCATGGAGAGAGATGGATCTGGAGCTGGATGGATAGATAGATGTAGAGCTGGATGGTGAGATAGATAGATAGATGGATAGATATAGGGAATGTGATAAAGAGCTGAGTGGATGGATATAGAGATTGATGGATGGTTAGATGGATATAGGGATGGATAGATGGATACACATGGAGAGATGGATATAGAGATTGATAGATGGATGGCTAGATGGATAATAGGGACGGATAGATAGTTGGATATAGGGATGGATGTACAGATGGATGGATAGAGAGAGAGAAATGTATAGCAGTGAAGACGTGATAATAGTCTGCTAGCTACTATTTAGCTACCAGCTACTATTTATAAAGCTAGAGATATAAATCAGTAAATCGAGCACAGTACTCTGCTGATATGAGCTCAGTTATATGTTACAGATAACGTAGCTAACCTGAGGATTTACATCCTGCTGCAGTTGTTCGAATTTTTAATCCAACTGAGTGTTTTGGCTACAACGATAACTGTTTGTTTTCTCTTCTTAGAAAAAAGCAGAGGAGGCCCATAAGATCTTTGAAGGACTTGGCCCTAAAGTAGAGCTGGTGAGTGTGGCATGACTGATGCGACAGTTTGCTCGAATTGTACTAAGTGTTCAGTGTTCAGTACTCCTGAAACTGCACAGCATTCCCGTTTAATTGCTAATGATTAACCATTGTTTCCCGTGTGTGTGTCTTTCTGTCACCAGCCCCTGTATAACCAGCCGTCAGATACTAAAGTGTACCACGACAACATTAAGACGTGAGTATTTGTTCCTTTCCTGACTAAATATTTGTAAAAGTGGGCAGTAGCTTGGATTTATCAAACACTGGTAGCTGATAAGAAGTGAGACGTGATGACGGAAGTCGTCGGGTGGGGTTAAAAGTGCAGGGCGTAGAGTTTTTATGGTCCAAACATGTTCAAGCCAGATTGATTAAATTAATGCTGTTTTTTTGTTTTTTTTTATATAGCAAAAAATCTTTTCGCTGTCCTGTCTATTCATAAAAGTCATTGCTCTTGTCAAAATTTAAACTTATAATTCAATAGCAAGTTTACAGTGAAAAATATATTGAAACAAAGCATGATACTAATATTTAGTGTTAGAGAGATACAGAAACTCGACTCTACAAATGTTTTACTGTATGACTGCAAAAATGCTGACTGAGGTTTTATGAAGATAGAATGGGAGCACAGTGTGTCCTTGTTTGGTGTGTGTGTGTGTGTATGTGTATGTGTATGTACGCGTGTGTGTGCGCATGAACCAAGGTGAAGGTCGGGTTGTCTGGAATCTTATCAGTTTTGCGAGTGAATGTGTCAGTTGGGTCAGTCTGAGAGCTGGGCATTTTGGCAAAAATATCATATTAGGACACTTGGCAGCATTTTCACAATGTTTAGGTTTGCCAACAAAGTGTCAGTGAATAAGTAGAGATACGACTGAAACATCTGACCTTGCAGTCTGTTAACTCTTACTGATTAACAGTGGAGTCAAAATGTGTAGAAACGAATTTAGTCATAAACGGTTTGCAGGAGCATTTACACAAGAAATGCAGTATTCATGAAAAACTAGTTGGTTTGGAAAAAAGTTCGTATCCTACGAGAGTTTGTACAAATTTACTTTTAAAATTAATGACATGAAAAGAAAGCGAACCAAAAAAAAATCCATAAATTCAGAGAAATAAGATAAATAATTCAGATAGGACAAAAAAATGCACCCTGTAAAAGGAAGAAGAGTCTGTGGTAGCTGATGAGCTGCAGTGGCCGAGCTGCATTACTGGAAGATTTTCACTTTTTTGTCGTCGTTAGAGATGCCACTGATCTGATACCAGGTGGTTTGGATATTTGAAAAACAAAAGAATGAATTAATGCCTATCCTCTAACATAAGGAAAAGATAAGAAATTGCATTTGGATTATTTATTTATTTATTTATTTATTTATTAGAGCTGTAAATGTTTACATATAAAGAGTATTTGCACAAAACTTTACTAAAAATGAGTCATTCTCATACGTGTGTGTGTGTGTGTGTGTGTGTGTGTGTTCAATGGCATCTAGCCATTGCTGCGAAATTACATTGTTGAACAAATATTTTAGTAGTAGTTATCCAATAAAATATTAGCAGATGTAGAAAGGAAGCCTTACTGGGACTAAGGTCTAAAGTTTCTGAATTTTTATTTTTTTTTTATAGCTAATAAAATCTTATCCAGCTTTGTGTACTCTACAGATGATAAAGAAAGACAATCTAACTGAACTGCCTCATTGAAGTCTAATATGCCGTGCTTTATAAGAACAAAGCCTGTACTCAACTTTCCTTTAATTGCGGGTTTAATTAACAGAGTTTGATTAAGGAGTGTATTAAAATCAGCACAAGCATGATGTTTTATTTGTTGATATATTTCTCTTGCTGTGGTAATGCGGGGCCAGACTTCTGCTGTGGGAGCATTAAGCGTGTTAGCGGTTGAGTGAATGAATCCATGTGAGCATGTGTGTTTTTTTTTGTTTTTTTTTCCTTGTTCTTCTTTTCTCCATAGAAATCAAGTGATGAGGAAGAAGCTGATTCTGTTTTTTAAGAGGAGGAACCACGCACGCAAACAGAGGGTGAGTGAGTGAGTGTGTGTGTGTGAGTGAGTGAGTGTGTGTGTGCGTACAATCCACTTGTTTGCACTTTGAGAAGGTCATACGCTCTTCTCGATATTAATGACGCCATGGCAGCTTGTCTGTGGCTGCTACCTTTGTACAGCAATCAGCTCACTTTAAAAAGCATGGAAGCGTGTATGCTGTGTTTTTTGTCCCACTTCTAAATGGCATGCATAGACGTCCATCTTAATTCTAGCATAATGTAATCCGGTATGGTTAAAACCTCTCACACACAGTGCAGAATGGTCAAGCTCCATGAACAGGCGCTGCGTTCCTCTAATCTAAATATACCTCTCAGACCACATGTGGAAGTCATTTGGCTGTGGAGGGGTTTTGTGTTTGTGTGTGTGTGTGTGTGTGTGTGTGTGTGTGTGTGAAAGAGAGAGAAAGGTGTAGTGCAAGTTACTCCATAGTAGTGAGACATACTTGGATTCTGAACAAAATAGTCCGAGTCCCTTGTCGAGCTGGCACTTCACCAAGCATATTGCTTGTGGTCTATTTAAAGCCACATTTTCGTTACAAGCACGTACGTCGTTTGGCTCTGTTTTTTTTTCTTCCTACCTTGATGATTCACACTGATGTTTTTGAATTAGTGTCGGTCATGTGTGTGAGCAGAGATCTGCTCTAAAATAACCCACGTGTGAATATTTTTGAAATCAAGATAAAGATCATCATATTCAGAAGACAATCCATCATTGCAGTAGTGATAAAATGAAGTCTTTGTTGTGAAGATTATTTGCTCTGGAGCTCAGCTGACAGCTTGTCAGCTGAACATGATTACGTGGAGGAGGTGAGAAAAGGCCAAATGCATAAATTTAGCTGTTTTATAGCTATTCCTGGCACAGCTCTACAGAGAGACGTGTGAGTGCAGGAGAGGAGGCTGTAGTGATGTGTACGTGCACAGTGAATTCCTGCTTGACCCTTCTCATTACACTCACATAGCCAGGTGTAAGATAGTATCTGACAGGATGGAATATCAGTGTGGTCCATGTATGATTGGAAACGTTTGGAATAATCAGACCAGTGACATTTTAAGAAAAAGACCGATGTGGGACGCTTTAACACTGAAATATGAATGTAGCCATAGTTCATAATTAGCACATTAATGGATTTCATATACACACTGGTGCTTGAAAGTGATTTTTTTCCCCCTAAAGTTAAATTACTGATGCATTCTTTGCTGGTGGGTGAAAATACCACGATACATATTTAGGAAGGGGGTTGAAATTTTGTCTGTTTGCGTGCCAGGAACAGAAAATCTGCCAGCGCTACGACCAGCTGATGGAGGCGTGGGAGAAGAAGGTGGAGCGGATGGAGAACAACCCACGGCGTAAGGCCAAGGAGAGTCGCACGCGCGAGTACTACGAGCGCCAATTCCCCGAGATCCGCAAGCAGCGCGAGCAGCAGGAGCGCTTCCAAAGGTCAGGCTAGCGCCATTACCCTCGTCCTGAATTCCCAGCATTCCCTGAACACTTCCCTTCCAGGAAATTTGAAAATAGGCTGGCCTGGAAACTTGTTTTGCGGATATGCAGTCTCATAGGAGGTTACACATACACAAACACACCCCGTTGCAGCCGCTGTGATGTAACTTGGTGTGTAAACAGAAAGGGTGCAGCACTGAATTCTGAAAACGAATAAATAAAAAAGGCTGGCCAGGAGCTGTCCAGTCAGCTGTAAGGAGCCTTTTGGAGGCAAGGTCAGAGGTCATGCATGATGTGGTTCCTGGTACAGCGATTGTCAGACTTCTCTGAACTGAGCACAGTGGAGAACTTTGCCCTACACCAGATTTCACTACATTTTCCAATAACTAGAAATACATTGACAGTTCAGCCATGTTTATTTATTTATTTTATTGTCTGCACATTTTCTTTTTTTTTTTTTGCAGGAGTCATGGTTTTTGTTTGGATTCACATTCTTCTTTTGAAGCACACTGTCGGAATTAGTAATGTTTCCATCCACTAGCTTGTTATGCTAGTTTTATTTTTGCGCATAAATAACCTCAACTCTACACAACACCTCATTCCAAATGTAAAACGTTCAGTATTGTTTCAGTTTCCCTTTTCTGAATATTTCAATGGAAATACACCCACTGAAGTGTTTCGTGTCAGCCCTTATAAAGCAACTCTTTGCCGCTTTGCTTCAAGACCTTACGGTTTATTTTGTTCACCTGCCCATTCATTGAACAAAGACATTTCGACTTGTTTGCACTTGACCTCTGGCATTAGTTTAGTAGTTCTTCCTGGCTCTGCACTGTTTATTTTCTCCGCGGGCTTTATTTCCTCCCATTCAGACTCTGACCTCTATCCTGCAGGTACTCTCAGTTACCTGTGCATCCATTGTTTAGAGAAGAGACATTTTCTCAGTGCTGTCCAACAAAGACTTCTGAGAAGCCTCACACCATTAGAACAGTTCTGGAAAAAGTCAGAAGTAGTGGCCCACTGAGCCTAAGTGCTTCAAAGACTTTTGTTGGAGCCGCGGTTAGGTTTTGTTTTGGAGGCGATGGTAAAGTCTGGCAGGGGAATGAATGAATGACTATAGGGACTCAACCATTGTTCCCTGGAAGATGTTTGTACTCAAGAGGTCTCGTTTAAATACCTCTCCTGGGAGACGTACTTCTTGGTGCCCTGCAGGAAAGAGTACAATAGAGCAATATCTTTTTCACTGTTAATGGTGTGTTTGTGGGATTATTTGCTCTCTTTCTCATCCTCTGTCTGCTTGTCTTTCAGGGTGGGACAGAGAGGGACGGGGCTGTCTGCCACCATAGCAAGGAGCGAGCATGAGATCTCAGAAATCATAGACGGCCTCTCGGAACAAGAGGTAGGTCAGGGACACACCCAGAATCCTCTCAATCATATCTGTTTTTAAATCGTCGACTTCCCCTTGACATTTGCTCTTAGGGGAATCTCTGTTACTTCCTTAAAGGAATAGTCTGATATTTTTTTTACTTAGGTCTCTATTCTCAGCATCGGTAGCAGATGTATAATTGCCACAATCAAGAATTTCCCAGTTTCGTGCACTAACCAAAAGACCATTAAACCTGTTTCTTTGGAACTGGCTTATAATGAAAGTCTAAGGGCACTTTTCACAGCTACAACTTTCACACACACAATACTCTGTAACAATAAAGGTCTTAATCAGACAGACATGAGAGTGCGTCTTGGAAACAATGGAGCAATAAAGTAACGAGAACAGTTCTGCGTTTGTGTCTACACCGATAACGCTCGGCCATAAATTCTTCCCTCTGAAAAATATGTTCCCATCCCATTATACTGATTTACTGATTTACAAATGCCTTTGACTAAAGATGTGTATTGCATAAATACGCGTAATTGCCCTTAGATTTCCATTATAAGAGCATTTGGCGTAAAGAGGTTTTCTTGTCCGTGTTGGTAGACAGAGATTAGGTTGGAAAACTCTAGGGCCGTTTGAATACTTTATTAATTCTTCTAGGTTTTCTTAGATGTGGCCTTGGAGACTCATGGGAGTCAATTGCAGGCTGTAGGAGCAGAATCTACCAAGAAAGCTTTGCAGTCAGCAAAAAATACTGAAGCACTGTAACCAAAGCAATAAAGTACTTAATGTTTAACAGTACACTTATTTGCCATGCTCAAATCAAGTTTTATGTAGCAATGACTCCATCTGTATGTGACAGCTGGTGTAACATTTCCAGCGGTTGAGCGAGTTACTATCACTCTGTGTATACATCATGTCACAGAAACAGTCTAATCCTGGAACTTGTTTTTACATTTTGGTTGCCTTTAAATAAAAGTATGCTGACAAATACATGGAAAGACTGATCGTTCTCTCCACCCATCAGAACAACGAGAAGCAGATGAGGCAGCTATCAGTCATCCCTCCCATGATGTATGACTCGGAGCAGAGGCGCGTGAAGTTCATCAACATGAACGGACTTATGGATGACCCCATGAAGGTCTTTAAGTCTCGCCAGTTCATGAACGTCTGGACTGAGCATGAGAAGGAGATTTTTAAGGAGAAGTGAGTATGAACAGGGCAGTGGGATTTGGGGTCGTCATACTCACGTCTTTAGTTCTTTTACACATCAGCTGATAGGGAATATTGCTACAGAAGTGTACTTGTATGGAGTCAGAATTTGTTGTCCTGTGCATAATTCTGGGTTTTATTCTTAATGCTCTGATATGAATTTCCCATGTATGTTGTGCAGATTAGCCAGTCTTCTCTCATTTTGTGTAGGTCAGAGTACTCTGGAGCAAAAATGCCAGTTGTCGTATTTCCAGTTGTCGCTCCACCCCCTCAAAAAAAAAGAAACTGGCGATGAGCCAGTCAATATACTAATCTAGAATGGTTGACAGTTGTGCAGATGTTTTGAACTCTCAGATATTAACTGACATCCCCTGGAAGCCCCGCCCCCTTCCCCCAATCTCACATTAGTAGGCTAATCTTGACTCGAGTGTATGTTTAACTTAGCAGTTAACTGTAGTTCATATAGCTGCTGTCTCATTCTCCCATACATACTGCTGCAGTCACACACACGAAGAGAGAATAACCAGCATTTAAATCCCACATTCTCATGGATCTCCTTCCCTTCCATATATTATATTGCAGTAATGTGTCCTGACCGCACCGCATGGAATTTCAAGCTAATAGCTCTCTCCACAAATCACAGTTTCTGGTGGAAGCACTCACACTCCCAAGCCAGGGAAGACTGGATACGGCTTCATCTTAGATCCGATTAGCATTATGAAGAGTTCTGTGGGCTGGGGAGCATTTTTATGGGCCAGACAAAACCCTGGGCGGAATAATGATGGAGGGATAGACCACACACACACACACACACACACACACACACACACACACACCCGCTAATTGTTTTCCTACTTTTGGTGTGTGCTTTGTAATGAATCAGCTTGTCCTGTTCAGAAGTTTAAAAAAAAATTCACTTTGGCTTATGTTTGCTTTGCAGGTTTGTGCAGCACCCAAAGAACTTTGGCCTCATTGCCACTTATCTTGAGCGAAAGGTGAGCACTTCCTGTCTGTGCGGGCAGTTTTCCTGTCTCTCTCGCTCTCTCACACACACACACACACACACACACACACGCACACACACACACACACAGCTAATGCAGTCACAACCCACGGGCAGCTCTAAGACCACAATGCTGCCACTTCACTCTGTCCTCAGATAAAGGCTTCTCCTGTAGTGGGTAAGGTTAATGTTCAGATCTTAAGTGCCATTGATTTTCTAGATCATAGAAATACTGCAGTTTATTTCCAACCTAACCTTTATCTTGAAGCATATCTGAAGTTACCATAGATAAGAATTTAGCCTCCAGAAGAGAAAAGAGACTTAAAAACTACAATCAATACATTTATAACAGTGACTTAATGTATGACAGGCCATTCTTATTGCGTTTTTAATGTGTCTAATGTTCGGGTTATGTCTGCTTTCCTGAAGGTTTCGTGCTATCCATGTGCTCACACCACAGAATTATAATAGTAACCTGACTACAGTTTTGTCTCTCTGGAAAGTAGTCCCACATTACATGGATAGATTCGCGTAAATGTGCTTCACATTATGAATGAATGTGGAGTAAAAAAAAAAAAAAAAAAGGTTTTCTGTTATTTTCTAAGCACAGGAAATGTGTCAGTTTTTGTCTGTGATAATCACACATGTGCTGCAGATGGTATAGACAGAGATTAGCCTGAGAAGACTGGACAATTTCTTTAAAGCACTTTCATGATGATGCGTGATGTAATAGGAACATAATCAGCGATGGGCTTGGTAGATTGCTGCAACACTGTTTATCCCCAATTTACCCACAATTATCCAAGATTTGCTCTGACAGAAATCCATTTTGTGGGACAGATGCAGTTTGATTTCATCTTTAGGAGTGAATATGTGAATCTGAGTGCACTTGAATTAAACCAACACACTTTAACGGTGGCTAATAAGTGTCTTCTTTGTGATCATTTATATCAGTGGAGTATCAGTAATTGAGCAGCTCTTTCATTGGGTGTGTGTGTGTGTGTGTGTGTGTGTGTGCTCTCTCTGTCACTCAGCTGCATGCTTACACTTTCTCCTTCCTTTATAGTGTGTCTCAGATTGTGTACTGTATTACTACTTGACCAAGAAGAGCCAGAACTATAAGACACTGGTCCGACGAAACTATGGCAGCCGACGACGGAGGAACCAGGTAAGCCAGAAGGAGTGTGTTACACTGGCGTGAATTGTGGGTGCAGGTGGTGTTTCTCTCCCTCTCTCTCTCTCTCTCTCCTCCTTAATATTGGTGATGGCCATTTCGAGTAGTCAAGGGCTTGAAACATTCTGAAGTTTATTATTCTTCTTACACCATAGTTGTACTTTTTATTCCATTTATAGATACATTTAATGTTGTGGAACAACCGTGGAACAAGTTCCTGTTATCACTTACATTATAGCAGCTATAAATAATCATTCCCTCACCAGCTTCACTTTTATTTCTCTGTCTTGAAGTTAATGAGAGAAAAAAAATGCAGCTTGCCATGTTACCGAGAAACCTGGAAACGTTCCAGTATTACCTCTGTTTTATAGTTACGAAACGTTGACGCTGGAGACTCCTTCCAAACATGCTAAACAAACATCCCCTAATAGAAAATTTCATCTCAATTGCACACGTTTTATAATCCGTTTATGTGTAGCTTCCAGGATACAAGTCTCTTTGTAAGCTGTTACTGTAGAAATGATAACTTCTCGGAGCAAGTGCATTAATATAAACCTTGCAGCGTGAACTACTGTCAGAGCTGCTGTTATAGAAACTTAATCAACACCTTCTGACCAATCAGATTTGAGAATTGTGGTATAACATTTAGTAACCAAACATAACCAAAATGAATAAGAAATGCTTATCACTTTATACTGTATTTGTGCTCATCTTTCAAATGTATGAGTTTGTAAAGTAGTACTTTGGTGAACTTGATAGAAAGGTCAAGCTGTGTAAGCTATTTCAGGAGCTCCTCCTACCCAGGAGGGGTTGAGCCAATGTAGGAGGAGCTAGAAGAGCAGAGTCGAGTCAAAAGGTCCCCCCCTGGCCTTTTGGTTCTGCAGCAAGGATCTCCAAGCCTGAAGCATGGAAATGATCTCTCTAACAAACCACATTATTGTGGGGCTCACTGAGCAAGCTGAATTCTAAGAGGCTGTAGAAAAGTACTGTAAATGTGGCTTTTGTTAAATTAATCATGAGTTATATATCTTAAGGCATATCACAAATGTATTGTCTAGCAGTGTAAGTGCAATATGCTGTTTGGGCTCCTGTCACAGTTATAATGTGTTTTGTGGCTTCTGAGGTATTTAATAGCCCTCTAGTGTTCAGCACATACTATTGCTAGTGTGTCTTTAGCACATACTATTGCTAGTGTGTCTTTTTTGCACACTAATGCCTGTATGACAGCTGTGTGTCACCCCTGTCAGTGTCACATTTCTTAGTGAAAGAGTAGTTAGTAGTTAGTGACAGAGTAGAATGAGGAAAGAAATGCCATAGGAGAATGATATCTGTATGAAAAGCATGTGCATGTCCATGTCCCTGTTATTTGTGCGAGTGTTTTGGTTAAATGAGAAGCAGGCACTGTGCTCCCAAAGACCACACCCTCTTCATCTCTTTCCTTCTCCCTCTCTCACTCTCTCTTTCTCTCTGTCTCTCGCTTGCTCGTGCGCACTCTCTATCTCTCTCGCTTGCTCGTGCACTCTCTCTCACTTGCTCGCTCGTGATCTCTCTCTCTTCTCACTCACTCCCTCCCTCTCCCTCTTTGTGATTTATGTATTGCTGCACAGCTTACGAGGAATCTTTCATCTGCCTGCTACAGAGGCTTCATGCTGATTTCCAGGGACTACAGGAGGAAAAAAAAGCGAAGAGACAGAAAGAGAGAGAGAAACATATTTTGATCCCTCCTCAATACAGCTAAAATCTGTTTCTGTTTCTGCGATGGTAGCCATGTTTGATAGTTTAAGTGTGCTTATTTACTCTGGATGGAGCTGCTCTGCTCTCACACACACACACAGACAGTGGAGCAGGTAGGAGATCTGACGCCATAGAGTTCAGGATACAGATGTTGAAGTGTGTTTTGCGTTTCGTTTTTGGCTTATTTCTTTTGGAAGTATCAAACGTTTGGGTTGAAATGGCAAAAATGGGACACAATTTTTAGTGTCCTTAATTAATTTCACATACTTGTGATCTTAACCAGCTTGGCTAAAGTTAGCCATTTTGCTAACGCAACATCTGGATTTTTTTCAAAAACTACTTGTTTGTTTTTAATCTTTGAGTTTGGTTGCATGTTTATTTACGTACTTATTTTGAGTCTGATTATGTTTAGCATTCAAAGACTCACTCAATTAATGTGAATAAGCATGTAGTCATATTGTTTCAGTTATTTCTACATGCAAGCGTATAAATTCAGTTTATATGAAATGTGCAGTATAAAGTTCAGTAAAACGATTTCCATCAGTGAGTCAGTAAGAGATGTAGTGAAAGAATTGGTGTAAGAATGAGAACAGCTTTATTGCTGCAGCAGTGTTTATTTGTACTAGTGTGTGTATTACTGTTTATATTGCTGGAGTGTGAGCTCAGACGTGTGTTGTACAGACATGTGTTGAAGCGTATTTGTTTTGAGACACAGAGAGGGGGTTTATGGGTAAGCATGGCACGCAGAGACTGATGCACAGTCTGCCAAAACCCTAACAGTGTACCATACGTCAGGATAATGCTGATTGGATGAGGCCAGGGGGGTGTGTCTGGTTGTGGAAAGGTTGTGACAAGATGGGAGCTTTCTTTCGTAGGTTTTACGAAGGGATTCAGAGTAATGTTGGTTGTATAATTGTTTAATCTGACTGCTGATCTGCAAGACTTTTTTTTTTTTTTTATTAGTAAAAATTAAACTGCATTTCAGTTGAGGCTAATTGTATTGTATGTAAGGAATAAAACACAACATGGTGTGCAGTTATAAAGGGTGGAGTGATACCACTCTGAAGTGGATTATATTCCTACAACAGCACACCCTGAAGTCTTTTATTCCTCTTACTACCACAGCAATTTGCCAATGATTACAATATTTCATTTATTAATGAATAACACACTGCACTTTTTAACCCTTTATAGTTACATTTTATGTTATGTAAGAGAAGTTAGTTCTTATCACCTGTTTTACAAACAGTTTTCTTTCACTAGCCTCTCTTTCTTGAAGTAAATAAGACAAAAAAATTTTATGTAAAAAAAAAAAAAAAAAAAAAAAATGACAATCCTTATCATATTACCAAAAAACTGGAAGACTGTCCTGTGGCGGAAAACCTATTTACTGTTACAAAGCTCCAACACTCCGAAAAAGGGAAAGGGAAAGGGCCAGTGAGGGTGCAGGTTTTCATTCCTACCAAGCAGAAGCCAGACCTGAGTCTATTGAAAGCCAAGGTCAACCGATTAAACAGGTGGAATCAGGTGTGATTGAAATGAAAACCTGCACCCACACTGGCCCTCTGTGGATAAGATTGGACACCCCTGGTATAATCTATCCATTCTCATCTTTGGATAGAATCTAAAATAAATAAATAAATAAAAACCCAAAGTTAATACTTTGTTGTACGGTATGTGTAATATAGAACCAACTCCTTCCTCTCTATTCATCCTAAATTCATTTAGCTTTTCGTATTCTGCCCCCTAGTGGACACATTGACTCACATTGACTGTTACTGTCAAATATGAAGGCAGACACCCATGTGACACCTCCACGTGTTCACAAATACACTGACACACAAGTATAACCAGGCCATACTCTGTGTTAGCTGCCTGTCCTCCTCTCTTCTATTTCCCCAAGCTACTGCATCACACTCCTCCGTTCTCCCTGATCTCAGTTCTGTACAGTGTCTCTCCTTTAATTCCTTTTTTACAATTTTACAGTTTCTTTTTTTGCCTTTCCCTTCCACTTTTTCCTCCCTAATTTGGCCAGTTCCCACTCATCATCCAGTGCTACCCTATTATATGTAAACTACCAATCCAGGAGGGTGAAGGCTAACATGTGCTTGCTCTGAGACACATGAAACCAGCCACCACACCGCATTTCAAACTGCTGCTCATGCTGTGTCACAGGGCGGTGTAACACACTGAAAGGAAATGTGAGCTCACAGACGCCCACGATTGGGTAGTGTCGCTGTGATTGACAGGGGAGAGATAGTACACTGTGACCGATTGACGGATGGCTGTGGCATCATCGGGATTCGAACTCATGATCTCTGGGCGAGAGGGCAAACGCTTTTCTGTTGAATCATTCGGAGTCTAATCTAGCACCTTTCTTGTGCTAATACTGAAAGTTGGTATATGGTTGATGGCAATATTTTGCACAAATTTTTTAAATTGTAAAACAAAATGGCAAAATTTTACCCTCAATTATTAAATAAAAGTATCATTAGTGTACTGGGTTTTTTGCATTTTTTGCAGCTTTGAGTATGGGCTTAATTTATTCCATGAGGATAGATTACATCTGCTGTTGTTTCTGTAAATTAAAACAAGCCCTGCCTTTGACCTGCATGCTCTGAAAGTATCGACTCTTGATGCACTTGTGTGTGTGTGTGTGTGTGTGTGTGTGTGTGTGTGTGTGTGTGTGTGTGTGTGTGGGTAATAGGGTGTCTTGCTGCACCACTGATCACTGAGGCTGCTGGAACACTGGATAGATATGGTGCTCTGTCAGGAGTCCAATATCAATAATTAAAAAGATATTTTGCTGAGACTCAATCGGCTCACACACTGACCTTCCAGCACCGTGGAGGACGCAGAGAGTGATTCTTTTGCTATTTTGGGGAGAGAGACGGAGCAGCACATGGCAGGAGGCTCCATTTTTGTTGTTTGTGACAAGGCAGCGCAGAATTATTATTATTATTTTTTTAATCTAAGTGAGTAGAGGGCTGTAGAAAAAACACCAGTGTCAATTCTCTTTAACTCTGCTCTCAGGGCTCCAGCTGACATCGCTCTGTTCCGAGCAGATTTCTGTCTGGAACTTCTTCCCTCTCCCCTTCAACATGCAGAAAGGAGGAGTGGGGTGGGGGAGAATACAATAGTCACTGATGGAAGGAAGAAACAAACAAGCAAAAAAAAAGGGAGCAGGATAGAAGCAGCCCCGCTGGTAGCTTGTGTGCAGTGCACTCTTTGACATTGTCAGCTTCACACAGAGAGGTTTGTGTGTTTTGTGAGAGACGGTAGGACTGGTCACCCCCCCCTTTCCTGCATGTCACAGTGGTATGACCCGCTTTCCCATGACCAGGACAGGAACTAGAAAAGTTTGCGGTGCGGCTGTGAGTGCCAATCAAACGCTCCAGACTCTCACCACCTGGCCCAACCCCATCACCCAAGTGTGTATCTGTGTGTGAGGGAGAGGGAGAGAGAGATGTGTTGTGATTCGGGAGTGAGTGGAAGGTATGCTGTGGCAGCGTGGAGTGTGAAAGGGCTACAGTCTGGAGTAGAGTCTGAGCGGCTGCTGTCATCATGGTGTGTGTGTACGATTCACTGCTGCTGTGGATCCAAATGCTTTACACGCACATACTGACTGATGAACTTCAAGGTTGTGTGTGTGTGTGTGTGTGTGTGTGTGTGTGTGTCTGTTTGTGTGTCTCTTTCTGACTCTGTGTGTCTGTGTATGTCTTTGTGTGTGTGGGTGAGCGTCTGAGCATGTGTGTGTCTTGGTGTCCGCGTGAGCAGGTGTGGGTACTCGTGTGTGTGTGTGTGTGTGTGTGTGTGTGTGTGTGTGTGTGTGTGTGTGTAAATGCTCCTGTGTGCGCATGACAGCTGTTGCATATTGTGCTTTTTGGTGTGTGTGTATCACAAAGTGCGTGTTCCTGTGAGTGGTATTTCTGCGTGTGTGTAGCTGGTGTTTGCTGGATCAGAGATCCCAGAGCTGCTCACACTGCTGATTTTTACGTTTGGCTATTTTTGTTTACTTGTGTATCACAAAATACCAGAATTCAATGCTTCTCACGTAATATAAATAAATTAAATGTCAGTAAGCTTGAGTTTAGATATCAGTAAGCTTTTTTGTTCATTCACTCATTCATAGATGAGTATAGCATGTTGGTCTCTCTAAAGTGTTCTGCAGTCTAGGAACACACTCATTATTTTTGGACAGAAACTTCTTTCTCCGACTCGGTTCTACTGTTGATCCGCATTCCAACCTGAAGTCAGATGTCTTCCGAGCGTTCCAGTCGTTGGAGGCTGCTGGCTTGCGAGTCTGTCATTTCCTAACTCAAATAAGTGCCTGGTGAATCAGCAAAAAAAGGGGAACGATCCAAAGCCTCTGGTTGTGTGCTAAAGGAAAGGAGAATTTTACAGCCCCTCTCACACTTCCACAACCCCTGCTGATCACCACACCAGGAATAAACTCATTTAAACGAATCTTCCATCCTCAATCCATTTAAAACCTGATCTTAGATGTTAGAACAGTCAGAACTGGTCTACTGAGAGATGTGCGTGTGTGTCTGTCTGTCTGACACACCCTTTATAGTAGCATCACAACCAATAGGTGTGTACTCTCTTCATGAAACATACACATACCTTGGTTGTTAAATGTACATTGGTGGTGAATGGAAGGAGCAAGTGAACAGCATCTTCTCTGTGTTTGCACCCAGACTGGATTTGATTGACAGCCGCTCTCTACCCCTTATCATGAGGCTAGAAGCTGTTAGACAGATTGCACTGTCTAAAGGACAACATCTATTTTCCAAAGTCCATATTCAACAGAATGCACTAAAGGAAATGAATAATAAAACATTGAGATTAGTGTGTAAATGGTTTGGATTGAACACCCACTGCACCAGGGATATTATTTTTCGCCCCCAGTGGGAAGGTAGACTCGGGGTACTGAATATAATATAGACTCACACCAGCACATGGATGTCCCACCTTCTGAACGTGCTGAACAATGATGGAATAGATGTTGGAGAACTGGCTTGCTCCTCTCCAGTTCTGGAGGTAAAGATACTCAAGGTGCCATGAGCAGGGGAGTTAGAGCTTCACGTCCTTGGCTTCAAGAGGAAATTTGACACCCATTCTGTTGGCTTTGGGGTCTGATCAGACTGGCCTGGATCTGAATGATCTGTGTGTCCAACGCGGGGTGTTCCTAGACTGGGCACGGGATGGCTCCGGGACAGTGAGAGTTTCAGAAAGCCTTATAACTGACCCACACACCAATGTTAGAGCAAACACCATTTATACGAATACAAATGTTGGATTTATACAAACACCAACAACAGCACTGGACTGGACTGAAATTACAGCGTCTCATTCATTCTTTAAGAGCGCTGCACTCAATGAGAACATTCTAAAATCTAGATTACAAGTCCTCCCCTCCAAGCATAATCTCTCAATCTGGAGTTGTACTACTCAGCCTCCCCTATTGCTTGCACCACTCCACAGAACAGGTTACTGAATCTCTATCCCACATTCTCAACGGCTGTTATGCTTACAAAGGACTGTAGATAGCACGCCACGATAGAACAGTAGACCTCATAACAAAAGAAATAGCAATCTATTTACCTTTTTCTGTGAAAATGTGCAGGCGTTCTTCTCAAACCTGCTAAGTACAGCTTTTGCAACAATGATTCATTAACTTTGCAAATCTCTCTGCTAATACACCAGATCTTCTTGTTGCAGTATCCAGCTTGTTATTTTACCGAGAAACCACAAAGTGTAAACTCCTCTGCCCTGAAGACTTTCCTTTGCTTATAACCCAGACTCCTTTAGTAAATGTTGAATAAATGTCATCTAACAAGAAAAAGTCACCACATCAACAACTGTGTTTTGCTTTGTTAAGCAACAGCGTTTTTAAAAATCTGATTATTATTAGTCTTGGGTTATGTGGAGTGTCTGCCGTGCAAGCCTCTGTGTATGAGCTGCTACTGTAGAAACAATAATTTAGTAGAATGAGCGCATTAACATAAATCTTTCGTGTTACAGCCGGAACGACTTTCAGAGCCATGCTGTTAAACGAATATAATGCACACCTTCTAACCAAATCAGATTTGAGTATTCAAGCATGCTGTGGTATAAATATGCGCATCAACTACGTAATAAAATAGACGAGTAGTCATAAAATACTGTTTGTATCACATGAGATGTAATAAACTTAACGTTAATCAAGACCACACTCCCACCTCTGGAAAAAGTAGATAACATTTTATCTCGATTTAGGAGAGGCTACAGGGGATTAAAAAAAAATAAATTTTAGCAAAGCAGTTGCACATGCTTGGAGGAGAGCACTAACTTCCACATTCTCTATTCTCACGTGACTGGCTAGCATCACTCTGAATAATATGCCAGAAAGGAAAGCCATCATTCACTCAGAGATTAGGCTTTTTTCCTGGACATCCACCCACAGACATCATCGAAATCGGACATGTGTCTAAAGGAAAAAGTTATTGGTCAGACTTTGAGGAAAATATATCCAATAGCCTAAATACATTGCGTTATTGTATATATTATAGTAAATAATTTTTATAGTAAATTATTTTAACTATGTAACAGTGAACTGGTTTGTATGCTCTTGTCTTTGGATGAAGTCCTGAAATGAGCTCTTTCTTCCATAAATACTTTATTTTTGTGAAGAATCGAAGTTGAAGAACATAATTTTTCCCTAAAAAAAAGCCCAGATACGAGCCAGTTGTTGACTGACCTGAAGTGTTTGATTCCCTCAGTACAATGGAAAAAAGGCTCTTTATTATTGTGAGCACTTTGGTTTATTAATAGAGCCTAAGTGGCAGTAGAGAGCTTGGGAACTCGATTGGCGTGCGCGTAGATGACGTGAGCTCCCTCTCTGCTCTGAGCACTCTGAGAATGGCACTCGAGACTGCGTACGCTGCGTACTTTTAATTATTACAAAGCCATTTAATTGGACATTTTTCCATTCTGAATGAAGGCTCACAAGGCATTTTAATGTGATTTTGCAGTAGGTTTAGTTCTATTCTGTGTCTCTGTCTCTTTAATTTCAGTCTCATTCTCTTTCCCACTTTCTCCACGTACTCTCACTCACTCTCTCCGCTGTCGAGCCTTTGACATTCCTTGGCCCCATCTGGTGTCTGCATGGCTTATTTGTCTTGGCTGAGGCAGCTTTGTTCTCTTAACAGTTTTAACCCAATAAAGTGCTTGTACGTTTTAGGGAGGAAAAAATGGCCAGATTTGTGGATTATTGTAATTGGAGTTATGTCATAACTGATTAGCATTTCTAAAAGCATAGTTTTGTACTGTCAGCTTCAGAATTATTGGCACCCATGGTAAAATTGGGTTTGAAAAAAGGCAAAAGCCCACACATACTCCACAAGCTATGATGGTAAAAGTGCCCTCGTCCCCTTGCCCAACACTCCATTTCTTTTGACATGTTCCTTTATGTCTTTGCCATAGTTTGTGCATCCCAGGAAGGGAGGAGCAACATTTAAGGATGCTACAGTTTTTGTTTTCCCATATGGCATCGCCCGAGCGCGTGTAGCTTTAACCCAGTCACTGGGCCGCCAAGCGCCTTGTGTTCCTCTGATCTACCCTCTGTTAAAGCCTTTGCTTTCTTCCCGTCTTTGAACTGAGTTCCGTCAACAATGAACCTATTGTGATTTTGGAGCCTGGACGAAAGCCTGTCCTTCCAGACAACCCCATCCATGTGAACATCATCAAAGCGCCTCAGTAGTGCTAGTCTTATCTTTGGAGCGTGCACCAACTGGCCATCCTTCTTAAACTCTGTCATCTCTTTTTATCCTTCTTGTGTGCTCTTTCTCTCATTTTTCTCTCTATTTAGTTTGATGAGTAACCTCAGGTCACTCATCATTTCTCCAAACGCTTTCTGTTCTAATAAGCCCGCCATATTTGAGGGTGTGTGTTTGTGTGTGTGTTTGGCCATTCCTTTAATTACCCATTTAAAGTGCAATCCATTTTTACTTATACACATATAACCTTTATCATAGCCATTCTCTGGCCACAGCTTGTTGAACCCCAGTGATAATATACATCTGAGCATGGCTGTGTTATGGATGATGAGGCAGATGACATGCAGGCATGTTTTCCCACAACTAGATTAAGTCTAACACAGAGCCATTTTCATGGTGCACTCTTCAATCAGATTTGCTTTGAAGTACAGAACCAGGCCTCATCCCGGTCAGCAAAAGTCCCCCACTCTTTCTCCAGAAAGGAGCTCATCAGATTTCTTCTCAGTTTTTGAAAAGAAAGTGGGTTTGGTTAGATTTAACTAGCAGTGAAGAGGAGGGAGTTGACCAAATGCAGTCTTCCCATAACAGGAATGAGCTGTGATTTGAGGTTTTGTCTTCTATTTGACTTGTGACTGTAGATAAATGCCCATTTTTGTGTTTTGGGATTTTTTTTTTTTTTTAATGGTTAACAGTCATGTTTTAGGTATCCAAAGCTGACCCTAAAATCACACAGTTTGATCTGATTAAAATCGTTACACTTTTTTTTTTTTTTTTTGAATTTATAACGCTACATGACTTATCAGTTATAACAGTGAATGACGTGTATATAAATCAGCAATTTTCATTCTGTGCAGAACCACAGTCTAAACATGCTCTGCTTTGTGTCTCCTTTCTCAAAGCAGATAACACGGCCCTCACAAGAAGACAAGTCCGACGACAAGAACGAGGAGGATAAGTCGGAGAAATCAGACAAGAAAGAGGAAGACGATAAGAAGGACGAGGAGGAGAAAGATGAAAAAGAGGACTCAAAGTGAGTGCGGTTTTGCTTTGCTTGCATTTTTTTTCTCTCTTCTCCCACAGGTCAAGTTGGCTCCTGCTCTGAGTCAGGCCGTTGGCTCTGGCCGTGGCTCTGACATCACTAATCCTCCATAAAAGCCCGATGTAAATTCAGGCAATTTTTTTTTTTTCATCAAAAAGCCTCTTATACCACAGAAGGTCACAGAGCATTCCCGGTCATACCTGCAGGCCCTGTTTGGGGGAGTTTTTTTGTGCCCTCGCTGTTTATACAGGACCAACTTCTTGTTTTCCCTTTTAGCAGAGAGAGGGGTATGAGAGGAATATGAGCCTAGACCACTTATTAAAGACAACTTGGCCTCTTGCCACAGACAACCTCTTCCACGCTTCCACTCATAAATGAGAACTATTCATAAGTAGTTCCTGGCTCTCTCCATCTCTTTCTCTTTCACCATCCCTTCCTCCATGCCTTCTCCTATAATGGTCCATCTCACTTATTCTGAGAATTAGTTTTGTGGAGATGACATGCATGGGGATCTAGCATCTGTTTATATTGAGGCAGACAGGCTTCTGAGAATAGGATGGCCCTTTATCAGTACAACGGTTCTGGAAATCCTTAATAAACACAGATGGGAGAAATCTGCTGTGTCTTATTTGAAGCCAGAGTTTCTTGTTGACAAGGCCTTCTGTCTAATGGCATTAACACATTTGGAGTGCATTCATATTTCTCAATAGCAGCTCCATCAATAGTTAGGACTCCTCATCTAGAGCTGTGTGTTAGGCTATTCACGGAAATACCTTGTTATGAAAATGTGCTACTTTTTATATAAATTAAGCATTATATAAATTAATCATTTAGTCCATGTGTCTCCTTGCAAATTGTCTTATTCTCATCAAAGACCTTTTATTTAGCCAAACCGACTTCATTGAACTTTACACACCCTGCTTGCACTTGGTTGTTTCATATGTTTTGTATCTTATTATCTTGTATCTTGATATGACCTAAACCACACACAGATGCAGTGAGGAGTGAAACCCGGTTTCTGTATTGCACATAACATGACGACCATGTTTGTTTCCTCCTGTGTTTGTTTTGAAACGAATGATATTTCAGATTTGCCAAAAATAAGAGTGAAAATTCACGACATATTCGGGAGTGTGTTTAATGCTCGCCCGTGTGTTTGGTGCAGGGACATTAGCAAAGACAAAGAGAAGTGTGAGGGAGAGGACGAGGAGGGGAAGGAGCAGAGCACGCCACGAGGTCGCAAGACAGCTAACAGCCAGGGACGGCGTAAGGGCCGAATCACCACACGCTCCATGGCCAACGAAGCTGCTAGTACTGCCACAGAGGAAGCACCAGCACCACCCCCGCCACCACCACCACCACCACCTGAGCCTGGTAAAACACACTCTCACACAACACACATACCCAGCTGAGCTTGGATGTGCTTGATTTTAATAAGAGTTTGAAAAAAAGGTACTAAGAAAGTAGGAAATGGTGTGTTTGATCAAATAGCTCACACTTTGAGTTTTTCTAAAGAGCTTGTAAGTTTATATTACATCTAGTACAACCCTCGTGGAGTATTGTTATCAGTAAAACCCTTGAATCAGCACTTACTTACCCATCTGTGCGTGTTCATCAGTGTAACACAGTTTATATCTGAGTCACTGATGACACACACACGTCTGCACTTCTTCTCAGCTGTAAAATCTGTAAAAGTGACGGTAAATGGTTTTCTCTCTCTGCCCCTCTCTCTCTCTCTCCCTCTCTCTCTACTAGCTGTACCGGAGTCTGTCCCTCCTCCCAAACCAGATTCTGCTCCGAAGCCAGCACGCGAACTCACTAAGCTTGCTCCTGTGACCAACATGGACAGCCAAGCACGAGGTACAAACACGCAGAAGCACAGCCCCCTCCCATCCTCACACTTTCACACACTCCTGGCCTTGTGCTTGTCCTCTGACGTCTGTTTGTCAGAGCCTCAGTTTCAGTATTTGGGTTTGGACGGTTGATTTATTGTACACTATATGGATTACAAGGGAACTTGTTTGATGTTTTCTGCTCATGGAAAAGAAGCGGTGTGTATTTGGGGGTCCGTTTGCCGAAACCTGAGGGTGAAAAAGCACCAGAACGGAAAACACAAATGTGAGCTCGCTTTTTAGCTGCGTGTGCTGACCCACTTCTGTGCCGTGAGTTTACAGCCAAGGAAATGAAAAAAGAGCTGTTTACACAGAACGTTTTTTTCCCCCTTCGGCTCCGTCAGAAATGCGTCTGTTGGATCCATCAGGGCTGCTGGCTGAAGCCTGCGTCCTCTGACATTTGAGGCTTTTTTTTCCATTTTCCCTTCTTTTTTTCTACTCCTCCCTTCCCATCTCTGAGAACAACCCACAGCTCGGTTCAGGCTGTCCCGGGTTTTGTCCCTCGCTCTGTCCATCTGTCTCTCTTTGTGGACTTTGCATGTTGCTGTGTTGATGGCGTGTGTCTCAGGTGGATAACATTTGTCATGGGGTTGTAAAGGGAGGTAAACTTCCTGCTCTCTCTCTCGCTCTCGCTCTCTCTCTCTCTCTCTCTCTCTTTTAGCACTCTATGAGCTGTGTCTCTTTATCTCTGGGTTGGAAGAAAACTTCTTAGAGCGCTGCTTTAGACTTGGGTAGTGCTGATGATCAGGTGACTGAATTGGTAAATCTCATGTAGAAGATCACATGACAGTGATTGTTAGTGTAATAGTGTGATTATCAATTGTCAGACACTGAGCCACCACGGTACATACGTGACCCCCCCGGCCATCTTTATATACCCAACATCATCCCCGCCTCGTTCCCTGCATGCTTCCAACGTCGTCCACAAAGACCTTTATTATATTTAACGAAACATCCTTCGAAGGTAGTATCTATCCATCATTTTTGTGCCAGTTAAAAAACGTAACTGAAATCACAGGGTTCTGTGGGTTACTGCTGTGTCAGAGCCCAGTGAGAGATCTGCTTTGAGTATAGCTGATAAGTTTGGTCCTGGAGTAAACGAGTAAAACGTGCTAGGAAGACATCTCATGGATGTCTATAAGCAAACTAGTTTAGCCTGAAAGGAAACTGAGATCTGGCAGATGACGCAGTTGCATGCAGAGTTGTGTGTTTTGGAAATTTTGTGCCAGTGTCTGTGTTTTGGAAGATTTGCATCCCAGTGCAGGAGAGCTGCGGCTTCCTGTTTCTCCATTTCCTGTTTCCTATCTTGCCCGCTGTCCTCAAGTCACCTCATAGCTAACTTCGCCACACGTAATCGGACTGGCTTTAACTCTAATAAACGTGTGTGTGTATGTGTGTGTGTAAGAGAGAGAGAGAGAGAGAGAGAGAGGAGAATGAGAGAAAGAAATATTTGTGCCATGCCCCCTCACCAATTTGGGCACGTTCCAGCCCTGGATTTTTGTGTGTGTGTGTGTGTGTGTGTGTGTGTGAGAGAGAGAGAGAGAGAGAGAGAGAGAGTGAGTGAGAGAGAGAAAGAAGTATTTATGCCCTGCTGTGTGTGTGTGTGTGTGTGTGTGTGTGTGTGTGTGGGGCAGACACTTTGTGGCTGTAAACTGTGTGTGTTTTGTTGTAGGCAACTTAGAGGTGTCTCTATAAAAGTGGTCCTGCTTTAGTCTTAATTGCAAGCAGTGTGTCTGTTTTTTGAAATGTCAGTTAATGGAACACTCCAGTGTTTTTCGACACCTTTAACCATTACAGATGCGGTACATAGATTAAAAGACAGAATAAACACACACAGATTTTTATACATATATATATATACATACATACATACATACACACATACGTATATACACACAGTATATATGTATGTCCGTATGTACATAAAGAGTAGCACACGCACGCGTTTATTAGAGCAGTGTCAGTCGGGACATTTTGTGCAAGAACTCTAAACACAGAAGACGAATCTTCTTATCAGCCCAGACACACACAACTCACTTGTATAAATGTCAGAGGGTCACACTGTGCTAAATTTGTCCGAATGTTTGTTCAATCTCAAGGAGTCTCCAAGGGGTGGGGGGAAGTACAGAGCAATACACACACACACATGCATGGACACACACACACACATGCATGCACACACTCTGTCCCACTGTTGCGCTTGTTGCCTCGCTCTCTTTCTCTTGTGTGGTTGTGCACGAGAGCCGCTGTTTAAGGGAAGGAAGGAGGTGCTTGTGCATGTAGCCATAGATCAGCTGATGAGAGAGTGAGGGAGTGAGTGAGAGAGAGAGGGGAAAGGAAGAGAAATAGCAAAGGAACTGAGAGAGAGAGGCAAAGCGAGCGCTTTAGGGAAAGTGAGAGTGGACGATACGGGGAGAAAAGGGGAGGGTAGGGGAGAGGGAGGGAAGAGGGACGAGGGCAGGACAGCTGATGTAAACAAATTATTAGATTAAAGATCAAGAAGAAGAAGGTGCATTACGGTCAGTCTGTTTTTCTCTGTGTCTTTCTCTCTTTTGGAGCTCTCTCTGTCTGACACTCTTTTCTCTATCTCTCAGTTTTTTTCACGCTGTCTCTCTCTCTCTCTCTCTCTCTTTTTTTTCTGCCCTGTCTTTCTTTCTAACCCTCTCTCTTTCACTCGCACTCTCTCTGTTTCTTTCACTCTCTCTGTCTCTCTTTTGGTCTCACTCTGTCTCTCTCTTTCTCTCCCTATCTCTCTTGCTCTGTCTTTTTCTGTCTGTCTCCCTCTCTGTCTTTCTGTCTCACTCTGTCTCTCTCTTTCCTGCTCTCTTTCTTACTCTCTCTTTTTTTCTCTCTGTCTCTTTCTCTTTTGCTGTCTCTCTGCATCTCTCTCTCACTATTTCTCTCTTCTCTCTCTTTCTTGCTCTCGCTGTCTGTCTGTCTGTTTTTCTTTTCTCTGTCTTTTGCTCTGTCTCTCTCTTCTGTCTCTTTCTTGCACGCTCTCTCTCTCTCTCTCTCGCTCTCTCTCTCTCGTTTTCTCCTTGTACTAAGTGTGTGTTGTTCTGTGTGCAGGAGCTGTAGAGGCTGGAGAGACGTCTCGCTGGACAGAGGAGGAGATGGAGGTCGCCAAAAAAGGTAGCGTTTTTATTTCATTTTTCCGCTGACCTTTACTTTTCTTCCCTAATCTCATGTTTTTAGGAAAACCCAGTGTGTGTAAGTGTGTGTGCCGCAGACCTCTGACTGCAGCTGTGCGTTCGTGCACACATGGTGATTCACCGAGGAAGTTAATTTGCATTATGAATTGGGCTTCCAATAAAGATTTGAATCAGTCACTCACAAAGGTCATTTCTGCAACCCTGCAGTTTAAGTGGTGGAAAGTTTAACAAATTTAAAAAACAAAACGCGGGATAAGCCCTATTTTGAAACGTGTTAAAGGTCTTTGACTCTGTTCTGTGGATTTAGGCTTGAGCAAATCAGGCAGCATGGCAGAAGCTGGTTCTTATAGAAGTCAATAATATTTTAGTCATGGCATCCTTCCTTTGCTGTCTCTAGTCTTCTTCCTTTTATTCAGTGGTCATTATAAAAATCATGCAGAGTGATGTGGGTAAATCATGTTGTCTTTAGTGTGTGTGATTTCATGGCCTTAAACACACCGTAAAGCTGAAATTGTGCAGTGTTTTTCTGCTATTGTTTTGCATACTTCTTTGCATTACTTATACATTAAGATTTAGTTAAAGGTGCAATATTCGATTTTTTTAAAATTTTTTTACTTGTATAAATAACCTGGCAAATATGTAGAACTTAATAATGGTTTGTTAAAATAATTTATTTGATAATAATGGTTTAAACAATGGCCTCAACACAAGTGTATTATGAGGCAGAGAAAACCCATTTGGAAAACTGCTTTAGAGCCCAGAGTGCTTGTTTGTGTTTACTTGGGCCTCCACAACGCCCTTTTACTCAGCCTCTATCTCAGTCTGAAATCGGTAAGTGTCCAGCACAAGCCAGATAATTCTCCTATGAGCAGAGAACATGCTGTGCTTGGAAACAACAATAAGAAATGTCGTTAAATCAGAATAAACTTTGGCAGTACTTGTCCATGATGGAGTCATTTTTACTGGCGAGGGTGATGAAGCTGGACACAGAATTAGGTCAGGTATCTAAACCCAATCTGTATAAAGCTGGCTTCATGTAAGGAATCAAATAGATAGTTTTTTCATTACAAAGAAAAACAGGACAGCGAAGGCACTCTTGACCATTCTCATAAATGAGTACGAGTTGACTGGATGTCATGACTGTTTTTGCTAATGCTAACTATAGATAGTATGCTTGAGCTTTGTGTACATGGGCGGGCTCAAGGGGTTAAAAAAAAATAATAATAATAATTTGAATCTTATTCCACCTATGTAACCGTTAGAAACTTTGACAAAGTTTGACTAATACACCTTTAAATAGTGAAAAGTGGCCGTTTCAGAACACACTTGGTGCCAGACCTGAACATTAGTCATTTTTAGTCACTGCCAAGAGAAGCAGAAACATTATCAATTTAACATCAGATGACAAGAAACAAAAAAATGTATCTATTAAACAGTTGGTACAGCTAGAAGACGGCTAGATGGATGAAGAAACATGGGAAAAAATAAGGTCATGTTCTGTTTAATAGGTTTTTAATCAGTCAACGATGCGCTGTGATGGCTCAGGTCAATCGGACCCGAGTTGGAGGTCTGAGTTGGAAAGAGCCTTATTAGGATGAATCATGTGTTCATGATGGTTGTGTGTTGGAGCTTCTATCCTTATTATTTTTACTAAAATCAAACTACCCGAGTTCATTACAGTCATGTTTTAGTGGCATGTAGGTGATGTGCACTCTACTTATTATTACTGATTACAGTGTAGCTCTTTAAACAGAGTCGGGACACACAGGCTGTTTTTTAACGCCACCTTCCCATGTCGTTTTAGTGTAACGAGTGTCCCATCTTCTATTTGTAAAGAATTTACACGCGCACACAGCTTCCTGTATGCTGGTTGAGAATTGTTTTTTGTTTTTTTTCTGTGGGCAGACTACAGTCATCTTTTTTTAAAATCTTTTTGCTTATTTCCTCTTCTGTGTTAGAAAAGCAGAAGTTGAAGGAGGAAGGAGGAAGTGGGAAACACTAGGGTGTGTGTGTGTTGTGTGCACATATTAGCGTTGCAGAAAGAGGAAGGATTTCCCAATGGGTTTCCACTGTCAGAAACATGAACACTGTGGTGAAACTGTTGGACTGTTTATGAGCGCAAAATAAAAGAACAAATGTTATATGAAGGTCATGGCAAACTTTTTTAAACAGATTCCTTTCAACCTTTTCTTCCTTACTAGCTAACAGCAAAGATTGAAGCAAAGATTCTATATTGTGTTGGCTTCAGTGTCATTTCAGTACTCTGAGGTCTCGCTTGAGGTTGGACAGAGCGGTGAGGCGTTCAGCTGTGAATAAGGACAGTTATGTAGCATAGTGCATTAACCGGATGCACTGTGAGCTAGCAGCATTCAGCACTGCCATGTTTTCCCACTCGGGAATGACAGTCTGCAGAACTTTTCACCTCAGCTTGAGTTACTGAAACTTTATCCAATTATTTTGCATTATAACTTCTGTGCTTAGCGGAATTCTTGAGCATTTTTCAACCTACTTTTTGTCCTCCACATCTGTAGTATATGTGATTATCATGGATGAGAATTTCAACATATTTCCCCATGATGAGGAAAGAATAGAAAACCTGTTTACTCAAAACTCACGTATAACAGACGTCTAATAAACGCTAAAGTGAATACCATTTTTAAAGAATGATTTCATCTTTAGTCAAAGATATTTGTAAATTAAGACAAGACACTACAAGTGTCACAAGTCACAAGTGACATTTGCCATTTATTGGCTGTTTCTCCCTTTTTTGTGTTTGAGGATTTTTATATTAGATTTATGCAAATAGAGCTTAAATATGCATACATTTGCATTCTTAAAAGCTAGTCTTTGGATTATGGTAGAATTAAAAGTGAAGAACCTATGAATGAAAATGTAAAATTTCATGAATGCTTCTAGAAACTGGATTTTTTTTTATTATTACGAATATAGAAAAATATACAATGTGTTTCTACACCAGTATATATGGTTGATAAGGTTTATAAAGTAAATTGCCATTTATAAAATCTGTAGAAACTAGAATTGAGCTAGAATACCAAACATGACATGATTGTTCTGAATGTGGAGAAGCTAAGCCTTCTTTAAAGCTAACTTTCACAACAATAAAGTAAACGTTTCATAGCAGTTTTTTAAATTACAGCTGTCACCGAAATAGTGTTTGTGTCACACATGTACATAGAAAATGAATGGTCTCCTGTCACTTTGTCAGTCGCTAGTGAGAAAGTAGGGTTAATCAGGTTAGGGTGTGCCCACGTTAACACATCCACTACAGCCAAGCTGATTGGAGGATTAGCCTCGCCATAGGGTGCTCACGAGAGGGTATTAGAGTAACTACTGACCATGAAGCTCAAGCACAGAAGGGTCCAGGGGAGTGAGACTTGAGAATATACTACATATATTCTGTGTCAGCTTTGTGGAACGCATTTGTCAGTCTTAAATGTACTTATCTGTTTCTCTTGTATAGTGAATCTTGCTTGTTAGCAGTAATCTGGCACGTTTTAGCCAAGATTATGGAAATCACACCAGTGCGTGCTCTCGGAGGAAACTCTGAGAGGAAAGTAAAGCAAGGATCCAGTCCATTTCCCTCAAAGTCACTTTGTCAAGCATTACCAGTTTTGGCTCAACACTGCAACATCTTCACATGTAACTCATACAGAGTTTCCCTCCTTCTGCAGGGCTGGTAGAGCATGGCAGGAACTGGTCGGCCATTGCTAAAATGGTGGGCACCAAGAGTGAGGCACAGTGCAAGAACTTCTACTTCAACTACAAGAGGCGGCACAACCTGGACGACCTGCTGCCTCAGCCCAAACAGGTGAATTATAGCACTTTGCACTTCTGGGAAAATGATTCCTTTCCACTCAGTGGATACGCTTAGATATTAGATCATATTCTACATGGATGGCATGGTGGTGAAGCAGATAGTCCTGAGCTTGGGATTTGTCTGTGTGAAGTTTTACATGTTCTCCCCATGATTGTGTGGGTTTCCTCTGGACTCTTGGGGTTCCTCCCACATCCTAAAATATGCTAGTAGGTGGATTGGCGACTCTAAATTGCCCCAGGTGTAAGTGTGTTCCAGGATAGGCTCCAGATCCACTGACCAGAATAAAACACTGTAATAAGAATTTTATATATATATATATATATATATATATATATATGTATATATATATATATATATATATATATATATATATATATATATATATATATATGTGTGTGTGTATGTTTTTTGCACATCTTACAGGCAACCAGACGCTTGCGTGATCGAGATGCATGTCAGAGCGACAGTGTGGCCACGGCTTCGGCTGACGATGATGAGGAGAACCCAGACGACAGTGAAGGTGAGAACAGAAACAGAAAATTTGACTCAAGCCGGCACTGAAACCCCTCACTGAAGCACACAGAAAGCAAAATCACAACCGCTGCTGCTACTGTTCTTGCTTTTAATGAGCATGAGAGATGATCAGATGAGGAACAAACAAGTAGCGGGAGATACAGAGAGAGATGGACGAGTGGAAGAGAGAAAGGATCTGGACTAATTCTGAGTGCCAGGCTTGCTCTTATATAAGTGTTCTTTCGCTTTGAAGACTCTAGAAAGAGCACTGTTGGGAACGCAGAGTTCCTGCTTTGCTTGTTTGATCTGGTGGGATGCCTCTCTCTCTCTCCCTTTATCCCTCTATCTACCGTTTTTTTTTTTTTTTTTTAATTTTATTTTAATTTTGCTCTGCTACATTTCTTTCCACACTGCCTTAATTAAATGTTTCCAGTCTCATATCTTCTCCTTTTTATCTACCTTTCCATCTGTACCATTCAGCTGTGTTATTTCTCTACTATGCTTGCTCTGTTTCTCATTTGTGCTGCTAAATAGTTAAGAAAATTTTCATTTGAGTCCATTCAGTTAAATGATTCATTCAGATTTGTTCAGTTGCACAGTTTTCCCAACTGTGTAACTGTCTAAGTAAGGTAAAAATAGCTGCTAATCATTGCTGTTTTGTGTTATTTCATAAAATATACATGTATGTCTCTGTTCAGAAAAAGAATTATTTTCACTCTAAGCTCAACACAGACATTTTGCATGCACTGAAATGCTGGATATCTCCAGCTCAGATTAAATGAGCCCAAACAGGATCCACTGAATGTGCTGAATCTTTGCCATGACCCAAAGGATTCACTGATTCAAACACTGAATCGCTGTATGCAAGAGAAACAAATTATTAGAGGAAAGGAATGAATCTTACAGGATTCAATAACTCAAAACCTGACCTGCTGAACACTGAAAAGATTCACTCACTCAAACACTGAATCACTGAACACAAGAGGAGTGCCTCTAAAAGGATTCACTGACTCAAATGCTGAATCACTGAACATTAAAGGTTTAATGCCAAACAACGCTTTACGCCTAAACGATGCCATGAAATTGCTCTAATTTGACATTTTTTCTTTCTCGTCTATAACCAGGTGCAGATAACACTTCAGACACAGAGAGCGCGCCATCTCCTTCTCAGTCTGACACGTCCAAGCCCTCCGAGTCACAGCCTCAAGCCCTGGATCAGGAAGCTACTGCCCCCAAAGTCCCTAATGCAGATACCAAAGCTCAGGAGCCCTTCAACGAGCTGCAGGTAAAGCTGGAGAAAAGTCCAGAAGGAGCAGCGGTGGACGAATCCATGGTTAAGGACGAGGCCCACCTGCACCCTAAGAGCGAACCTCAGGACACAGAAACAGCGGGAGGAGACCGGGGAGAGGTGCAAGTAAAGACCGAGCCGGAATTGAGGGAGAAAGAGAAGCAGAGCGAGCAACATTCAGACAACGACTCGAGTGCCACCTGCAGCGCTGATGAAGATGTCGAGGCAGAGCCAGACAGACAGAGGTGAGACACTGGAACAGTTCCTTATAGTGTACTGTAATATAGTGCACTACATTTATATACGTATACAAAACAAAACTCTATGGATATACACATTCCCTAACATCATTACATTATATACATGTGTAGTGAATCACATTATATGCATGTGTAGTGAATCAAAAGCTATTAGGGATTCACTCTCACTGCTTGTTGGAGAATTGGACTATAATCAAGGTTTTAAACAGAACCTTCTGTTATGGTAGGAGCACATTTTAGTCTGCGTTTTTCATTCCTCTCCATCTTTGTTTCTCTCTCCTTTAAGGATGTTTTCTCTGGAGAAGCCATCGATTCTCGGAGGCTCTGGGTCAGTGGTGGTCTCCTCAGGCAAGCAGGCTCCGCTCAGTATGCAGCAGCTCCAGCAGCGTGCTGCCACCATCCCTCCCATGGTCAGTCCCCCTAGTTCCCTCCTTCACTTCCCTAGCAGCTCTGCCCCCCTGGCCAGGCCCAGGGACTGGGAGAGGCTCGGACACAGAGCCTCACCCCGGCCACCCCGCCACGTGAGTCCAGACCACACTTTGACCCAGCGATCAAGAAACAAAAAGAAAATTCCAATCAGTTTTGATCAAAATCCCGTGATCTGGAGCGATTTGAATCAGAAATGATCCTGCTTACCTCCTTTTTTTTCTGTAAACAAATGAAATGATGGCAGGCTGATTTGCCATATCACTGTGGATTCACTATTGCTTTAGATGGTTTGAGCTGGGTGATTGAACAATTATTACCGTATTATTGCTGCTGTAACTCAATCATGGCTGCTTCTGAATCACAGGCTTCAGTATTAGCAGAGTAGTGGGCTTCAAGCTTCCTGGGGTCTCAGTGATAATTTCTGCAAAGTGAGCAGTGATGGGCTACACCACAAAATGACACTTTGGCACAGAAATTATGTTCTCTCTCAGAATCACTCTCCTGAAATGAATGCAAACTGTGAATATGTAACGATTATTAATGCTTATAGATTGGAGATGAAGGTTTTGGTTCTGATCCTCAGGTTGCAGGTCCATTTGGGACGGCCGGTGTTCCTGTAGGAGCTCCTCTGAGCGGCTTAACCATGTTCCAGCACCAGATCAAAGCTGTACACGAATCTGCGCACATGGAGGACAGCCAGAGACAAGATGCTGGAGAGGTGGACCGTAGGCCGCGCTTCATCACTCGCAGCCCCACTGTCCTCGACCGAGATGGTAAGAGAGTCCGTGTGTGTTGGTGAAATAAGGGTAAACTTGGTGGTAGTGCATGTATATATGTGTCTGAGAGTCAGCTAGTCAGAGAAACTGGAGCTAAATAGAGATGGAATGTGAGAACTGTCCAATTTAATATGATTTATTCTACAGCGCTATTAAATTCTCAGTTCTGATTGCTGAGCAGTTGTTTCATCAGCAGCACTTGTAATACATTATTGTTTCTTTCATTCTGTTTCTTTCTGTTTCATTCTTGTCTTATCTCCTTACTTGATTGGAACTGTTTTAAAAACATTTGACGACATAATACAGGATAATACTGTCCATTTGCATCAACTAGGGGTGTGCTTTAAATCTATGTTGTTGAGCTAGTATACACACAGATGTGTTATTATCTGAGGGAACTGGTCAAGTAATTGCCAGAAGACAGCAAATACTGTTCCTGGATAGAACCAGTGGCTGCCCAGGACACAGTGACAAACTTAAACACACATAGCCTGAAATATACATTAGTAGATGTAGTCCTAATAAAGTGGCACTGATAAAGTCATAAAAAGTGTTCAATTTAAGGATCCCTTCATGATACCTGTATATACACTGTCTTACTGCCACAGCCTAAAGTGTCTATTAGATCAGTATAAGGAAGAGGCCTGAAAAAGGGCAAGACAGGAGGGAGTGAAGTGGGTGGAGATGCTGCTTCAAAGTGGAGCTGGTAGAAGATGTGAAGCGATGAATTGCAGCGTTGTAAGTGGGCGTCTCGGGTCTTCTGTGTTCATCCGTCGATTGTATGTTTTCTTGGTTGTCTGACTCAGTCTCGGTCAGTTCTGTTTTGAAAAACTGACCAAACTGGGCTGAGCCGGAGAGAAGGAAAGTTTGTTGTTTTATTCTAGCTTTTTTAAAAAAAAAAACAAAAAAAAAAACAGTAGAGTTATGAAACTGCTCTTGAGACACACACACCTTGTCTTAATATTCTTCTGAGAACCTTTCACTGACATAATTATCATTATAGCTAATTAATCTTTTAAATAAAAGCTGCAAAGAAAGCTTTTTTCCTCCTGGGGACCAGCCAAATGCCCCCACCAGGTCAGCTGTCAGATACTGGGGACATTTTGTCCCCACCAAGATATAAAAAAAAAAAAAAATGCTCACACACACACTGAGAGAAAATCCAGTACATTGTGTATTAGTCCACAGCACTTTACTCTTTATTTTTTTCCCCTTTTTCTTGGACTGCTAAGGGCTGTGCGGTGTCTCTTTGCTTTCCCAGACTTATTTAGGGTGGAGGAAAGCATGTCTTTCTGATTCTGGAATGATGGTCAGGGCTTTCCAGGGCTGTGAGAGCAGAACAAGAGCCAAAATAAGAGTTGGGGAGGGAAACGGTGAAAGGCTGGCGTTTTAAAAAAGCCAGACAGGAGCAGTGAACCAGAGGAAACATCGGCGCAGGCTCTCTCATAGCAATGCCCATTAACCAAAGTGATCCAGACTTTTCTCGCCCTGTTTTTGAGTCAGATCGGCACTGAGGCTTTTTCCTGATTTCATACGGTTTTGGCGTAGTTGGTATTTATGCTATTTAGATCACGCATCACTGGATATTGTAAAGCTTCTCATGAGGTTTGCTTCACGCTGAGCATTTGTACTAGAATGAACAGCCTCTTTTCTGTCTATCTAATTGTGTCATGTTCATGCACAGATGTTTTAGCAGGATGTGTGTGATTGATACGCTGTCCTTTCTTGCCACAGGTAAGCCGTTTGCCTACATGTCATACGATATAAAGCTGATGGAGCAGGAGGCTCACGCTGCAGGAAGACCAGGTTCACCCTACAGACTGTCTCCCCGAGAGCCAAGCAAAGCATCGCCCCAACCCGAGCCCAACAACCCTGCCCGCTACAGCGTCCCTCCAGGTAAACACGCCCACCCTTACATTCACTACACACTGTCCCTCAGCCTTCTTGATCCTCAAACCATTGCGCTCTGAGTGTGAAAGAGCCAGTTTTTGCCTGAAAATTCAGTTCTGGTGCAGAATGGCTGTGAACCTTAAACCTGTGGTGTCAGGAACATGAGGGTGGTGTCCTGTTGTCAACACAAAGTTTTTTACATGACTGCCATTAAAGGAAGACCTGAGAGATAACAGAGATCAGGGAAATTATATATCACCACTGTGAATCATTGTTTTATTAAATTATATTTTATACCATAGCACTAGCACTGTTGATTTTTAGAGAAATATAATGCAAGTCATAACAGGAAGTAACTTGTTTTGTTGATGTTCCATAACATTAAATGCAACTATAAATGGATAAAAAATTATCAGGTGTTCTTTAATTTTTTTTATTTATTTAATTGCTGTGGTATAAAAGGAATAAAATACTCCAGGAATGTGCTCTTATTGGAATAATTATCTTCATGATGGTAACTGTAACTCCATTTCACATCGCACACAACGCCCCATCGTTAATTATTTTCTTTTAACCGCATGCCTTGGTGTGTTTTATTCTTTACTTACTGTATTATAGTTGGAACTAACGCAAGCTAATTTGTCAATGATAACACGGTTCCTTTGGGCAGCTAAACACACTGTTTGTGAGAAGCGGAAGGATTTGACATTTGCTGGTAAAATATGTACAAAGCTACAGTTTTTTACATCCGGAACCACCCACATGATGTAATTATCCGTATCTCAAATCAGTGGAAATTCTGAAGCTAACAATGGACTTGGCTGCTATTTTTCAGTCCTCCCAGTTCCACCTAAGTGATTCATCTTTTTATATTCATGTCTCTGTTATGTATAATTTATGGGTAAGCGGCAGACTTCGGAGGTAATGTTTCACTTCAATGTACAGTACAAGGTATATGAATTAATTGAAAGTTAATAATTTAGTGGGCCTTTGCAGCTTTTGTGGGTACTCGAGTCACCTGTCAAGGAATGAGCGATTTTCTTATATATGACTGTGTCTGTGACTAGCACACACACACACACACACACAGACCCACATGTGCAATCTCCTGAACTCCCATTTGCATGTTATTCTGCTTTTACCAGGTTACACTGAAGAAGTATGTTTGTGTAGGAAAGCTTAGCTTTGTGCACACCTGAACCATATCAGCCTCTCGAACAGAGCCTAGAAACTTCTCTGGCAGAACTCAGCACTCGGAATCTGGACTTTTCTTTTGGCAGAAAACTGTTAGACTATAAAACCATAAATTAGATAAGGCAGTACACAGAACATCTTGGTCATAATACATCATTCCTCGAAGTAAACATGATGTGCCAACTCAGAGGAGGTGTACCACCTACTGTCCTGTTAATTAGCAGGGGCTTTACTCATAAAAAATATTACCGCAAAAATATTTTCCTAAGTACAGTAGAAGCTACAAATCCTAGCTAAGTGTTTCCTTTCACAAACTATTTACAAAACTGAAGGGAATCTTTTCTAAGGAACTAAAAGAAATAGACAGTTAGGGAGAGGAGGACATTGTGGCTACAGATGATGGTGTGTTTCATAAATGTATGATAACTACCTGGTCATATGATCCATTCCATGCAATAAGGTGTGAATATCTAAATATAATGCTGTGAAAGCCTTTAGGCCATACACTCTAAATAATTACAACATGACCAGTGTGTTTGCACTGAAAAGTACCACGTCTCAGTTAATGCCATGTTATGGCTGAGATGTGGCAAAAGAAATGCAATAGACGCTCTTCGTGCCTGTGTGTTTCTGCAACTTTTAGTAGCTATGTGTAAATGGAAGGAGAAAGTTTTGTTCATTGTTGGCTGTCATCTCCCATTTTCTTGCATTTTTGCACCCATGTCAGTCTGAGGAAGTGGGCTGCTTGGATCACTGTCAGTGAAAATATATTCAGGTCACAAATGAAAAGACTTTTGAGTTCAAAATAGTACAAATATAACATAATATTTACCTGGCTTTATACTTATAGGCATTGGGATGTTACCTATACAGTAAGTGTAACTGAAAAATGCATGTAAGGGATACATTTAGTTATACTACATGGATGTGAATTTTATTTAAAGTTCAAGTTTTTTCCAATAGTAAATTTTCCTTCCTTTTGTATCTTGAAATAATTTTTTTTTAAAAGTTGCTTTGTTTAAATATTAAATAAAGCTTTTTTCTTGTATGACAGTCCAGTAAGTATGTTTTTGAATGTCTGTTTTAGTAACATATAGAATACTAAGTATCAACTAAGTGATTTTTCTGTATTACCCTTTAATGCATGATGACACCTCAGTTCTTGGTGTTGGAATTAGACTTGTGGATGCTACTGTATGCTACTCACAAGTTGGACAAGTTGGAGTTCATCTAAGATCTCCCATTCCCTGGAGAACGTACACCACTTTGTGCCACTGTGCTCATTGTTTACTCCCTCCTCTTTGTCCTCCTGTTGTTCCCGTAGTCCTGCAGCCCGCTCCTAACCAGGTGGTCCAGAACCTTCCAGATGGAATGCGTGTGACATTCACTCGCCACAGGCCCCCCAACATTCCGTCCCCTCCTCCGCTAATCCCTACGTCCAAACCCTCGGATAAGCCCACCTTCATCCAGGGAGGATCCATTTTACAGGTAAGTTAGATTTAAAAAAAGAAAGAAGAAGAGTGGGAAATGCATTTTCCCCAGACACTGACATCAATAATAAATGCACTTTATAATTAAAGAGAATTTTTTTTTTTTTTTTAATAAAAGAAACATCATTATCACTAATTTGCCCAGTGCACTTGATGTGCCACAGTACAGCTGAAAGAATGACATTATCTAGGATTTTGCAGGGGCGGTGCTGAATATTTTTTTCTTGGTAATCTGATGCCTGTGTTTCTGCTCATGTAGGGAACGCCAGGCACATATCTGCCCTCACACACTCACGCCATGTATGGGCCAGAGGGAGCCAAGAGCGCTGGAGGATCCATCTCTCTCGGCTTGCCAAGACAGCAGGACCCTGCCAAACCTGGTGAGAGAGTCAGGGAAGGAGGGAGGGGTGGAGAAAACGCAGCAGGGGTTGAATAATTCTCTGTGCCTTGGACACCCTGTGTCAGAGGATTCTTCAGTTTTGTAAAGATATATTATAGAATACAGTACCACTGAATACAGTAATAAGTATGTTCATACTAGTTACTATTCATAAAAGAGGACTGCATTTATTCTGTGCTTTCCCTTTTTACACTTTTTAAGTGCTTGTTTAGAAATGTGGGATGATGCATGTCTCCAAAGGGGGAAATGATTTTAGATTTGTTATTTGTTAGATATTCCCTTCTGTAATTAAAATGTTAATTTAAAAAAGGCCAATAAATATTTACATAGCCCAAGTAACACCATTACATTATATTGAGAGAGAAATTCGGTGTTGTACACAATCAGGTTTAAAAACAACTGGGTCGTGTCTTCTCTTCTCCTCAGTGTCCTATATAAAGCAGGAGGAATGTTCACCGCGTGGGCAAAATGCTCAGGCTGAAGGGCTGCTCTCCAGGGCACAGTATGAAGGAGTAGTCCGAGGTGAGACACACACCCTGTACTATACCAGAAATATTAATTCATGTTCCACTGATGGTGTCTTTTAAATCATTCTACAGGAAGTCTTTGTTGATAAATGTGCTTCCATGTTATCCCGACAACCCAGACACAGTGCTCACAGCTATGAATTAGATAACACATTGTTATTATGTGGCAAATTATCAGTGTTTAATCTAGTTCACCATAATAGTCAAACCACACAAAGCCCATGTTTTAACAGTTTATTTATTTGTAAAGAATCTATAGAGGCTAGCATTCAAATTACGCTAACCCTAACTCTAGTACTCTGCTAAAAAAAGCTCTGACCTATCTCCTCTGTTTACATTCTGCTTGTCCTTTCTACATCAACTTGTCTACAGACTCAGGAGCAATCTATATTTAAAAACCTTCATAAGTATTCTATCATGAAATGATGAAACTCCATGTGCTGCACTGATGTATCAGCCAGGTCCTAAATTCATTTTTGTGTCTTTCCTGCAGGAGGGCCAATGCCTACAATCCAGGACCTGGCAAGAGGGTCTACTGGAAAAAGCCCTGAGGGACTTCCTTTAAGAGCAGGATCCATCACACATGTACATACTCTCATTGATTTAATACAGGGCTGTTTTAGTGATCTGTATTTAATTGTACAATATATCAATAGTGTTTTACTAATAAACTGATAGATTCCTTGGCTGAGGTCAAGCTTAGTGCTACGCTGTTAAAATATTTGGAACCTAACATTCTCTCTGCATTTTCTGGTCTTCTGTGTCATTTTCTCTGAGTAGGGCACCCCAGCTCTTCCTCAGTCCGGCATACCGGCAGATCTGCTGAAGAGCAAGCTGACTGCTGAGGACCTGAGCAGCCCAGAGAAGGGCCGAGGCGAGCCACTGCCTAAAGGCCACGTCATCTATGAGGGCAAGAGTGGCCACATCCTGTCGTATGACGGTAAGATATGACACTTTATGATTGTCTCCTTTAGAATTCAGGTGCAGAGAGAAAGGAACTGCTGACGAAGATTCTGAATTTACATTCTGGCCCTAAACCTCGGAGCAGGAATTTGGAAGATTAACTAGTAAAATAAAGTATAAAACAAAGAGAGAAAAATGTAAATTAAAAGTCTAAAAATATGCTCTGAGACAAATTAGATGAGCTCCAGCAAGACCAATTCGTCTGATTATACATACACACATTCTTTTCACTATCCCCCTTGTAATTAAGATATTAGAGCTGCTTGCATTAAATTACATAAGTAATCACCTAAGACAGCTGATTTGACTATAAAGGAGTGTTTTTATGTCCACAGCCATTAAGAACCCCAGAGAAGGTACTAGAAGTCCCAGGACAGGACATGAGTTGAAGCGCACATACGAGATGATGGAGGGAGCCAGAGGACATCCTGGACGGGAGGCTGCACCTTTTGAAGGTAATGACGTCTCCACAGAGGGCAGACTGTTTCAGTAACAAAATTCCAGGTGAACATTAGCCATTCATTTTATTTCTTTTCTTTTTTTTTTTTTCCCCCCAGGTTTGATTAGCAGGGCGCTGCCTAGAGATGGCACACACCCTGACACCAAGGAGAGGCCCATACTCACGGGATCCATCATGCAAGGTTGGTGGAGAGATGGGCTGTATGAACATATGATAAACATAGATTTAACTGTTTTTTTTTTTCATATAATAAAGAAAAGAGTACGCATTAAATATGTTTGTATTTTCGTTATAAGCTTGTATGACCATTCACAACTAAATTGTCATTAAATATTTTTTTTTTTTATGTATTTCAGGGACACCCCGAACCTCCGCTGATGCTTTTGACGAGGTTAAGTATGGTAAGCAGATCAAGAGGGAAAGTCCACCAATTCGCTCCTTTGAAGGGGGAATCACTAAAGGCAAGCCCTATGAGGGTGTGAACACCATTAAAGAGATGGGACGCTCCATTCACGAGATCCCCCGCAAAGAAGTACCGGACAGCCGCAAGACCCCTGTCTTGGAAGGATCCATTACGCAAGTAAGCGTCCGTGTTAACAAAATAGATTGTTAGAGGTAGAGGTTAAGAGTTAAAGGGGCTGTATTGTATTGTATTGTTTAGATTTTAAGGAGTTGATGTGCAGTCTGAGCCAATAAGGGGTTAAGGGCCTTCTGCTAACACATAGTGGCGGGTTGTATCCAGGATGTATTTACTAGTGATTAGGAAAACAAATTCAGCTTTGGGATTCAAGCCAGTGACCCTTTGGTTGCGTCTTTTACCTCTAAGATGTCTGACACATTAAAGCCACTTTCTTGTTGTGTAGGCCAAAAAGTGACATAATGGTGCCTTGTGTGAATATTTTCTTTCAGGGCATCCCTCTGAAGTATGAGAGCAGCGGCGCCAGCCAGTCGGCCATCAAGCACAATGTTAAGTCACTTCTCACCAGCCCAGGCAAGCTGGAGGACTCCAAAGTACAAGAGCGCGTGCGACACACATCCGTCGTCAGCTCCACATCAGTGCTGCGCTCCACACACCAGGAGGCCAGCAAGGCTCAGCTCAGCCCAGGGATGTACGAGGATGCGAATGCCCTCAGGACCTCCAGCTACACCAGCGGCTCCATCTCCAGAGGATCACCCCTGCTGCGAGCACAAGAAGGTACAACACCTCTTTCTTCTTCCTCCGGCTCCTTATGGGATACACATTACTCAGCTTTTATTTCTTTTCCTGACAGATAGGCATCACTTGATGCCCAGACAAGTTGCATTTCTGAAATAGCATATCATTTAAGATTCATAATAAGAATAACACATATTGTTTGTAGATGTTTTATTAGTGCAATCAAATTATAAGTATTATTTATGTTATAAATATTATAAATATTGATAATGTTTAATCTTTTAATCTTTTTTAAGCACTTTTTTGAGTCTATAATGACAAAGTGCTTTATAAATAAATATTAATGTAGTATCAGTCATAGTAGTGTTTTCAGTAGTAGCAGTAGGTTAGGTGTGATTCAATTGCTACATTAATACATAATTTTCCCCTTTTATTTGTTCTCTCTCTGTAAATCTCTTCTTGATTATACCTCTTTCAGTTTTCTTCATTCTTGTTTCATTGTAAATAGCCATCTGTTGCATTCTGGATTGAAACGAAGTCTTCTTTTGGAGAAATGTTATAAAAATACAGCGCTGTTATACTGATGTCCTCTTTCCTCTCTTTAATAGGAGGCATAACTGCAGGAAAGCCTGTGTCCCACGAGAGAAAGAGCACGCTGACCCCAACCCAGAGAGACAGTGTCCCAGCCAAGTCTCCTGTATCCGGAGGAGAGCCGCTGGCCTCTCACAGCCCCTTTGACCCCCATCAGGTGTACCGAGCCCACCTGGCCCCTCATTTGGACCCCAGCCTTTTCCACCACTCAGGTAACCCACACATATGTGCCCATGAGATTACAAATGTCCTTGTTATTAGAATACATTGCAGTTGGTGCTACATAACATACTACACTTTATACTACACTTTCCCCATTAACAATTTATATACAAGTGACATTTAAAATGTCTTTTTTACAGAAACAGTTACAAAATAAGCTGTTGGTACAAACCCCTAAACATCACAGATCAATGTGAGATAGTCCTCCTGTGTCATCATAAGCAGGAGATGGGCCTGTTCTCTTTGTAAATATGATTAGATTTATCTTGTACAAATTTACCACGAGGTCAGATTTATATTTCATACATTAGTGCTTCTCAGCACTAGTGCCTGTGCGTTGCACCCCCCGGTGGGCCATGGAGATAGTGCCCCCTCTCAGGGCTGGTCATTTTTTCCCACTGTAAAATAATTGCTAAAAATTATAATACATCTTTTTTTAAGTAATGCTAATGATGACATTAACAGTTAAACAGTCAAATATAGTGTACTAGCCATATTGAGTGAGGTCTTTGAAAGTTTTTATTATCATATTTACAAGTACAGTACAGCGAAATTCTTTACTTCACATCTGCCAGCTTGTTAGGTAGACGGGGACAGAGCGTATGATCAGCCATGATATGACTGATGGAGTTGTGGTTTAAGTGAGTTGTTCACAAGCCTGACAGTGGCTGATTTGTGGTGTTGGGGTTTGAACTCACAACTCTAATCAGTAGCCTTAGTAGTCTTAACCTCTAAACCGCCACTGCCTACTTGTCAGTCTGCAGTATAGTTTCTGTCAATAGCGTCTGTCACAGCTGCCTTTTTTTCAATGTTGTTTCATGGTATATACTGCTTGGCTGTGGTTTTTTTTTTTGTTTGTTTTTGTTTGTTTTCTTCTCGATATCTGTAAACCTGTGTTCTTGTTCTCCGCAGCTTACATGTTCCAACGGCAGCCATCCCCTACCGGATACCCCAACACCTACCAACTGTACACCATGGAGAACACGCGCCAGACAATCTTGAATGATTACATTACCTCGCAGCAAATGCAGGTCATCCCACGGGCTGAGGTCGCCAGAGGCCTGTCACCCAGGGAACAGCAGATCGCCATCCCATACCCTGCTGGAGCCAGAGGTGAGGGGGCTACATGTTTACAGGGAGAAATTTGTAGTCTGTAGACCTTGTGCTCGTGTGAACTAGTGGTAACCTTTTCCAGACGATCAGAAGCAAATGACCTTCAGGACAAAAGAGAGTAAAATTAAATCAAAATCAATGAATTTAGGGCTGAGGCTGCTCCTTGTATCAGGGCAGATTTGCCATCTGTGTCATAACGCAAAAAAGGCATTCATTTTTATATATTTTACAACTTTGAGTCACAATAAAGAAAGTCACCTTAATTTTCTTCTTTTCCTATATTACGTAGTATGATACTGACATCTATATGACAAATTAAACATTTTAATTTACACAGAATATGGGTGCAGTTGCTCGAGTGGAGACTCTGACTTTTGGATCATATGTTACCTAAACCACTATTCCACACTGCACCATAACTAACCACAAACTAACCAGCACTTTTGTTTGATTAATGATGTAATGTATTCTGATCAGCTTTCAGCCCTAACCTTATATCTAATCTGTAAAACATCATCTAGTATCAGTTTATAGTACAGTTCATTGTTCATTCCAAATTGAAAGTCTGATCCTAATGCAACAGCTGCTGTACTGTAGAAGCTCATAAACGCTTCTGGCTCTCGAATACAAAGTGAAGTGTGAGTCCTGGTTGTGGTTGCTTACCCTTTGGTCCCTTTGCTTCTGTCTGCAAAAGGTATAATTGATCTAGCCCAGATGCCTCCCACCATCCTGTTGCCTCACCCTGGGGGGACAGGTTCCCCTAACTTGGACCGCATCACGTACCTCCCTGGACCTCAGCCCCCTTTTCCTCCTAGGGTTTTCAACCCAGCCTCCATATCTCCAGGTGAGGACCCACCCCAACTCTCCCAATCCCCACCCCTTCCTCAGATCCCCTGCTGTGTATGTAGCGCCTGACCTAGGTCACCTCCATCTGCTGTTCTCTGCTCTTCCCCCTGACTGCTCCTGCTCACCTGCACCTGTTCCTGAAGTGAGCTTCACACTCCACGTGAAAATACTGGTCTAGAGTCAGCTCAATTCCTCACCTCATAATAACTGAGTGGTTTAAGGTGATTCAATTCTGTGTTTGGGGTGGCTGCAGCATCTCTTGAAGGGTTTTTCTGTACCCATGTCTGTGGTTACCTTAGTGGTGGCTAGTATACAGGTTAAAATTGTAAACCCGTAAAAACATTTAAAACAAACTACACGTGCTGCTTTTCCCAAAACAAAACTTGGCATTTATTAATATCTAGGTGTATATCAGTAATCTTATTACCCTGGAGCCTAAAAATAACAAAGCAGCTAACTTAGCCTGCAAAGTGTTGGTGAAAATCTTAGCTAAATAAATTAACTAACAAGCTTTTTCTTAGCTCAGTCTTGTCAATGAAAACCCCAAAGCCAACATGTTGGAAGTACCAGCAATAAGCAGAATTAAATGAAGTACAAATACCGAAACTTCACTATCTTGTTTGTTTATACAATTAAAAAACATGCCCCAAATCTCATTAGGTCTGCATGAAAAAAAGATTAAAATCGCAATTTGTTTTTTAATGCAGCAAGTCGATTCTGCAGCTTTTGCACTCATGCAGCCATTTCGTGCTGCATGACCAGTAACCGTCGATGTTGTACCACATGACATCACACGCACCTGAAGCGTCAATTCTGCAGAAGAAAAATGGGAGAAACAACGTCAGAAATCTGTGAGCGAATTTTAAATCGACTCAAATGCTTGCATGTAGTGAGAAGCAACGAATTCATCCTAAACTAATGTGTATTATCCACTGAGAATTAAATTCCAGTTACTAAACGGATGTTGAATTAAATACCTTTATTTTCATTGCATGTAACATACAGCGAAATTTCATATCTCTCATGGAAATGCAACTATATCCATCTACAGTTACGCTCATAAAAAACATACAATATTATTATTATTAAAAACCAATATTAAAGTGACTTGTGCATTTCATTGCAGTAGTATGGCACAGTCCATCCTTCCAAAATTTTAAGGGTAGTTATGAAGAATGTATGAAATTAATGATTAGGGCAAGCGAGCACACACCCCCTGGCATAGGAGAGGGGCAAAAAAAAAAAAAAATGCAAAGGAATGTGAACTTACCAAATATTTTTAAATGTGCAAAAACTGCAGAAAACTGTCAGTGGTGATACAGTTTCGTCCCAGTTAGACTAGACTCTTATTTCATCCAGGACATGCAAGCTACTCCTATTAAACTGTGATAATTGTAACTAAATTATACTTCAAAAGGTATAAAATAAGCATTAAAATTAACCATCTATCAATTGTAAAATATCCACAACTGAGAAGAGCCCAGTTGATTTCTATATTAAAAAATGTGTATATAAAAAAAAAATCTACATAAAAATGTGTATACTACAATTTTGGCTGTATCTTCACCACTAACCACAAAACAAGTCTAAAATCATAATTTAAAGTGATTTGAAGCGATGTATGTTGTTAATCTGGGTGCTTGCAGTTTCAGTCTCTCTGTGGGCTTTCACTACTTTCTGTTGTGGTATTGGAGGTCTGAGGGTTTCATGTGGCTTTCTCAGCTGGTTTCTGACAATAGTAAGATGCTCACTTAATGAGGTTTATCATCACAGTGTTTTCCCGTTCTCTATTTTTTTTTTTTTTTTTTTAATAATTATTATTTTTGATTCTGAGTGTTTTTAATGTCGAGGTAACCTCAGCATGTGGAATGTTTTGTCCACTAGTAATGTAATATGAGCTTTTAAATGTTCTTCAGTTCCTTCAAAACACTGTGACATAAACTCGTTTTTTTTTTTTTTTTTAAACTGAGGTTTGCTGAAATATTTCAGTCAAAATGCTAATGCTGCTTGCAATGAATTGTAGTGACTGACTAGCATTCTGCTTCCTACGTAAAATGTAGTCACGCCAGCATTTAGTGTTTAGTGGAGCCTTTAGATGTAGAACCCAGCACTTCCCAATATTTATTCATAAACTACCCCTGCACTCAAAATCGTGATTATTTTTTTAATGGCCTCTGATGGTTCATTCTGATTGTACAGTGCAAATGTCACATTTCTCACTTTAAAACAGAGACTTTTTCAGTATTTCCATATACAGGTGATATGAGGAGTTTGAGCTCCATAGCTTTGGACTTTTAATGCCCAGTGTTAGAAGATGATGTGGGACCTGCAATCATTTATTCACAGAACCTGTGCAGTAAGTGTAGCTATTGTGAGTGATGAACACATTCATGATTGATAGGATTTATATTGATAAGTTTAGTCACTGGGTATAAACTGAGAGTCAGATGCTGGATTCCCACTTGACCTTATCTAGATATGTATATTCATAGATCCTGAGCATAAAGAAAATATGATTATAGGCCATTTCTGTAAAGTAAAACTACTTTACATAGTTTTTTTTTTTTGTCAAAGGGTATTTTGTATGTAGAAAATCTAAAGTATCCATGTGTAAAGTCCAAAGTAAAACTTGCTGCTAAATGCCTCTCTCACAAGGGCTCCTGCTTTCATCTTGCATCTCAGCAATGTCTTGTGATCTACTTTGTGCCTTAATCAGTGCTATGACATTATCAACTTTCCCCAGCTTGGCTTAACAGCAAGGAAACACTCGTTTTTCATCCTAATAAAATGCTAAAGGACACCAGTGCTTATGTCTCTCTGTCCTATGTTCCTTTTTGTGTGTGTGTGTCTGCGTTCTTCTTTCTCACAGGACACCCTGCACATCTCGCAGCCAGCGTGGAGAGGGAGAGAGAGAGGGAAAGAGAACGTGAAAGAGAGAGGGAGAGGGATCGTGAACACAGAGAACGGGAGAAAGAGAGGGAGAAGGAGCGAGAGAGGGAGAGAGAACGGGAACGAGAAAGGGAGAGGGAGCGTGAGCGCATGGCAGCCGCTAACGAATACATCCGTGGAGGTGAGACAAAACAAAACAGCACACAGTTTATTTCTCCTGCCTCTGCTTTATTGAATGAACGAACTGCTTTAAGTTCATTGGTAGTGTCATGCCTGAAAGACTACAAAAGTACAGTGTTCCTTTTTAAGAGGTGTTTAAATATTTTCGTGTGTGTGTGTGTCAGCTCCAGAGCAGCCTGGCAGGCCTGGTAGCCGTGATTTCCTGCGTTCCCCGTCCCCTTCAATGAGGTCCCAGGAGGGTGTAGTCCAGCAGAGGCCCAGCATCTTCCAGGGCACAAAGAGTGTCATCACGCCTCTGATGTACGCTCCACATTACTTACACATGCACACACACATGTGCGCACACACACAAGGACACCACCAAGAAGAGAACAAAAAAAAAAACAAAAAAAACATGCTAATTAGTTTTCGCCATTTTGTAGTCTGTGCTCGAACAAAAACATATTTGATTTATTGAAGCTTTTGGACAGTATCAAATTTAAACTCTATGATGACCTTTGACCCCTGAGCAGGCAGATGCCCTCTGCAGCAGCCGCAGCACAGACTTCCTCTCGCTACAACACAGCCGCGGATGCATTGGCTGCACTGGTGGATGCCGCTGCCTCTGCCCCTCAGATGGATGTAGCAAAGGTCAAAGAGGGTAAACATGAGGGCATCAGTGCCCGTGACGACGAGGTGAGCCCCTCACGAGCCATGTCTCTTCCTGCTGGGAAAGCACCACTTCCTGTATATTCAGACGGAGGAGGAGGGGCAACAAGTGGCAAAGATAAACCACCTCCCACCAAGTCTCGCATAGAGGAAGAGCTGCGCACACTCGGCAAGACCACCATCACCGCGGCCAGCTTCATCGACGTCATCATCACTCGTCAGATTGCATCAGAAAAAGACTCGCGCGAGCGGGGCTCACAGAGCTCAGACTCCTCAGGAAGTTGTAAGTGGGAGATGACCTGTTCAACATGTTTATCCTTGACCTTTTCCTAATCTTTCTAATCTCTAAACTGTCCTGGCAATCTGAACTACTTAGCTGTAAAAACTTTCTCTTTTTCTTTAATCAGTTGCATTTTTTGGTTTGGATTGGAGTGAATTGGAACTCCTAGAAATAAATGTGCAGACACTCCGCTTGTTTTCATGTAATGGGTTATTTTCTAAATGAGATAAAATTCTGTAACATACTTATAACGTAACTGTACTTTATATTTGTTGAAATTCTTTTACATCTTGTTACTTTAATGGTTAATATTAATAATGAGAAGAGTAGGAATTTAACTGTATAGTGCATTTGTCAGACCCCAGGATTCTTTACAGGAAAAGATGGAAATAAATAAACAGATTTAACCTTTGGTTGACTCACGTGTGCCAGAGTGTAAGGATTTAACTTTTTTTTTGTGTGTAGTGTCATCGAACCGTTATGATGGACAGAGCAGTGGAGCCATCGAGGTGATCAGCCCGGCAAGTTCCCCAGCTCAGAGAGAGGACAAGAATGAACGGTCTTTCTCCTCAGACAAGAGCACTCAGCCAGCTACAGGTGAAAATATAATCATAGTAGTTCTGGACTTATACATATACAGCATGGCACTTTGTTTATTCCTCGTGTGTTCTTTTCCTGTGTCTTGGACATGTTCATCCTAATTTTAGGTGAATTTGTGAACAGTCAGACAAAGAAGACATGAATTGTCTAAAGTTATTTACTGCTCTTAGGCAAATATTATCAAGTAGCTACCATGCATCATCTTTTTCTTGAGCAGGATAATGTATGACTGGTGCCTTAGTGTTTAGACGTATTTGTTTGTGCAAAGAAAAAAAAAACAGGTGGATGGAAAACTTACTGCACTGTTTCTCTCTACCTACCACAGGTACGGTTAGAGGATTTGATATTAATCGCTACAGGCAGCCGGTGGAATCGGGACCCACAGCAGCCCCACCTCCACCTACACAAACTCACCGTGTTATGACCCTGGCTGACCACATCTCGGTAACACAACAAACTCAAACCTGGAGCAACAATCAGACATTCATGCACACTGTAAATTTTTAATAACAAGAAGTCAATCACTCTTTATTTCTGTCATGCAGCATATCATAACCCAGGACTTTGCCAAGAATCAGGACCCTCCTCCTTCCTCCAGCTCTTCTTCCTCCTCTTCCTCCATATCCTCTACATTCCAAAACTCCGGAGCAGTAGGCAGCAGTGCTCGGTCCAAAGTGCCTAACCGCTACAGTCCAGAGAACCCTGTCAACCCCGCCCACCATCAGAAACCACCCAGCCGAGTGTCCCCTGAGAACGCTTCAGAGAAATCCAGATCCAGGTACTGCATAGTGCCATAGTAAATTCCACTGCATAGAATAATTGAAAGAGTCCAGCGCTTTTAACAGGGGAGGTGGTAATCATTCATGCCCCGTTCATTATTAACCAATGAAATCATAATTTTCCTGAAAATCCTCAAACAACATATAGCTGTGGAGACATTATGGTCACACAGATGTAAGCGTTTCATCTGACAATCCATACTGGAAAAGGAGAGAGGCAGGCAAAGTAGTCTGCCATGTGAATAGAGATTAATACTTGTATGTGTGTGCGTGTGTGTATGTGTGTATATGTGTATGTGATATAGATATATATATATATATAAATAATGTACACACACACACTATATGTAAGGTAAGTGGACACCTGACCATTACACCCATATGTGGTTGTTCCCCACAACTGTTGCCACAAAGTTGGAAGCACACAGTTGTGTAGAATGTTTTTGTATGCTGTAGCTTTGCAATTTCCCTTGAAAGCGAGCTCCATGAAGACATGGTTTGCCAAAGTTGGAGTGGAAGAACTTGAGTGTCCTGCACAGAGCCCTGACCTCAACCCCACTGAACACTTTTGGGATGAACTGAAACACCGACAGTGCACCAGACCTCCTCACCCAACATCAGTTCCTGACCTCACTAATGCTTTTGTGGCTGAATGAACACACATCCCCACAGCCACGCTCCAAAATCTAGTGGAAAGCCTTCCCCGAAGTGTGGAGGTTATAATAACAGCAAATAGGGGACTACATTTGGAATGAGATTTTCAAAAAGTTGCCCATATTGTGTGTGTGTGTGTGTGTGTGTGCGTGTGTGTGTGTGTGTGTGTGTGTGTGTATATATATATATATATATATATATATATATATATATATATATATATATATATAATATGTTATAGAGATTATATACTGATTTTAGTCAAAATGTTTTTATTTTTAATGTTTTTGTGTACTGTCAACTCCAGTGTGTGCATGAAGTCAGTCCTGCTTGTTATTTTGAAAATGATTAGAAACCTGATAAAGTGCAAAACATCTTGAAGACTGTAATGTAATAGAAATACAGCCACACTGACATCCTACTTCTAAACTTACACTGATGTCAAAGCCTCAGCCTGTTTGAAATCTGTTTTTCTCACTTTGTGTGTGTCGCAGGCCAGGTAAATCCCCTGAGCGTGCCGGTGGCCGGGCTGTAGAGAGCTATGAGCCCATCTCCCCTCCGCAAACCTACTCAGGACTGGAGAAACAAGAGAACAGCCTGCTTCAGAGCCAGAGGCGTGAACAGGATCTTGCAGAGCAGAGGTAAGCCCGCATGTCACTATAAAACACACAAGTCAAATACTGCCAGCTATCTAATTTCATTGGCCTTTGCAAAGTCTGTGCTGATGATACTCTTCATGACTGAGAGCTAATCATTACATTATGCTGAGACTTAGCTTTTGATTTTTTTTGTCGTACCGTTTCTTGCACTTTGAGGTCACATACAGATATCGAAGTTGAGCTTGAGACCCCTGCTGTAAAGGATGTGATTGGAGAAGGATATGTTGTGTGTACCTGGATGTAGTTTAAAGCATAGTAAGCCAGACACTGATTGATGGACACCCTTTATACATCAGAGCAGTGTAACCTCATCCCCATCAGCCTTGCCTGGCATCCTTAGTGGAAACTTGGCTTATTCCCAAACATTCCCCACACTCTTGTTGATCCTATAACCTGTTTTAACCTGTAACCCTCTGTGCCCTTTCTCCGGTGTCAGAACGGACTCACGCTCCCCGGGCAGTGGCAGCTATCTGCCTGCTTTCTTCACCAAGCTGGAGAGCACCTCCCCCATGGTGATGTCCAAGAAACAGGAGATCTTCCGCAAGTCTGATGTCGGTAAGGGCCTCTCTTTTTCCTTTCTAAAGTATTTAGCTTACCTGAGCTTGGATTGAGCCTAATAACAGCTACAGCTGTATTTCCCCCATGCCTCAAATTTTGTCAGTCAGCCAAGACATGTGTGGTGTTTAACGTTTGCTTTTTTTAGACTGCACAAACACAAATGGCCTCTACAGCTCAGATTCCCAAGGGTTGAAGTTAGAATTGTACCAGAAAGATAGAAGTTGTGCTGGGTAGTTGAGTTTCCACTTGAACTTGATTTTAAATCTATTAGAAATAAATATGGACTATACATTTTAATATACTGTACTATTTATCATAAATACATGCCTAAAGATTTTGAGGGTGATGCACTTACATTAGGTGTTACTTTAGCTGTAGTGCAAAACTAAAATCTTAGTTAGTTTTAACTAACTAAAATCCTAGTTAGTTTTAACGTTGGACACTCAACATGTCCTGGCTGATTGATTAAATTTGGAAGCAAAGATTTGTGTGCATTTGTTTACTCCGGAGTGAATGGCAAAGATTTGCTATATAAATTATCAAAATTCCTTAAAAGAATCTTTTCAAAATCTAATCTTTTTGTCTATTTTCTTGCCAGGTAATGCACAGCCAGGCACAGAGATCTTTAATTTACCAGCAGTAACAACCTCAAGTAAGTAACCTAAAACCCTGGATAGTTTGTCTATACTGCAACATCAACTCAAATAATTTGTATTGTCCATGTATTAGTTGCTAAGGACATGGCTGTTAATACTATTGGCGTACTTTTACTTCTCTTTTTCTCCTGGCATGTGAGCTATTGATGGATGCCTTTCCAGTACATTTCTTGGTTCCATAAGTTTCCCTTCTATAGTATACTCACCCGCTTAACTCTTAATCACCTCCTCTAAGAAAGCTGTGGTGCTGATTTAAAATGTTTGTAAATTATTACATGAATGTGTTACTGTGTACCTGCTGAAATTTCATTATTTGTATTCAAGATTTGAGAACCTTATATGATAATTAAATGCCTTTATCCTCACCCTTTCCAGGTACTGTGAACCTTCGGAACCACTCGTTCAGCGACCCAGCCAGCAACCTTGGTCTAGAGGACATAATCCGTAAGGCTCTGATGGGGACTGTAGAGGAGAGACCAGAGGAGCAGACACAGCAAGCTCAATCTGTAGCTTCAGCGTCGGGAAATAATTCTGAGGGGCGACAGGAGGCCAATCCGTCCCCCAGCACAGGTAGATATTGTAAGGAACACACACACACACACACACACACACACACACACACACACACACACACCATTTCATCATTTCATGTACGTACCCACTCCCTGTTCTTATAAATAACCCCTCTCCATGTTAACCCCGCTCACCTGAGTCCATAACTTCATATAGAAATGTGGAGTACTCATTAGAGTTCACACTGCAGGTAAGAGTGCTTTTTTAAATGAAAGTATGAAAAGCAAAAATCATATTGAATCTAAAGTTCTCCATTATTTTTGTTTGACATTGTTACTAAAGTAATTAACATTTTGGTTTGTCTGGATTCACATGGAACTTCATTTTTTATTTCACACAGCATGTTGCAACTTATGAGTGGCATTAAATATATTTTCAGGTGACATGATGCAATTTAACATGAATTATAACTCATGCCCCATGCACAGCAATGGAACAGAATTTTGGGTTGTAATCTGGCTGTAATCCAGGTCAGATCTGGAGTGTGATCTGTACAGACTTGAGTAAGCCACAAAACCACATGTAAAAAAAAAAAAAATCAGTGCATAATAAATAGTCAGTTTTCTTCTTTAGCATTTTGCGGTGTAAATTTATTTCCCGATTGATCGTTCTTGTTTTGCTCCTTAAATCCTGGCTGCTTTGAGATTTAAACAAAGCTCTTGCTTTAGTGCAGATTTGTTTTAATTTATTGTGCAGTACTATGCACCTGCATATGTTTGGAGATAGTCATGTGTCTCTTTTCCCATATCAGCGAAGCAGAAGCTCCAGAGCAAAGCCAGCAGTAGGAAGTCCAAGTCGCCCAACCCAGGCCAGGCGTACGCGGGCGGAGAGCGACCCTCCTCCGTGTCCTCTGTACATTCTGAAGGAGAATATCACAGGCAGGCTCCCAGCTGGGCTTGGGAAGACCGGCCCTCATCCGCAGGTAATTTCTCAGAGTCCTGCTTTCTTGAGATCAGTTTGCTGATGATTCTTGATAATAGTTTGAACGAACTTACTGTTAACTCCCCGTGTCTCTCTGTTCTCCAGGTCCAATGCAGTTCCCTTACAACCCTCTAACTATGCGCATGCTGAGCAGCACGCCTCCCACCTCCATGGCCTGCGCTTCTCCCTCCATGCAGTCCCAGCAGCAGCCAGGAGGAGGAGCCAATGCTCCGGCTCGCGCCTGGGAGAGGGAGCCACCGCTGCTCTCGGAGCAGTATGAAACTCTGTCGGACAGCGACGACTGAGCCAGGCCATGAACCTTGACCCTTTTGACCTCCCTCCAACCCCCTTCCCCGGTCCCTACGGCCAGCGAGAACCGTGTCCCTGTCAGGGCGGCCCAGATAATACATCCCACTCACTGCTAACTTTGAGTAGGGATTGCCTGGGGAGGCATACTCGCTTCTGGTGCTTTAATTTCCTCTTGTGCTTGTAGAAAGCGTTGCGAGGGAGCCACGGCTTGATCGTTCAGAATAAACCGTGTCCAGAAGCTTTATTTCGCCTGTTTGTGAATGAGCAAACACAAAATGTTGGAAAAAAAAACAGAAAAGAGGATGAAGAACTTGAAATATAAAGACTTACTTGCTTCAGATTTGTTTAATTTCTGTAAAGAAATACTTTGTCTTCAAAAAAAAAAAAAAAAAAAAGAAAAGAAAAAATGTATGTAAATAGAGTAACCTTTTGCAGTGTGAATTTTTTTTCAGACTTTTTGCGTTTTATTATTACTTTTTAAATCAGATCCCTGCTGGTTTAAGATTATACAGAAAGTTCTTGCTCTCAATGTGAAAAGTGTGGATTTTCTCCCGAGCCCCCTGATGGCAGGATGCAGCGTGAACTTGAACTGATAGAGCTGAAGCACCCAGGAAGAGAGCATTTCAGTCACACAGCCTGCCTTCGTAGCACTGGAGGCACCAGGGTCACCACAGATTTTGTAAACGAGCATTCAACCTGTTACACGAGTGCATGATGAAAAAACAAAATAATTAAAAGAAAGCGTGAGCATTTTTCAGCCCTGCAGAAAGATCTCCATTTTGGTTCACATGAACAAGTTGAGAACACTGGTGTCGGAGCCGAATGATTCTTCAGTGAAAGAAGAAATATAAGCTGAATGTTTCTTTTTCCTCCCTAAGTATATGTATTTTTATTTTAGATTATTTTTTTGTCACTCTGTGGTGGACCTCTAGTTGTGAGAGGAAACTCGCCATGGTTCTGGTGTCTGCTTCAGAGTGTGGCTCTGTGTGGTTGCTAACAAGTGCTCAATGTTCTGCTGTTTTTCTCCTTTATCTCTCTGCCAGAGGAACACCAGAGGAAGCTGTTTCACTTTAGAGAGGTTCTTGGTTCCCTTCACATGGAGGAGAAATCAAACTGTGATCTTCCTCTTTTTCTTCTTCACTTTTTTTTTTTTTTCTTTAAAATGCTGAAGTACATGCTGATCTGTCTACCCGATGTGAAAGGAAAAAAAAAAAAAAAACAAGCTTCTGTTTGTCACACCTCTGCATCACTGTTGCACTTTTTGATTTCGCTTACTAACTTTTGACAAGCGTACTACCTGTAATCTAAGTTATTGGAGCTTCTGCAGAGGTCTGGACTCTTCAGCTTCATTCACATTTTTGCAATAATCCTCTTATCACAGAATTTTTATTTTTTAAATCTTGCCACCGTTTTCTGGCTTGTTTCACGTCACTTGATCTTTGCTCTAGTCTATGGTACAGTAAGGCTGTTAAAGTTGCTGCTTTGTAGTGGTGGCTTTCACTAATAAATCATCTTGATGTAATAGACAATAAGCTCAATTTCAGTTATCTGCACAAGTATAGCTGTATTTTCTATGGCAAGACCCTAAAAAGTTTCAATCTGTAGTGCAATTTTTGTTTTCTTTTCTGTCGCTTTGCTTAAGTAACTAAAACCTGTCTGGTTTTTTTATTTTGTTATATTTAATTAACTTCACTTCTGAAATATGAAAAAAAAAAGCCCTAGAGCTCATGTTGAGATTATTATTTTTTTTCCATCATTCTCAACATCATTGTTATTCATCCTTTTTAATGGGATGCAAAGTGTTTACAATGGCATTGACAAAAAAAAAAAAAAAGGTGGTGAAACTTGAATCTTAAGAAAAAGAAAGTCTGTCATTGCATCAGTTAGTCTATTTTTTCAGTCCAACACCATGCAGTGGTAACTTTTTTTTTTCTTTTGTCCTTTTGGAATTGAGACTTGAAATAACCCATGTATCCCATGTTGTTGGAAAGCAATGTTTGTATCGCACAATGTCTCTTAAGTAGCCAATTACAAAATTTTCAGACCAATCAATAAAGTGGATTAGCGCTCCACCTTTCTGAAAATTTACTTTCTGTCTCCTGTGACCTTTATTTTGGGGGGGTGTCATGGGGTTTAAAATGTGATGTGTGTTGCTAATGTCTGTTAATCTAAAATCATGCCAAAATGTGACTGTTTAAAAACATTCAAAATGACTTTTTTGTGTGTGTGTGTGTGTGTGTGACTAGTTATTAATACACCTCAGTAATAATTATTACCTTATAGATATTATACTCTTTATTGTTTTACACTCTAATTTTCTGTGCTGTTAACCAGCAATCACTGCCATGGTTTTATTTTATGCATAAAATAATGCCTGAAAAACACCCAGCATCTCACTCATGAGATTGATGAATGCGTGTGTAGGTGGGTGTGTGTGTGTGTGTGATCAAGTACAAGTGACATCAAACTAGTAGAGAATCCATTGGCCAGATTTTAAGTGAAAATATTTTGATGAATTCATCTTCAGTAGGCGCTTTATCCTGGTTTCCGGAGCCTATCATGGGAACACACGGTGTGAGGCAGGAATACACACTGAACGGGACACTAGTCCATTGCAGAGCAAAATTCACACAGGGGCATGTTACCGAAGCCAATCCACCTACAGCTATGTTTTCGGAGGTTGGAGAAAACAGGGGAACCCCGAGGAAATCCACATGGTCACTGAGAGAACATGTGAAACTTCAGGCAAACACAGTTAGATTCGCAATCCAGTAATCAAATGTCCATACTACAAGCATTCAAGGCCAAAGGATAGTCCAAATCACAAAACCAGGAAACACAGTTCATACATATCAAGGCAATCTAGAGAAAACGTCTCAGAACTTACGCAACGAGATATCGGCAAGGCTTCGCAACGACTGAATGTACATGAACTGCTTACGTAGTTATAAACCAAAAAGTGACCCAGAAATGGGTGCACATGTCAGAGCTCATGCTAGAAGTCTGGCAAGAACAATTTCTACTGGTGGGGAGGGGAAAAGTCAGGCGTCCATGCACTTTACACATTTACATTCACACTTTATCTGCTCACCTCATTTTAGGACCGTGCTTAAAAGCCTGTTACTTCTGAAAGTAGATCTTATTTCTTGTACAAACACACTGCTCTTGCATTGAGAAATGTAAAAAGAAAAGAAAGGGTTGTTCTTTCAGTTCACCAATCAAGTGGTATGTTATGACTCCTTTGGCATTAACTCTACATGTCTACAACTCTACTTGAGCTCAACACAGGATAACAGCCATTCACAAGAAACTAGCACTGTGACTTTTAGTTGCAACTCCCAGGCCAGAGTCAATACAGTCACTTGTTTTGTCTTGCTAAATGATGAAAAGAATTGTTTTTCTGCCTGACTGATAGCATACACTGCAGTCACTTGATATATGACTCCTTCTGCCATTGGAGCAGAAATTCCCCAAGAGCTGCACAGATTGCAGCTGCTCTGCCCCTTAACAGATTTGTCAGAGGTGTTGAACACCATGGCTTGCTAAGCTCACAGCTAATGTAGCTAGTGTAATTTGTGGTTGGGCCTGAACTGGCTGGCAGCGGGACTATATTATGAGGTGTGTTCAAAAAATAAGAAAAATGCAATGCTGATATGAGTTAAGGGTACTGGTGGCTGGTTTAAACTACACTGCAATCATCATCCAGTTACTCCCATTAACTGTGACTTTCTAGTATGCATTTTCTGACGGTGTTCTTTCTGTGTTTTTCTGCATGGGAGCATCATCAGAAGTGAGTGACTGCATACGCATGCAATTTAAAAGGAAAAGTGGTTGGAGGTGTAGCAAATCAACAGGCAAGTCAGTGTGCTTGAAAAGCTAGAGATTAAATAGTGAATACAGCACTGTATTCATCGTTTGTGGGAATTTGTTGGAACTGGTATTGTGCTCCCTCTACTGGCTTCCAGTAGCTGCCCGCATCAGATTTAAAACACTGATGTTTGATAACAAAACCAAAAACAGAGCAGCACCGACCCAACTTAAAGCACTTACCGCACCCCGCGCTGCACCAGGCTCCCTCCGATCCTCTAGCACTGCTCGACTGATCCCACCCTTTCCCAGGGTACAAGGAAGGCATGCATCAAGGCTCTTCTCTATTCTGGCACCTAGGTGGTGGAATGAACCTAGACGTCCGAACAGCTGAGTCACTGGCTGTCTTCAAAGGACAACTAAAGACCTACCTCTTCACGAAGTACATAAATTAGCACTTTATTTTTAAAAATTTTTAATTCTTTTGTTGTCTGTGTGTTTTTCTTACTATATTACCTCCCCAACAGAGGAGGACTGATTGTCCATGACCTAGTGAGCCAGTATGAGAATGTATTTATTGATAAAGACTTCAAAGCACTTCTGTAAGTCGCTCTGGATAAGGGCGTCTGCCAAATGCCATAAATGTAAATGTAAGTGGTTTCTTAGTTTTACACTTTTTCAGAAAGTGATGTCCAGACCTCTCATCATGGCTGCTCTGAATGTCTCATGGTGCTAAACCAGCTGGCAAACCCTAGAAAAATAATCACCTCTTTATATGACTTGATCAAGCCCAAACAACCGAAAACTTTCTAAAATTCATAGTGCTCTCCATGTTAACATTTGCTTCAAAGGAGTTGATATATTTATTCTTTCATGCATGATGTGGAAAGTGACCCACTGTGAGAAAATATCGTGAGCAGGTACAAACAAAAGTCATAAGTGCAGGAGTTAGCAGGATTGATCAGAATTCTTTGGGAACAGTTGAGAGTGGGATTTAACTGGAACACAGCTAGCTGTAGGAGACTGTTCAAGCAAAAAATGCTGTGCCCTGTGCCTATATATATATATATTTCATATATATATGAAAAGCTATGCAACTTCCTTTTCCTGCTACATTTCCTGTCTATAGCCAGTCATATATATTTGTGCCCGAATATATTCAGCATTTCTTTTTTTGAGTTTGTTCATTTCTATGTGGGATTAAATTGACCTGGGCCCCTGTATGTAGGTATGTAGGTGGCATGACCGTGACTGACCGCTTACAGGATGACCCACTCATTGCATGTTTGTTTCTGCGGAAACTGATTGTGTTGAGTTATTGAGTTATCTGCAGCATTTGACATTTAGAAGGTTTTTACCCCCTTGCACTCTCTGAGCTTATGATAACATCTACATTGCCCACAGTTTGTGCTGACAGCTTGCTTTGTTTATGACTTTTGTGTGTTCTTGAATTGAACTAGCTTAATCCATGTATAAAATCATGCCAATACAGGTCAAGAGCTTCAGTAAATGTTCACAACAAACATCAGAGTGGGGGGAAAATGTGATCTCAATGATTTTGACCATGATCATGGATGTTGGTGCCAGAGGGGTTGATTTGAGTATTTCAGAAACTGCTGACTTCCTGAGATTAACATGTAAAAGAGTCTCTAGATTTTACACAGAATGATAAAAAAACAAAAACATCCAGGTGAGCAGTCTCGGTATTTTAAGCTGACAGGAAGGGTTGGGTAATTAAAAACACACACACACACACACACATACAAAGCTGTGGTGAGCAGAAAAGCATTTCAGAACAAACAACTTGTCACTGTAATAGAATAAATGTATAATGCATTTTTAAATATGCACCTGGGAATCTTTATTATATGATTTTATAATTCATAATTCATTTTATAAAAACAATACATTGTCGTTCCTGTTTTGGCTGCTCCTGTTAGGGGATCATTGGTCCATGGATTTGATTTGGAACAGTTTTTACGCCGGATGCCCTTCCTGATGCAACCCTCCTTAATTTTTATCCAGGTTTAGGACCAGCACTGAGAGCGCACTGTTGCTCGCAACCCCAGTGGCTCAGGTTGGGGTTAGTTCCCCACCCGGGAATCGAACCTGGGCCACGGCAGTGAGAGTGCTGTAGCCTAACCACTAGTTCTGCAGGGATGCCATTATATGATTTTATAATTAATTATATAATTACATGTTGCTTAAAGAATGATTCGTATAAAATATGTTGCATCAAATCTCATTACCTCCTGCTTGAAACTGAAATATTTTAGAAATAGTTTGGCTTTATGAACCAGTGTGAGTGTGTCTACAATGGTATGTTTTATTTTATTATTTTATACCTTGTATTTTATTATTAGATCAGTATGATCTTGTTTAACATGTAAAATCTCACTGTTCATTAAACTTGCAATAATAATATCTATTATATTACCTCTACTGTACATGCTGAGCTGTGGTAAATATCTTTGGTAATGTAATGTCTTTGCTAATGTTTTTTCAGATATATTTATTTACAGGTTTGTTATAACTGGAACTTTGTGGTTTGTTAGTTTGTACATACTTCAGGAAGTGATGTTCTCTGTGATGTTTTCTCATAATCACAGCTCTGAATGTCACATTTCCAGAAGCTGCAGCTTAATGATCGTATGATGGTGCTGCATTTTAGCTCGATATGTTTCAGTGTGTGGATGCTTTGGCGTTGTTTGAAGTTTGTCAAAGGTAAGTTACACTCTGAATGAGAAAAAGCAAGCAATCCATGTAAATCTGCAAGAATGTGCATATTTTTCCAATGAATTAGCTGTCACTTAATAGTGGTTTTTGTCACTTGTATGCAGGGGGTGAATTATGTCAAAACCAATGCATTGATAAGAGCAACATTTCTGCTGAGCTCCAGTCTGACGTCCTGCTGCCGTGTAACTTTAATCCTGCTCTCCTCGGATCAGATAAGACTGCAGATATAGCAGTAGTGTGGCGTCAGAGGAACACAACAATACACAATCTAGTGGAGATCACTCTACAGGGAGTAGCGAAGTTCTGGAACTATAAAGGTGGACGTATCAAGGCGTTTCCTAAGCTCTCTGAATCAGGAAACTTCTCCATTCTCCTTCAGAAAGTGCAGCCGTATGATCTGAGTCTCTACCACTGTGAGCTGTTTAATGGGACCAACTGCAGCATTGCTTATCAGGAGCTACAGCTTGGTTAGTTATTGCAATTTTAGACACATATTCATATTGTTCATTGGCTTTGGAAAGATTCTGGTCCTTACTAGTCATTACCATTTATTTATAACACAATGCTCCATTCTGATTGGTCAGAAGTATTGATAAATTTTCTCTAGCAGCATGCGGGACTTGTATGGCAGGGATGATAAAAAGTATGATATGTCATTCTTTAATTTATAAACATTTGTAATTGGCAGAAGTGGAATAAAACACTTTTCTTCTGTTTAGGGTGGCATCACACCACCTGGTAGTTGATAGTTTCCCTATAACAGGATGTTACAGGGAACATCATTACTTATCAGACTCAGATAAAACTATAATTACACTTTTAGTCTGTTGTTTTGCTTACTGTATAATCTTCCATAGGTCTTGCTACTGTTTTCCTTCAGGCGATAATCATCACAGGCGCATCAGCAGGAGCAGTATTTCTGTGTTTAGTCATAGTATGTGTCTTCTACATATGCAAAAAACGTGAGTCTTTTGTAATAAAAACTATATTAGTTAATATTTGACAAGACTTATTTTTTTACTTCTGAACAAGTTTGTTCAAAATCACCAATGCTGATTAGAATTACACATCTACAATGCATTTAGCTAAAAAGCAAAACTGGATGTTTCAGGAAAGCACCTGCTGCACCCAGAGAGCGATCGCGGTAAGTGTTCATCAAAGGTGTGAAGTGTTACGTGTAGGAAGTTGACACATCTGACACTTGTTGACACTGTGAAGTACTGAGAACTGCTGTACTGCTGTAGCTTAAACTGAATTAATCAGTAACGCTGAACAACAAACAAGATTAGTGGTTCTAATATATAAAATAGTTGTATGTATTGTCTGTCTCTAGGTTGTCCATATGATAACCCAATCTATGTCAGCTACACAGTACAGCTCAGCCATGGCGAGGACGGTAAATACCTACACTTGAGACATGTTCTGTTTATTAATAAGCAAATATCAGATTTCTATATTTCATTTTTAACATCTGTTCCACTTGATTAATCCTAAATAAACGTTGTTTCCCCTAACTTTAGCAGCTCCTGAGAGTGAAAACCCGATCTATGACACTGCTTGGAGCAGAGGAGGCAGCATGCGATGAAAGCTCATACCTTCATCAGACGCACAAATGCTGGAGAAGAATTTATATCTGAGAACTAATACACCTTTTGGTCATTACGACACTGTTAACTTGTCTAACAATAATATGTGGTCGTGGAATAAATTCAGAATTGAAAAATTAATTGTGTGAGATTATGTTATGTTTAGTCAGTTTTAAACACTATAAAACATGATGTAAATAAAAAGTTTGACTAAGAAAGTGCACAGCAACTGAAAATAAGGTTCAGTTCTGAGTACAAAGATATTATGTAAAAGTAAAGTAAAATGTCATATAATTACTGAAGATACCTGTGATTGAAACTATAAACCGGGAGTGTTCAAAGTCACGCCCCAGGGCCAAATGTGAGCCGTGGACAGATGTTAACTGCTTCTCTGTTAATGCTGATTTCTATCCTGGTGAAGTAATAATATTACTACTACTACTACTACTACTACTAATAATAATAATAATACATGCATAAACATAAATTAATGAATAAATGTGCTATGCAGCCAACTAACATGCAGGGTGACAAACAGTCAAAACAGTGTACAGTTTATGCACTGAACATATAGTTACTGAAAGTTTTTTTTTTTCAAGATGAATTGCAACTTGGCCTGTTTTGTCTACAGATAGACAAAAAGGCAGTTTTTCTATATTGATATTTTAAGCTGTTTTGAATTCAGTATACGGTGAAGCATCCAATGATGCATGCAAACAAAGTCCTATGTCACAAATCTCTTCAGACCATCGATAACCAGTGATACAGAGAGAAGCAGCTATTTAGCAACAATTAGCAGTATTTAATCTTGTACTTTGTGTGATATATCTGTGGTAAGTAGCCTTGTTATCATTTATTGATTTATCTTTCTTTTGAAAATTTTTAATACTAATATTACACATACTAAGAACATGACTATTTATCATAATGTCTTTTTCTTTAATTTTGTTATCGTACTGATAAATTCTTCTCCAATTCCCATGCAGAAAGTATTTTTAGTGTAATTACAGTATATTAAGGTTTGTTTGTTTAACTCAGTAGGTTAGAGTGTTGGTAGCGTACTAAATGTTCAGTTGGTGTTATTGCTTTTCTCCACCACTGAGTGTTTGATTTACTTCTTTTTTCTTTAGCAAAATGGACCCAAATTCCATGATGCTCGCACTGTATGTGGGTGATCTGCACCCTGATGTGACGGAGGTGATGCTTGTGGAGAAGTTCAGCCCCGCAGGACACATTCACTCCATCTGGCTGTGTAGGGACAGAAAGACCAGCTCCTCACTCGGCTATGCTTACATCAACTTCCAGCATCGAGCCGACGGTAATACAAACCATACCGAAGACAGGAGAACAGTGTTCCTTACACTACTTCTGCATTTTAATACTAGTTTATAGCCTACTTACAGCTACATGCTACATTTTACTGCTTCAGTACATGGATAAGATCAAGTTTTGTGCCTTATATGACATGCAATAAATAAAAAATTCATTAGTTATTTATTTTCTTAGAATAAGGACTTCAACTAAGTGTTTGTTTTTCCATGTGAGATTAAAGTAACTAACCACTATGACATTTTTTTCACAACCTTTCTTATCATTCTGAATCTGACTGTATGTATATACATGGTGTAATGAACACCTAGACCTTTTTTATTGAAATTAATGAGCTGTAATGAATTTTGTTCCCTCAGCTGAGTGAGTGTTGGAAATGCTCAATTTTGAGCTCCTTATGGAGCAGCACATGCACATCATGTGGTCTCAGAGGGATTCGTCTCTGAGGAACACCGGTGTCAGAAACCTGTTCATCAAGAACCTGGACAAGTTGATTGGCAGCATGGCCCTTTATGACACCTTCTCCATCTTTGGAGAAGTCTTCACCATCGGGCTGTGGCTGAGATGATTGGGAAGGAGCTGAATGGCAAGCAGTTGTACGTGGGCCGAACACAGACTAAAGGAGCGAGACAGACCAAACTCAATCACAAGTTCAAGCAGGTAAACACACACACACACACACACACACAAAGGATGCTGACTATGCCTTCTCTGCTGTAGAGGCTGAACCTCTACATGAAGAACCCTGATGACAGAGTTGATGAAGAGTATCTGCGCATGAAGTTCTCGAAATTTGGAACCATCACCAGCACAAAGGTCACTTACAACTAATAATCCCTACATTTTATTCCTTTCCTAATAACCTGTGTCCACTTCCCCTTATTGACTCTGGAGTGTGTATCTAGTATGAAAAGTTCCCTCAGTGCTGATTTTTCCTGATGGTTGGCATGTTTGATTTGTCCTAATATCTCTTCTCTCTCTCTCATACAGGTGATGATGGAGAATGGCCGTTCCAGAAGACTTGGCTTTGTGCATTTCTTGTCATATGAGGAAGCCACAAAGGCCAGGAGGGAGATGAACGGCAGGATGTTGGGCTGGAAGCCGGTGTACGTGGGTGTGGTTCAGCGCAAAGAGGAACACCAGGCTTACCATGCCCGTCAGAACATGCAGAGGATGGTGAGCATGCATGTTAACCAACCTGCACAGCCTACCTTCTCCATCGTGAAAACTATTCCTGATGTACACGTTAAAATGATTCAATATTGCAGTTAAATATTGCAGTTAATAGAGTCCAGCTGCAACATGAGTCACGCAGCTGTTCTAATCTCTCCATGGCTGCATCACAAACCACATACTAGTAATGTGTTAGCCACATACTTAATAGTGTGTTAGCTTGCTAGATCAGGGTTTAGCAGCCAGGGCATTCTGTGTGGCTACAACCCAACCTGAGTCGTTTTCCTAAAGTGTGTCAAAACATCTGGGTAAATACCCTTTAACAATCAGTGTTAGCTCGCAACTTAGATAGGTGTTTATCTGACTGTTTCCTGTGGCTGGCTGTGTTACAAACTGCATGTTACTGTATTAAAGAGGGTGTAAAGAGCCAATAAGATCATTTAGAGGGCGAGAACAACTATGAGATTATGAGCATTATCAGAGATCCTGAGCTCCTGCGTGCCAGGGTGAGCGTATACACACACACACACACACACACACACTGTGTAGCTGTGAAAGACACACCTGCTGTGTAGACTAAAACCACTCTGTACTTCTCTTTCAGGAAACGGTGAAGATGTTCTACAACCACAGCAATGACTACAAGATGAAATAAACATCGCAGCCAACAATGCAAATATTATAAAGTGGTTTGGGTCTTGATTATTGTAATTTTAATTAGAATTGAAGGCTAAACTTGTAAACTGTAAATTTATTAACTCAAGATGATTAAAATCTTAAGTATTAACTGAGAAGAATATTAATAAATGATTGCAGTTTATATGCATGACAGAGGGAAATTGAAATGTTCGTGAAGAATATTTTCCTGAACACCAACAACAAATTAATGTCACAGAATCAAAACTTCATTCTGTTAAGGAGATTAAGTTATAAATGGCTGAGTTGGATAAACAATGAAGTTCTAGCTGTTGCAGGGTTTTCAACATTAACTGCTCTATTCCAGCCAGGCACAGTCTCATTGGCATTGTTTGGCTCATTTGCTGTCCATGATTGCTGAGGCTTCTTCAGAAAAAGGGGAATATTCTTCAAATAGTGTCTTGACAAATCTGAGAATAACTTCTCGAATAGACCATGAGCACAATAGTTATCTCAGAAATCTGAAATAATCCTCATTAACCTTAAATCTTAGCATGACCTAGTTTGTTGGATAACTTAAATGAACAATTTTAAATGAAATAGCCCATTAGCCCATGTTTAGCTGGTGTAGTATTTTTTTAAATAACAAATCTTCCTAAGCGAGTGGTGTCCAAAGTCCGGCCCCAGGGGCCAAACGTGGCCCGTGGCTTCTCTGTTAGAATGTACTGTATGACTGGCCAACACATTGCAATTTTTCCTTTCACCTGACAGTGGCAGCAGAATGTTAACACAGTTATCTAAAATTCAAGAGCCTTTTTTCTCTGACTACACCTGCAAATTAATTTACAGAAAGATACTTAGTCATGGCTCCAGACAAAATGTTCAACGTTAACAGTGAGAAGGGGCAATTTCAAAAGAGCTGGAAAATTCCAAGCATAGAAAATCTATTGTGAATTCTTAAAAGAGGCCTTAACTAAAGTGGATCTGCACCCAAGTATTAAAAATGGCAATTTAATTTATGATTATGTTAGTTTGGCCTTTACTTTTAGTCCCTGATATATATATATATATGTGTGTGTGTGTGTGTGTGTGTATATATGTGTGTGTGTGTGTGTGTGTGTGTGTGTCTGTATATATATAGTTGGGACGCCCCTGCTCTAAACCGACCCATTAGTTCATCTGCTGTGGTAGCAAGCTTGCATGTCTGAATCTATTTTCATTTCTGTAACAGATCTTATCTCTCCAATGTGCAGCTACATACATTTCCTTTGCATATAGCTGTATAAGAGTGAAAATCTCAACAACATCTTCTTATATTTATATATTTTTAGATTTTATAATTTCTAGGAAAACATGCATTTAAACATTAAAAAAAATGTGTAAACAGATCTCAGGTAACAATCTCAATTTCTTTGCTGAAAGGCCGCTTTTTGCTCTTTAGAGAGCAACACAGTTGAACGTAGGATTGAACAGGGTTGAAGATTTTTTCTAAAAAATTTTTTTTTAAGGGGCCAAGCACCAAAGGTGCGTAGGCACCCTATTGTTATTCTACTTTTTTGTCTTATTCTTCTTCTTTTTCTTCTGGCTAGGCTGTCTATGGCAGCCCATAGAACCGTCTGGTAAAAGGTTTGCCACACTGATTGGAGAGGGTCTAAGGAACATTCTGACCAAATTTGGGCCAAGTGCTGCCAATGCTATAGCGCCACCATAGGATCAAATTTTGTCCTAATTTGGAAGTACGTTTATGGTCATAACTTTTGAACCGTGTGTCCAAAAAAAATCCAGGCATCCCTAGATTCACTGGATTGAGACGCACCATATGATGTCAATTTCCGCCTAATTTGATTTTCCACCATCTTGGATTTTGCCAGATTCAAATGCCAGATGAGCAAAGTGAGAGGAGCATTCAGGGCCACGAGCAGGGCCTTTGTGAGCCAATATGGAGCTTGGAAGCTGACAAAAGTAATTCTGTGGTGTTTGTAATAAATGTATTAAGTGTATTAAGTATTAAATAAATAAATGTATTTAAAACATATAATTTGATATTACAGGTTACAGTTTGAAAAAAATTAGAACCCTAAATACAAATTCTCTTCTTCAAATTCCAATCTCAAAAATCCAGATTTTATGTAAATTAGGCCAAGGGTGAAGCATTCAAGATTCCCAGGGAAAAGCAGATGATTTCAGAGTGTTCAAACTCGACATTTAACTAGTCAGTCACCTGCCACACTCACATCCATGAAGAGATGATGACACATGAAGAGATCATTTGAGTCAAAACAGCAGATATGAACCGTAATGAGGTAAGTGCATCTAAAGTTCTACTGAAATAGCTAAATTCCTGTTAAACAGCTAACTTTGTCTGTTAACTAGCGAACATTTACCAGCAAGCTAACATTAGTGTAGCCTAACTAGCTAGAACATTGAGTGTTTAGCATCATAGTAGAAAACTAGCTATTTAAGTAGAGTTTTTTATTTGCTCGAGCACTCTGAAAGCTTCTACTTTTCCCTTGGATTCCCCGATGGTACACCTTCAGCCTAAATGACATAAAACCTGTAAAAAATGTAAGTTCATTTATAGCCTGGATGTTTTTGGTTTTTTTTTTTTTTTTTGGTCCATGCATCTGCTTTAGTAATAGCTATAAGGATGTAAAAGCAATTATGCCAAGCTGTTCTTTTTTTTAAAAAAATCACCTTCAGCAGCTTAAAGCATAGAACAAAACACTGACCACTGTGGAACAATAAAATATTCTCACCAGTGTGCTGGACATGTCAAAAAAATCTGAAAGACGTCTGCAGAAAGAAGAGTCTGCTCTGCACCAGACATCAAATTAGTCCAAATACATTATAAGGCCAAAAGTGTGTGGACATCTGATCATGACACTTATATGTGCCCATTCCATCATCATGGGCCATTGGTCTTTCACTTTCACTCTTCTGGGAAGGCTTTCCACTAGATTTTGGAGCTTGGCTGTAGGAAATTGTGCTCATTCACCAACAAGAGCATTAGTGAGGTCAGGGACTGATGTTAAGGGAGGAGGCCTGGTGCTCAATTGGCAATTTTTATCCTAAAGGTGTTCAGTGGGGTTGAGGTCAGTGCTCGAGCCACTCAAGTTCTTCCACATCAGCCTTGGCACACAATCTCTTTATGGAGCTTGATTTGTATACAGGGGCGTGGTCATGATGAAACAGGTTTGGGGCCCTTTAGTTCCAGTGAAGGAAAATCTTAGCGCTACAGCATAACATACCACAACAATCTAGACAATTGTGAGCTTTAAACTTTGTGGCAACAGACCCACATATGGCTGTGATGATCAGGTGTCCACAAACTTTTGGGCATACGGTGTACTTTGGCTACGCTTTCATTCTTTATCTTACTTCATAGAGAAAAATTAACTCTTTTAATTACAGAAGTGGCTGCCGTCAGCATCCCAATCAGCCTCAGTAATACCCCATACTGGAGAGATGCCATCAGATGAAACTGAGCAAGAAGATTTAGGATATCCGTCGTCTGAGATGAAGACAGAGAGGCACGTATTGTGATCGAATTGATTGTCGTCCCGATGAACGTGATGGACTGCGCAGGAGACAGAGAACTCTTTGCCCTGTTCACTAAGAGTCCCAACTTGGCGACGTGGTCCAGTAGCAGCTGGGTATCACGCACAGCCTGGTTCCTCGTCTGAGCACAAAGCAACCAATCGTCTAGACACGGTAGAATCTGCAACCCCTGGGACCACAGGGTTGAAAAGGCGGCCTTCATACACCTTGTAAACATTCAAGGGGCTAGGGAAAGACCAAAAGGTAGAACCCTGAACTGATAAGTCTGGTTCCTGAAACTGAAGCATCGAAACTTCCTGTTTTGCATGGCAATTGGAACATGAAAATATGCGAAAGCAACATGCGAGAGCGGAGCTTCTTCAAGAGCCTGTTGAATTTCCTCAAATCTAAAATCTAAAAACCCGTCCCTCTGAACTAGGGGAGAACCTCCTCTGTTGCCCTCTTCTCTAACAAAGAACAAATTTCTTGAGAGAGAGAGAACTGCTGAATGGATCTGGTCCACCACAACAGCCAGGATGCATCCCAAAAACGTTGGGGGCCGGCTTTGGAACTGCAGGGTATATCCGTTGCACAATGTCACCAAGACCCAAGGATCCAACACTGTGCCTTCCCAATAACTCAGATGATGTGCTGTAAAATGTCCGACCAACAGCCCAAGCGTCTCAGGTCAGCAGACTTGGAACGCCTCTTGGCCATCCCTGGTCCTTTGAGGGCACTCAAAAATTCTGCTACAAGGTCCTTACACGCAGGCAATACAAATGAATCCTTAGGTGAATGTCTATGAAAAAACACACTGGATTGAACAGGGTGTGCAAAGCATTCATCAAGGCCAAGATGGGCCACTGCCATCTGAAGCACCTCCAATGTGTCATCCACCAGAGGTGGAGCAGTCCCTGAAGAGTGAAGTGAGCCCTCACCAGAGCCACCAGCTAACATGGACCCCGCTGGCTTGTCCTTAATCTCAACAACATCAATGAGAAGATGGTCTTGAAAATTTGTGTCATAGACATAGCATCAGTAGACATGGCATCAGTGTGTGGGCTATGAAGAGTGTAAGGTGAAACAGTAGCTTCCTCACAAAATTAATGTGAGTGAGTGTCCTCAGTGGGAGCCATAGCAGCAGCAGGGACTAAGTCTGCTGGCTGTTGGGCCTGCAAGATACATTTCATCTCTGCCATGTCTGAAGAAAGGCAAGCAACCTTCTTTGACAACAGGTGCCCTGCCGAATGATTTCCTCTAGAACTAGATTTTTTATTAGCTGGAGGAGCACCAGCAGCTGCTAAGGCACGGTGCTTCTGAGCTCTCTACTGTGAACCCAAATCTGCTTGCAAAAGCTTAGTGTCCCAGTTGTGGTCCAGTCCAGCCAGACACAGCTGTCTCTCTGACATCGGCAGTAAGCTAAAATGTGGGTCTGTAAGGGCTTCCTTCAGATGCTGAACACCCAGACATGATGGGCAGAGATCATGCCCATCATCCGGAAGGAGCTCATTAGGACAGAGCTTGCAATTTAGAGGATAGGCAGAAGAAATGGAGCTGAAAGCCATCTGAACTGAAAAAAGTAGAAAACCTCTGGATACAACCATGAGGAGTGATAGCAAAGAATTCCAATAAATACTCCTACCTCTGGATAAACCGCGAGGAACAGAGAGAAGAGAGTGCACAGACACACCGTTCAGAAAATATAAGCCTGTAGAAGACAGGTCCAATTCAAGCGATTGTGTCGTCACAGGGGGAACAAACATGCACAATCAACAAACGGCTCGTGACTCGACAGTGCGTAGCCACAATGTGCAAAAACGAGCAAAAATCCAAAATAAACAATCAAAATGGCTACCACAATAGCCAACTCAATAGCATGGGAGACAACCCCCAGATAGAACCGTGAGGCAAGTGGCACCATGTGAGAACTCACCAACAAGTTGTAATGAAGGAAACATAATCCAATCCAATGCAAAAAACATATCATCACAGCTTGGGAGGACGAATTTCGATGCTCCAAGAAAGCTGCACTTGACTATATGATGAATTTGAAAACATTACGACCTAATCCAAAGGCGAGAAAGCTAAAGAGGCGGGGTGTTGAGCTGCAGTGGCTTATATGCCCTCAGATCAGCTCATGTCACTATGTGACTTCGTTGGTTATTTTTCGACCTATCAGGCTGGCGCTGCGATAATCCACTGCTATAACACCCTCTCTGGCGGTCAGGAGGAATGAAACAGAACCATTAATTCTTTTTTACTTTTTACTGTTTATTGCAAATAGGTGTCACGAAGGTGCATCGCAACTTTATTCAATGGATGAGTTCTAGCGCTTAACATGTGTCTGGATTTCTCTAGAAAAAACTTCAATTCAATTCTCATTTATGTCACACTCTTAAGGTTTTCCTTTGCCTCACCCTCATAGTCGCAAAGCTAAAATTTTTTTATTTCAACACAACTTTTCTAAATGTAGATAATAATGCAAGAAAAAAATGCATACTTAAAAAATACACACATTGCATCAACTGTAATGCAAGTGTTTCTGTAGAGAGGCTAAAAAAAGTCAGTGCACTTGTGGTGTACCAGTTGATGCAGAAGGTGTGATCAAGTTGTATGTGTGACGGTTTATGCAGTTTTCTTTGACCTCGTGTGTGCTTTTCTTCATTTCAACTGCCTCCCCAAAAGGTGAAAATTATAATAAATAGTTTTACATTACACATTTTGTTCCAGTATATAAAAAAACAGCAAAACAAAACAAAAATGGGTTGTGTTGCTGTGAATAAATAATGAAACATGAAAGCCAAAACAGTTCATCTTTCTCATATTATATCTTTTGTCTTCTTTATAAAAGAGATTTTACTGATAGTAAAACTGAATTCTACGATCAGTTATATCAGAATTATAGAGCTTGAATTATTAAACTCTATAGTGTAGAACTGTGGGTAATGCATCAAAAATAGTTGTCATATCCGCTTAAAGTAATTTCAGGAAGTGAGAGCCAAAGAAGCGCATCACAGCATTTGTCTTAGTGTGGAAGTAACAGATGCAAAATGAATTTGAAGAGCTTTGTGTTCCAAGCTGTGTGGATTCTCCTTATTTTACCATCTTTCAGTGGTAAGTATATGACATGATCTGTTTTAATGAATAGGCTGGATTTAAAAAAAAAAATTTAATTGAACATTATATTAGATTATGTGATATGTTGGCTTAAGTGTATTTTTGGCACTTCATGTAATATAAATATTTAAATATTAAATAGGGTTTTGGAGTACAGTACTGTTTGAGAAATAGCTAATTGTATTGTATTACTTAAGTACAGTTTTTAAATCATATCACTTTTCTCTTTAATTACAGCAGAAAATCTGTGCAAACGTGAACTTTTAATAAGCAGTAACATTTCTGCTGAGCTCCAGTCTGACGTCCTGCTGCCATGTAACTTTAATCCTGCTCTCCTCGGATCAGATAAGACTGCAGATATAGCAGTAGTGTGGAGTCAGAGGAACACAACAATACACAATCTAGTGGAGATCACTCTACAGGGAGTAGCGAAGTTCTGGAACTATAAAGGTGGACGTATCAAGACATTTCCTAAGCTCTCTGAATCAGGAAACTTCTCCATTCTCCTTCAGAAAGTGCAGCCGTATGATCTGAGTCTCTACCGCTGTGAGCTGTTTAATGGGAGCAACTGCAGGATTGCTTATCAGGAGCTACAGCTACAGCTAAGTAAGTTTGTGAGTTACAGTGGTAACAACCAACAGAGTAAAGTATAAGCATAACATACATGCAACTACATATCTTTATGGAATGGACATAGATATTTATATTTAATATTTATCTTTATATTTACAAAGCCTAGGTTAAATATTCTATATATTATAATCTGTATTCTAGGCCATGAAAACTATCAGTCCTCACTCCTATTGTGGAGCATAACAGGAGCATTAGCAGGAGGAATTGTGCTTGCTGTATTCACAACCTGTTTGTTACATGCAAAACGTAAGTCTGGCTTATTTCTACAAGCACATCTTCATGTTCTCTTAATCATCTGGGTCTTTTTTTTTGTTGCATATACAGGAATTGTGGTTTTCGCTGTAAAACAGAAGCACAAGCTTTCAGACTGAGTATTTGAGTTACACAAACTTAAGCGCTTTGTTAAAAAAAGAAATAGCTTGTGGTTTTCACTGTAAAAGCAAAAGCAAGTCATGCGTCCTAAAGTCATTCTGTAGTCTATTTTAAGGCATTTCCACTTTGTAGGTGCCCCTACATGTGAGAAGATGTGGGTTGCCTTTATAGCATAAAAAACATGAGTTTCCCTGGTGTCCCAGGCGTCCCTGTTTTACTGAAGGTGAATGATGTGTATAAATGTTATTACTGACATTATCGGTTATACGGATCAGCTTGTTTGTGAGCTTGTTCAGATGTGTAGAATTTACTTTCTGTAAAATTTTCATACACTCATTTAATAGACTTTAATAGTGTGTGTGTCTCAGATTAGTCCAGGTTCTGAACTGAAACTTGGACATTGGTTTTTATCTTTTTTGCATGTTCTTTGATATTACATTGCAGGCAGACAAAATATCATTGTTATCGAGACTGACTATGGTAAGTTGATGCGTGTTTGAAACATTATATATAAACACTGTATATTTATATATAATATATACTGTATCTGCAATAGTTGTATACAGGCGAGACTTTAGCACACACAGTAATGTTGTTCTGTGTCTCTGAAGAAAATGTTGTAATAGCACAACATTTGCAAAAGCACACTCAGACAAAGGAAGTAAGCAGCCTGTGGTATTTGATAACCAAACACTGATTTGTTGTAAAATACTAAAGCTTCTAACAGTGATTCAGATTTAAACCTTTGATAATCACTGACTAATAAACCATAATAATAATAAATGCTCTGTATATCCAGAGCTTATCAAGTTAAAATGCTATGAGACTTTTCTAAATGCATTGTTAACGTTTAATAGAATTGGTTCATCTATTTTAAGTCATTTCTACTTTGTACATGTGAAACCATTTAGACTTTTACTGTACACAATTCTTATAAGTCTGTACCTGCATTCCAGTACTGTTTTTGCCCTTGTCCACTCGCCCTTGCTATTTTCTTTTGGAGAAATTCATTACCATGTTAGGACTGTTACTTTATAAGCTCAGGTAAAGTCAGTAGTGACTCAACCTTAGGAGTGGATATCAGCCATTCAATAATTGTTAATCTTCATAAATTCTAGTGAAATACTAATTTTGTTAATTCTGTTGAAATACCTCTTTTACGTGACCAACAATTTTTAAGTGACCAAAAGTTTTGTTACTCGAAAGCTATAAGCCAATGTTTCACTGATTCGCTCAACTTTCTACATGTTGTGCATTCACGGGGCAGCATGGTCACTGAACTTATGAGTGTTTTAGGTGTTGCAGGAAAGCATCAGCTGCAGCCAGAGAGCAGTCAAGAAAACTGTTATACAGAAGTGTGAGTGTACATTGTGTTGCATTGCTTTCACACACATCTTAACTTGTCATGGGAATAACAAAATTTATAGCATCATCCAACATATAAGCCCAAGAATCACTAAACACATCAAATATTTCAGTATAAACATATTTACCATGGTTTAGGATGGATGTTTCCTTTCTGCAGTCAGTTTTGCTGTAGCATAGAGGTGTATTCACACTAGCGAGCAAAAAGCCACAGACGACCATCCATTTTCTATGTACGTGCACAAAATAGAGCCACAAATTTAGCTGCAAGCAACAACGATTTGCTTGAATGATTCCTCTGACCAACCATATTGCATGTATGGTAAAACGTTTTTTTTCGCCCTCTCTCAACTTTATGCTGCATTTAACTTGCCTTGCAAGTGGGAATTCGCAGGTTGCAATAATGTCATTTTCGAACCTCGGCGAATTTCAACATACAATGTAGAAAATAGAAATTTCAAGTCAAGGGGGTGTTTTCTTTGGCTTCTTCTGGTTGGAGGTTTGCAAATACAATTTGTGACCATGAACTGAACACAGCGTAAAAACATTGTACGGAGGGTAGACACCCACAAGCGACAACAGAAAAGACAAACTAAAGCAACACAATGGACTTGTCACTCACTAGTGTGAATGCAGTGTTAATCAAATTGCTTGGTAAAGCCAATCCTTTGGAGGCATCCTAGATTAATAGTAATAAATAAAATATTGTATATATTGTCTGTTCCTCCAGGATGTACACTCTCCACAGTACAAAACAGCCATGGTAAATACTTAAGAATTAAATTTTCTGCAGGTAATTAATGTACAAATGCTGTTTCTTTATTTCTTTTGAGTTCACTTTATGGTATTTCCATCATCCCTAATAAACCTTTTTCCTTCAGAAGATCACGCATTAAACGCTGGTACTGGGATCTTGGAAGAGCAAAAGCAGAACTGAAGAGAGAACACGTGGCATATGCTTGTAGGATCACAGATGTTGGAGCTTGAATTATAAATCATGTGTTTGATCTTTAGGATAATGATTTGTCTTAACTGTGTATTTCTGATGTGTGGTTTTTAAATATATGTAATAAACAGCATCAAAAAATAAATTGTGCTGATTTATATCTGACGTGTGTGTAGAGAGTCTGGAGAAACACAACTGACGTCAAACCCGTAGAAAATCCATTAGACAGATTTTAAGTGAAAATAATTTTTTATTCATTCATCGTCAATAGGAGCATTATCCTGATCAGGGTCACGGTGGATCCGGAGCCTGTTCCCAGAATATAGTCTATAGTCTGATAGTCTAATTTGCCATTAGCAAAGAAAACAGCTAACTTAGTTAAATATAGCCAATTAATGTTAGCAAATTAGTGAAATTTACCTTTATACGGTTATCCTTAGACCAGCATATTGAAATATTTTACTGAGGTAGAGTCAGGGACGCTCATCCTCAAGTTCCACAGTGCATCCACTTATCCATCACTTAACCATAACTACATTGTGAAGCATGTTGATGAATTGGCACAATCCTTTGTTTTTCCTAATTTTCTCATGGCCAATTCCCACCCATTAGTCAGTCCTCCATATCACACAACAGCTACCAACCAGGCAGGATGCAGGCTAACACTTGGTTCCTCCGAGGCACATGAAGCCAGCCGACTGCATCTTTTCGAACTGCTGCACATGCTGCGTCATGGGGCGGCGTAACATACTTGGAGGAAAGAGCTATCCGTCCCCTTTTTTCTACTTTCTACTTGATTGAAGCTGAAATGATTGGATACTAAAGTTTGATCATTTGACTGATAAATAGCACACAGTCATTTAGTCCACGTTTTATTTATCATCTACAAAGAGTTACACAGAGCACAGTTCTTTATAGTGAAACTCTTGGTGCAACATATTTCACTATAGATGTAGATATATAATAAGACACATAAGACAATAGTGGTGAGCAAAAAAAAGAAACAGAGTAAGGTGTTCACATTAAATCAAAATAAAATTGTGGTAGTACTAGTAGTAATATGTGATAATCATCATGGGTGTGAAGTTTTTTGTAACAGGAACTTGGTGTCTGTGGTTTGTAATTTTAAGCTTACTGAGGAAGTGTTGTGCTCTGTTTCGATGAGCCGCAGCTTTGTGATCTTACAATGTCACATTTTAAGATGAGATGTTTCAGGTTGTGGATGTTTTATTGGTGATGTTTGGTGTTTAGAAACGGTAAGTTAAAATATAAATCTGCATGGTGCATAGATTGCTGTCACTGAGGTTAAGTATGTTTTCTAAAGTCAATGCTAAACCAGTATAAATAAGTTCAGAAATGAGGTAGCTATATCTGAGGTAACTTTTGCTCAATGTACAACTTTAAACTTTAATGCTTTACTCTTTAATTACAGGAGAACGCCTGTGCAAAAGTGAACTTGTAAAACACATAAGTGTTTCTACTGAGCTCTTGTCTGATGTCTTGCTACTGTATAACTTTAATCCAACTCTTTTCGGATTAGATAAGCCTGCAGATATACAGTGGATATAAAAAGTCCACACACCGCTGTTAAAATGGCAGGTTTTTGTGATGTAAAAAAATGAAAACAAGATAAATCATGTTAGAAGTTTTTCCACCCTCAATGTGACATTACAACATAGAAAATTAAGTGAAAAACAATAAGAAACATTTTAGGTAAAAATAGGAGAAATAAAAAAAAAACTTGGTTGCATAAGTGTGCACACACTTTTATATTTGGGGATGTGGCTATGGTCAGAATGAACCAATCACATTCAATCTCATGTTTTTCAAGTAATTATAATACACCTGTCATCATTGAAATTATTCTGATTAACCCCAAAGACCAGCTGTTTCTGTAGGATTTTCTTCACATCTTTCATCTGACTTCTGAAGCCATGGTCCACAAAGAGCTTACAAGGCATGCATGGTATTTCATTTATCGAAAAGTATTGATCAGGAGAGGGGTATAAAAGAATTTCTAAAACATTAGATGTACCATGGAACACTGTGAAGGCCATCATCAACAAGTGGAGAAAATGAGGCACCACAGTGACATTAGCAAAAACAGGATGTCCCTCCAAAATTTATAAAAGGACAAGACAAAAACGTACCAGGGAGGCTGCCAAGAGACCTACAGCAACATTAAAGGAGCTGCAGGAATATCTGAGAAATACTGATAACTCTCTGCATATGACAACAATCTCTCGTATTCTTCACATGTCTGGGCTATGGGGTAGGGTGGCTAGACGGAAGCCACAAAAAACTCACAAAAAACATCCAAGCCCCACTAAATCACCCCAAACCATGTGGCAAAATGTGTTATGGTCTGATGAGACCAATTCCAAAAGGTATGTTGGGTGCAAAAAAAAGGACATCACCAAAAGAACACCATACTCACAGTGAAGCCGGGTGGTGGCAGCATCATGCTTTTCTTCATCCAGAACTGGAGGGTATCATGAATAGCTCCAAATACCAGCTGATTTTAGTGCAAAACATTCAGGTGTCTGTTAGTAAGCTGAAGATGAAAAGGAATTTCCCCTTTCAGCATGACAGTGACCCAAAGCATACATCCAAATCAACAAAGGAATGGCTTAACCAAAAGGAGATCAATGTTTTTGAATGGCCTAGCCAGAGCCCAGACCTGAATCCAACTAAAAAACTGTGGGGTGACCTGAAGCGGACTGTGCACAGGAGACGCTCTCACACAATGTCAAGTCAAGATGTGCCATGCTGATAGACTCTTACCCAGCAAGACTGAGAGGTGTAATAAAATCAAAAGGCACTTCAACAAAGTATTAGTTTAGGGGTATGTACACTTATGCAACTAGGTCATTGTAAGTTCTTTTTTATTTTTCCTTTTTTCCCTACAAAAGTTTTTGATTGTTTTTCACTTTATTTGTAACTTTGCAATCTGACATGATTTATCTTAGTTTCATTCTTTTACTTCACAGAATCCTGCCACTTTTACAGAGGTGTGTAGACCTGTGCCCTGTGATGGGCTGGCACCCCTTCCAGGGTGTCCCCCGCCTTGTGCGGCTCCAGGCTCCCCACAACCCCGTGTAGGATAAGTTGTACAGAGAATGGATGGATGTGCTATGCAGCCAATTAACATGCAGGGTCAGGAACACGTCAAGGAACACGATCAAGATTAATTGCAACTTGGCCTGTTTTGTGTACAGATATGAATAAACACAGTATTTCTATGTTGATATTTTAAGCTGAATTAAGTTTTGAATTTTGAATTAATTTCATTTTTGGAGTGTGAGTTTGTGCTCCATTTTACTATGTTGCTTGGGACTCAATGCGCCCAGCTGGTCAAGTTCAACAGCACCATTTTTACTGGTTTGATTAGTAAATTAGTAAATTAAAAAAAAAAATTTAAAAAAACTGAGCAAGTGTTGGAAATGCTCAGTTTTGAGCTCCTTATGCGGCAGCACATACGCATCATGTGGTCTCAGAAGGATTCGTCTCTGAGGAACACTGGCTTTGGAAAAATGTTTATCTAGAACCTGGACAAGCTGATTGACAGCATGGCCCTCTATGACACTGGCCCTCTATCTCCATGTTTGGGAAGGTCCTGTCATGCAAGGTTCGAGCTTTGAACTGCTTGGATCTGTGTAGCATCTGTGTAGTATGATTAGCTTGTTTTTGTTTTTTTTTTTTTCACTTAAGTCCTGACATAAATTCTGTGTGTTGACATGACGTATCTCTCCTGAAGGTTGTAGGTTATGAGAAAGGATCAAAAGGCTATGGCTATGTCGACTTTGAGTCTGCCGAGGCAGCGGATAGGGCGATGAAGAGGATCAATAGCAAACCTCCTTAAAAACCGCAAAGTGTAAGCCAGGTGTAAATTACTGTATTACATAAATATGTATACTACATAAATATAATGACGTTTTACCAGCCTGGGTTCAAATGTCAGGGCTCTTTTGTGCTTAACGAATTCCATGTGTTTATTGAAATCCTTATATTGTTGATACAAAAGTTCTGTTTGGCCATATGGTTACCCAGAGGGTATTTTAGTCAACATCAAGTTGTAACTTTGCTGTCGTAGGCTTAAAGACTAACAGCAGTGTTTAGATGAAGACTCTAAGAGCAATGTTTCTGTTGTGTTTCAGGTTTATTGAACACTTTACATTCTGTGAGGAGTGTGAGGCTGAGGTGGACCCCCGCTTTCTGAAAGACAGCTTCAGCATTCCAGTGATGATCCCTAATAGATAGTGTTATGAGATCTAAACCTTCACATGAATATAATGACTTGAACATGAAATAAACACTAGGAGCAAGTCTCATTAGAAAGTATTCTAGAGTTTAAGCTGAGGCTTTAAATGGTGTGTGAGTGCGTGGGAAGGAGTTGAATGGCAAGCAGTTGTACGTGGGCTGAGCACAGACTAAAGTAGAGAGACAGACCAAACTCAATCACAAGTTCGAGCAGGTAAACACACACGCCTGACTTCCCATGCCCGAATCCTTAACTAAAGTGGATCTGCAACCGAGTATAAAAAATGACAATTTAATTTATGATTATGTTAGTTTACGATTATGTTAGTAGGGGGATGACATGTAAAATGTGCTGTAATTCCTACACCATTCACCCAGTTTGGATGTAAACACCCTTGAATTAAAGCTGAAAGTCTGCAAGTGTGCTCATATTCATTATTTAATTTAAACTCCATTATACTGCATTAGACACACACACACACACACATACACACTGTATGTATATAGCATATATAGTTGGGACACCCCTGCTATAAACCAACTCATTACAATTCATTTGCTCTGGTAGGTGCACAGGCACCCTACTGTTATTCTACCTTTTCTTATTATTAGGAGGCCAAGCACCGAAGGTGCGTAGGCACCCTATTGTTATTCAACCTTTTTTTTTCTTTTTCTTCTTCTTCTTCTGGCTAGGTTGTCTATGGCAGCTCACAGAACCATCTGGTAAAGTTTGGCACACTGATTGAGAAAGGTCTAAGGAATATTCTGACCAAATTTGGGCCAAGTGCTGCCGACGCTCTAGCGCCACCATCGGGTCAAATTTTGGCCTAATTTGGTAGTACGTTTATGGTCATAACTTTTGAACTGTGCGTCCATTTAAAAGCCAGGCATGCCTGGATTCCCTGGGTCGAGACAAGTTCAACGCACCTTATGATGTCAATTTCTGCCTAAATAGATTTTCCACCATCTTGGATTTTGTCGAAAAATGTTTTTTCGCTACTCCTCCTACAAATCTTGTCCAATCATCACAAAGTTTGGCAAACATCATCTTCAGAGTAAGGCGGAGAAAAAATTCAACAAACATAAGAGGTAACCGGGTTTTGTTGTTGCCTCCTAATATGCAAATTGTTCAGGGTGGATTTTTCCTTTAAAAGGCCTTCACCTCACATACACACACCTTGTTTGGCTTATCAGCTTATTACTATTACTCAATCGTACACAAACATATCGAGAAAACTGGTGATCAAGTACAAAAATACAAAAAATACAAATACAAAAAATAGGATGTAAGAGTGTATTTCAGCAATGCATCTACATATCATCAGGAAACTTTCTCAGTATCTTAAGGACCATGCCCTGAATGTACCCAAGAAGTTTAGTGATTGCACCCCCTTGTGGTAAAGAACTGTAACAACTTTCATTTTTTTCCTTATATCATTTGAAGAATTTGGGCTAAATACATAATACATTTTTCCTATAATTCCCTGGAGTATGCTGAAGTGAACGCACACCAACATGTGAAATTCAAGTGTACTTCCTGTTGATCATTTTGGATTTTGTTAAAAATTGTTTTTTCACTAATCCTCCTACAAAGTTTGTCCAATTATTACCAACTCTACCAAACAGCATCTTCAGAATAAGTCTCACAAAAGTTATCAAAAGAATTTTGATTACTACAAACTCTTTGCCAGTAACGGGCCAACGAACCTGACAGTAAAGCTGCCAAACAGGATGTGAGGCTGCATCTCAGCAATGACTTTGCACAATGACACAAAACTTGGTAGGCATCTTCAGGAACATGACCTGAGGCTCTGCAACAAATTTCGTGCCAGCTTCACCTAGTGGTCAAAAGTAACAATAACATGCTAAAAAATGCTTACATCTAACAGCCATTTTTGCTACTTCTCCTCCAAATTTTATCCAATCTTCAGCAAATTTGGCTCATATCATCTTGAGACCTGTCTGAACAAAAGTTATCAACGAATATTGATATTCACACCTTTCTCCTGTAACGCGCTGGCAAATGCACAAAACAAGATGTGAGGGTGTATCTCAGCAATGCATCTACGTCTCATCACGAAACTTGATAAGCACCTTCAGGACCATGCCCTGATGAGAAAAAATATAAATACCTCCGATGTTTTAAATTGCCAGAAGAAAAAGATTTTTAGGTCAAAGCAGTAGCAATCATGACCAAAGGTCAAAGTAGCAACAGACAATGCCGCAGGTCACAGGAGTAGCTGTGTCAAACCATACACTTCATGAGTGAAACTACAAATCATTCCTGAATCCTTTTTTCCCGAAAGTTATGGCTCTGCTTTCCTGTGATTGTTTAGGCAACAATTATTGCGTGTCCATGAATGTGCGGCTCACTGAGTCTGGGTGCTTGGCCCCCAAAAATGCTGTTTGCAGCTGTAATTTTTTAAACATAGAATTTGCAAATGTTAATTAGCATAGAATTAGCAAATGTTAACTAACTAAAACATGGTTAACTAGCATCCATGCTTATGGCATGAGGACATTAAGGACATTCTAATGATTTACTTAAAATATTTTCTTAAATAAATGTCAGTTGACTTTCATACTATAATTCGACTATCTATAATATAAATTTTGAATATATAATCATTTAAAATCCAAACAAAAGAATACGAAAATGTACTTTTCTTCTTCCCATGATCTTCAGGAAAGTTGGATGACAGTCTCCTGTTGAATATGTGACTTGTGGAATATTCCAAATATTTTATAGCGGTAGATGTGTTCAGGTAACAGGTTTGAGTGAATGTTGTGGGATCTAAAATATTAATTTTTCATAACCTATAATGGATGACTCATAGCAAATGATGTTTCAAGTAAGAATGGATTCACACATAAATGCAGAAATAATAAGATCTTTGAAGATTTTAACAATTATATTTCAAAGTAAAGTGTAGTTATATTGGTCTGGGACAGGCAAAAATAATGGTTTTTGGACACTTTACCTGTATTTAAAGGTGCATTAGGTACGATTTCTCATAATTTGTTAAGATTTAGTCTCTATCGGTTACAGAGGTGGAGCTGAATAAGATTTGAATTTTTTTTTTTTTAACTCTTTGAGCCTTCTTCTCCTTCCTCACCCATGGTTCAACTAGAGTTAGCATTAGCAAGGATTTTCATGACATCACTTTCAAGTGCACTATATAACACTATAAACACACAAAATCTGTCTCATAATGATTTATGAGAACGTTCACAAGCTCTTATGAGTGCTAAGCTGCAGTATTAGCATGTTCGCAGGATGCGGAATGAGGGAGTGTCTATAAAATGACTGACATGATTGGCATGTAAATACAAACATCCATTTCAGAGCGTAAAGCAGTTTTCCAAAGGGGTTTTCTCAGCCATGTAATATTTTTCTCCTGAGGTCACGGCTTAAACCATCCGTTTTCTCTTCCTCTTTTTCAATTTCTACATATTTTTCAGCTTATTCATATTATTAGTTAGGAAAAAATCAAATATTGAACCTTTAAAAAGTGCCTTAACTTTACATACATATTTGTAAATGTAATATCAGTGGGATACAAATGGTGCATTGACCATGAAATCATTTGAGACGTGTTAGCCTTAGGGTAAAACCAAACATTCAGTGCTGTGTATTAGCTTAGCATGGTATTTTTTTGGTAATTAGTTGCTCATAAATATAAACATAGCTCATATATAAATATATACAATGAATATCTTCCTTCAGCCCTTTCTTGTTTACACTCAGAGAAATTGGAAGTGATTCTAGATTATACAGATAAACCCAGATAAATGAGAGTAAGCAAAGAAAAATGAAATATTTATTTCTTCTCTTATTGCAGGGTGTTGAGCTCACTTGCATGCTAGCATAGTTAGCATGGTTGGTAGAAAAATACTGACTGGTATTGAATTCAGTGAACACTGCAACTTCGTGTTTGTTTCTCCCTTGGTGAAAAAGGAGTTCTCACATCATTTTTAACACACTGCCACACTCGGAAGGAATAATGGCAGAGTGGGACATCGACAATAATAACTAACTGCCAGTGGAAAGCTGTAAACACCATGCTGTAATATATAATAGTCATTCATTTGTATTTGACTACAATGTTTAAATTGAGTAACAGACCAGGTTCAGATTCAGTAGATGAGTAAAGTGAGAGGAGCATTTCAGGGCCACAAGCATGACCTTTTTCAGCCAATATGGAGTTTGGAAGCTGGCAAAAGTAATTCTGTGGTGTTTGTAATAAGTGTATTAAGTATTAAATAAATAAATGCATTTAGAACATATAATTTGAAATTACAGTTATGGGTTGAAAAAATCACAACTGTAAATTCAAATTCTTCTTCTTCTTCAAATTCCAATCTCAAAAATTTTGAGATTTATGTAAGAATTTATGTAAATTAGGCCAAGGGTGAAGCATTCAAAATTCACATGGAAAAGCAGACAATTTCAGAGTGTTCAAACTCGACATTTAGTCGATCATTCGTCTGCCACACTCACATCCATGACTGTGAAATGAAGGAATAAATTAAGCTGAGTCAAAACAGCAGATATGAACTGTAATGAGGTAAGTGCATCTAAAGTTCTACTGAAATAGCTAAATACCTGTTAAACAGCTAACTTTGTCTGTTAAATAGCAAACATTTACCAGCAAGCTAACATTAGTGTAGCCTAACTAGCCAGAACATTGAGTGTTTAGCATCATAGTAGAAAACTAGCTATTTAAGTAGAGTTTTTAATTTGCATGAGCACTCTGAAAGCTTGTACTTTTCCCTTGGATTCCCCGATGGTTCACCTTCGGCCTAATTGACATAAAATCTGTTATTGAGATTTGAATTTCTTTGTTTGTATTTAAGGTTCTGAATTTATAAAATCTAAACTGTAATTTTGAATTACATGTTTTTAAAGGCAAATGTTACCCATAGCAAGTTCAAAACAAGGAAAAAACATTGGCAAAAACGTAAGTTCATTTATAGTAATAGCTATCAGGATGTAAAAGCAATTAAGCCAATCCGTTCTTTTAAAAAAAATCACCTTCAGCAGCTTAAACCACTGTAGATATAAAACTCAACTCTGTGGAGCAATAAAATATTCTTACCAGTGGGCTGGACATCGTCTGAAAGATGTCTGCAGAAAGAAGAGTCTGCTCTGCACCAGATATCAAATTAGTCCAGATACACTATAAGGCCAAAAGTGTGTGGACATCTGATCATCACACTTATATGTGCCCATTCCATCAAGGGCCATCAAGGGCCATTGGTCTTTCACCTCCACTCTTCTGGGAAGGCTTTCCACTAGATTGTGAAGCGTGGCTCTGGGAAATTGTGCTCATTCTCTCACAAGAGCATTAGTGAGGTCAGGCACTGATGTTAAGGGAGGAGGCCTGGTGCTCAGCTGGCATTCCAATTTTTATCATAAAAGGTGTTCAGTGGGGTTGAGGTGAGGGCTCGAGCCACTCGAAGTCTTCCACATCAGCCTTGGCACACAGCGTGTTTATGGAGCTTGATTTGTGTACAGTGGCGTTTAGTTCCAGTGAAGGAAAATCTTAATGCTACAGCATACCACAGCTTTCTAGACAATTGTGTGCTTTCAACTTTGTGGCAACAGTTTGGAGAAGACCCACATGGCTGTGATGGTCAAGTGTCCACAAACTTTTGGCCAAATAGTGTACTAGTGGCTATTTTTTTTTATCTTACTTCATAGGCAAAAATTACCTCACCTACACCAGTTATTTATCCCTCATATTATAAAGTGCCTATAATAAAATAAACAATATTAATTCTTTTTATTTTGCATTGCATTTAGTTTGCATTTTGCATAAAGTGCATCTCAATTTCATTCAATGCAAGCATTCTAGCGCTTAACAAGTGTCTGAATTTCTCTAGAAAAAAAACTTGGATTCAATGCTAATTTTTGTCGCACTCAAGGTTTTCCTTTGACTCACTCTCATAATCACAAGACTACAATTGAAAAATAATTGTTTATTTCAACACAACTTTTCTAAACGTAGATAACAATGCAAGATAATAATGCATACTTAAGAAACACACACAATGCATCAACTGTAATGCAAGTGTTTCCGTAGAGAGGCTGACAGTCAGTGCACTTGTGGTGTACCAGTTGATGCAGAAGGTGTGATCAAGTTGTAAGTGTGAGTGTTCATGCAGTTTTCTTTGACCTTTTGTGTGCATTTCTTCAATTCACCTGTCTCTCTAAAATGTGTAAAATATAATAAATAGTTTTACATTACACATTTTGTTCCAGTATATAAAAAACAGAAAAAAGCAAAACAAAATAATAAATAATGAATAAATAATGAAACATGAAAGCCAAAACAGTTCATCTTTCTCATACATTTTATCATCTTTATAAAAGAGATTTTACTGATAGTAAAATTGAATTCTATGATCAGTTATATCAGAATTATAGAGTTTGAATTATTAAAATCTATAGTGTAGAACTGTGGGTAATGCATCAAAAATAGTTGTCATATCCGCTTAAAGTAATTTCAGGAAGTGAGAGCCAAAGAAGCGCATCACAGCATTTGTCTTAGTGTGGAAGTAACAGATGCAAAATGAATTTGAAGAGCTTTGTGTTCCAAGCTGTGTGGATTCTCCTTATTTTACCATCTTTCAGTGGTAAGTATATGACATGATCTGTTTTAATGAACATTATATTAGATTATGTGATATGTTGGGTTAAGTGTATTTTTGGCACTTCATGTAATATAAATATTTAAATATTAAATTGGGTTTTGGAGTATAGTACTGTTATATACTGAAATATATACTCAGTATATACTGAGTATAGTACTGTTATATTACTGAAATAGCTAATTGTATTGTATTATTTAAGTACAGTTTTTAAATCATAACACTTTTCTCTTTAATTACAGCAGAAAATCTGTGCAAAAGTGAACTTTTAATAAGCATTAACATTTCTGCTGAGCTCCAGTCTGACGTCCTGCTGCCGTGTAACTTTAATCCAAATCTCCTCGGATCAAATAAGACTGCAGATATAGCAGTAGTGTGGAGTCAGAGGAACACAACAATACACAATCTAGTGGAGATCACTCTACAGGGAGTAGCGAAGTTCTGGAACTATAAAGGTGGACGTATCAAGACATTTCCTAAGCTCTCTGAATCAGGAAACTTCTCCATTCTCCTTCAGAAAGTGCAGCCGTATGATCTGAGTCTCTACCACTGTGAGCTGTTTAATGGGAGCAACTGCAGGATTGCTTATCAGGAGCTACAGCTACAGCTAAGTAAGTTTGTGAGTTACAGTGGTAACAACCAACAGAGTAAAGTATAAGCACATCATACATGCAACTACATATCTTTATGGAATGGACATAGATATTTATATTTATATTTATATTTATATTTACAAAGCCTAGGTTAAATATTCTATATATTATAATCTGTATTCTAGGCCATGAAAACTATCAGTCCTCACTCCTATTGTGGAGCATAACAGGAGCATTAGCAGGAGGAATTGTGCTGCTTGCTGTATTCACAACCTATTTGTTACATGCAAAACGTAAGTCTGGCTTATTTCTACAAGCACATCTTCATGTTCTCTTAATCATCTGGGTCTTTTTTTTGTTGCATATACAGGAATTGTGGTTTTCGCTGTAAAACAGAAGCACAAGCTTTCGGACTGAGTATTTGAGTTAGACAAACTTAAGCGCTTTGTTAAAAAAAGAAATAGCTTGTGGTTTTCACTGTAAAAGCAAAAGCAAGTCATGCGTCCTAAAGTCATTCTGTAGTCTATTTTAAGGCATTTCCACTTCGTAGGTGCCCCTACATGTGAGAAGATGTGGGTTGCCTTTATAGCATAAAAAACATGAGTTAATGCCCTCCAGGTGTCCCTGTTTTACTGAAGGTGAATGATGTGTATAAATGTTATTACTGACATTATTGGTTCAGATCAGCTTGTTTGTGAGCTTGTTCACATGTGTAGAATTTGTTACTTTCTGTGAAATTCTCATATAGTCATTTAATAGACTTGAGTGTACAATGTAGGAAATGGACTCCAGTGTACTGCATGTGTCTCAGATTAGTCCAGGTTCTGACCTGAAACTTGGACATTGGTTTTTATCTTTTTTGCATGTTCTTTGATATTACATTGCAGGCAGACAAAATATCATTGTTATCGAGACTGACTATGGTAAGTTAATGTGTGTTTGAAACATTATATATAAACACTGTATATTTATATATAGTATATACTGTATCTGCAGTAGTTCTATTTAGCACACACAGTAATGTTGTTCTGTGTCTCTGCAGAAAATGTTGTGGGCGCAACAGCAGACTCAGACAAAGGAAGTAAGCAGCCTGTGGTATTTGATAACCAAACATTGATCTGTTGTGAAATACTAAAGCCTCTAGCAGTGAGTCAGATTTAAGCAATTGATAATCACTGACTAATAAACCATAATAATAATAATAAATTCTCTGTGGTGGCTCAACCTTAGGGGTGGATGATGTCAGCCATTCAGTAATTGTTGATCTTCATAAAGTTCTTCATAAATTCTGGTAAAATACTAAATTTGTTAATTCCGAAATACCTCTTTTAAGTGATCAACAATTTTTTTGTTTTGTTACTTGACAGATGTAAGCCAATGTTTCATTGATTTGCTCATCTTTCTACATGTTGTGCAATCATGGGGCAGCATGGTCACTGCCTCATTTAAGCTCCACTGGGTTATTATTGTACCTAGTGGTCAAAAATGAGACCTGCAACAAGCACTAATAGAGGTCCGCTGGGCCAGGAATCATGCTGCTCCATGCTCAGTGGAGGAGGAGCAGTGGACAGAACAGCTAATGACAGGGTCATGGTTTTAACGCCAAATCGGCAAGTTTAGAAATACTCAGTGGCCACCAAGGTCTGAATTAAATTGAATAAATTTTCACAAAGTCAGAGTGTAAATGCATACAGTTATACACTGTGTCTGTGATATACAGAACCATTTTTGCTGTAAGATATATTGCAAAGATTGGGAGAGGGAAAGGGGGATTATGAAATGGATAATGTCTGTACATCAGAAATGCGTGTGCACCACAGTGACCTTGTTCCCCACACAAATGGGGAGAAAAAGAAGCAAAATGCATCTCCCTTTTCAATGCTCATATTTTTTGGCTAGTTTCAGGTCTTTTGTGTGGTTTTTAAGATGTAGTTGCGCTGGAAATTTTAGCTTTTTTTCTCAAGCTAACAACATAGCTGTGGTTATGTTGTAGCTGTGGTTATGTTGTAGCTGTGGTTATGTTGTTGACTCTCAGCTACCTGTTCACATGTGAGAAATCACATGTGAGAAAATGTGAGAAAATGTAACTTGCAGCGTAAGTCAAGTGCGATGGCCTCTTGAGTTAATTTTTGTTTGAAGATATGTCGCTATTAATATCTGCCTACCTCAAGAAAATCATGGTCATGTGTCACTGCTGGGTAAAGTTCATAAGATGAACTCTTGAAGGTCCGATAGACAACATGGCAGTGTAACTATAGTCATCAGGTGCAGAATTGCTGAACTATAGTTCACTGTAAAAGCAAAAGCAAGTCATGCATCCTAAAGTCATTCTATAGTCTATTTTAAGGCATTTCCACTTTGTAGGTGCTCCTACATGTGAGAAAATGTGGGGTGCCTCTATACTATAAAATACTACAATGTCCACCAGGTGTCTCTGTTTTACTGAAGGTGAATGATGTGTATAAATGTTATTACTGGCATTATTGGTTATACAGATCAGCTTGTTTGTGAGCTTGTTCATATGTGCAGAATTTACTTTCTGTAAAATTTACATACACTCATTTAATAGACTTGAGTGTACAATGTAGGAAATGGACTCCAGTGTACTGCATGTGTCTCAGATTAGTCCAGGTTCTGAACTGAAACTTGGACATTGGTTTTTATCTTTTTTGCATGTTCTTTGATATTACATTGCAGGCAGACAAAATATCATTGTTATCGAGACTGACTATGGTAAGTTAATGTGTGTTTGAAACATTATATATAAACACTGTATATTTATATATAGTATATACTGTATCTGCAGTAGTTCTATTTAGCACACACAGTAATGTTGTTCTGTGTCTCTGCAGAAAATGTTGTGGGCGCAAAAGAACACTCAGACAAAGGAAGTAAGCAGCCTGTGGTATTTGATAACCAAACATTGATCTGTTGTAAAATACTAAAGCTTCTAACACTGAATCAGATTTAAACCTTTGATAATCACTGACTAATAAACCATAATAATAATAAATGCTCTGTATATCCAGAGCTTATCAAGTTAAAATGCTATGAGACTTTTCTAAATGCATTGTTAACGTTTAATAGAATTGGTTCATCTATTTTAAGTCATTTCTACTTTGTATATGTGAAACCATTTAGACTTTTACTGTACACAATTCTTATAAGTCTGTACCTGCATTCCAGTACTGTTTTTGCCCTTGTTCACTTGCCCTTGCTATTTTCTTTTGGAGAAATTCATTACCATGTTAGGACTGTTACTTTATAAGCTCAGGTAAAGTCAGTAGTGGCTCAACCTTAGGGGTGGAAGGTGTGTCATTATTAATGTCGGCCTACCTCACCAAAATCTATGGTCAAGTGTCGCTGCTGGGAAAAGTTCATTAGATGAACTCTTGAAGGTCCGATTGTCAACATGTCAGTGTAACTATAGTCATCAGGTGCAGAATTTCCACTCCTGCTATACACTTAGTCACAAGTTGCCACTCAGGTGAAGTCCACAAGGGCATGCTAAAAACAGTAGTGGGATGCAAGGAGTATACTTTTAAAAAAATCTAACTTCTCTTGACGTATTTTTCTCTCAATAGGTAAATCAATTGAGAATCCAATATATGAAACTGTCAGCCAGAATCAAACTTCCTGTCAGCCAGAATCAAACTGTGCAAGAGAAGAGGAAGGTAAGAGTGTTTAAAATAAAGTAACAGTGAATTTAAGCATGCTATACTATTAAGGCACTGATTTAATAATTTTCTCCAATTTTTCTTTTTAAGGGCTTTCATCTGGTACTCCAGTGTATGCCACTGTCAAGAAAGGAAAAATAGTTAATAGCACATAAATGAATCCATACACATAGTGTGACGTTTTATAGGATAACTTTTTTTTTTTTTAATTCACCTTTTGTTGAATCAAAAAAGTTTTGATAACATACACTGATCAGCTATAACATTAAAACCGCTGAGAAGTGAAGTGAATAAAATTTATTATCTTGTTACAGTGGCACGTGTCAAGGGGTGGTATATATTAGGCAGCAAGTGAACAGTCAGTTCTCGAGTTGATGTGTTGGAAGCAGGAAAAATTTTGACAAGGGCCAAATTGTGATGGCTAGATGACTGGGTCAGAGCATCTCCAAAAAGGCAGGTCTTCTGGGGTGGTCCAAGGAAGGACAACTGGTGAACTGGTCCAAGGAAGGACAACTGGTGAACTGGTCTAAGGATGGACAACTGGTGAACTGGTCCAAGGAAGGACAACTGGTGAACTGGTCTAAGGATGGACAACTGGTGAACTGGTCCAAGGAAGGACAACTGGTGAACTGGTCCAAGGATGGACAACTGGTGAACTGGTCTAAGGATGGACAACTGGTGAACTGGTGACATGGTTATGGCTGCCCAAGGCTCACTGATACACGTGGGGAGTGAAAGCTACCCCTTCTGGTCCGATCCCACAGATGAGCTGCCATAGCACAATATGCTGAAAAAGTTAATGCTGGCTATGATAGAAAGGTGTCAGAACACACAATGCATTGCATCTTGCTGCATATGGGGTTGCATAGCCACAGACCGGTCAGAGTGCCCATTCTGACCCCTGTCCACCACCGAAAGTACCTACAATGGACATGTGAGCATCAGAAATGGACCATGGAGCAATTAAAGAAGGTGGCCTGGTCTGATGAATCATGTTTCTTTTACATCATATTGACAGCCAGGTACGTGTGCCTAGTTTACCTGAGGAAGAGATAGCACCAGGATGCACTGTGGGAAGAAGGCAAGCTGGCAGAGGCAGTGTGATGCCCTGGCCAATGTTCTGCTGGGAAACCTTGGGTCCTGGCATTCATGTGGATATTACTTTGACACGTACCACCTACCTAAACATTGTTGCAGACCAAGTACACTCCTTCATGGAAATGGTATTCCCTAGCAGCAGTGGCCTCTGTCAGCAGGATAATGCACCCTGCCACACTGCAATAATTGTTCAGGAATGGTTTGAGAAACATGACAAGGTGTTGACCTGGCCTCCAAATTCCCCAGATCTCAAACAAATCAAGCATCTGTGGAGATGCAAACCAACACCAAACACAAATCCATGGAGGCCCCACCTCACAACTCACAGGACTTAAAGGGTCTGCTGCTAATGTCTTGTTGCTAGATACCACAGCACACCTTCAGAGGTCTTGCGGAGTTCATGCCTCGACAGGTCAGAGCTGTTTTGTTGGCACAAGGAGACCCTACTCAATATTAGGCAGGTGGATTTAATGTTATGGCTGATTGGTGTATGTACTGAAACTGAAAATATAGTTTGTTAGTATGCCCCATGTCATTCTTATTATGCTATCGATGAGACATTGTGATATAATGCACAGCTTAATCTTAATAGTTTCACTGTCGAATTATTGATCGATATTAGATTTTAGCCCTTCATCTAATACCATGACAAGCCGTTATTGGGTGATGCATATTTGCGCTTTTGACCCTTCGACAGGGGTCACTGGTTCTCACTCATTTTGTTGTTTTGGTGTGAAACATGGTACTGACATTAGACTGTACAACTACGCACTTGTGTAATATCTCACGTTGCCTAGCTAGATGCTTTTAATAATTTCTAAGAACCTCATATACAAATAATAGTTTAGTTTTCCTATTCATTTGGATTTTATTGTTTTGGGCTTACACACATGAAACTGTCTTTCTCCTACCTAAAAAAAGTGTCAAATAAAGTGGTGCTGTTGCTTATTTTTTATTTTACAGCCTGGCCCTCTTAGTTGTCTTATTAGTATGTAAGGCATTGTCCTACCACAAGCTGCTATGCCACAGTTCCTTCCTTCTTTTTTTCTTCTTCTTTTTTTTGCACATGCTAGTGTGTTAGAAGAGGTGTAAGAAACTTTACAGAGGAAAGCAAATTCTATAATTAACCTTCCCGCCCACACACATGTGCACACACACACAAGTACACTCGCGCACCCACATACACATTTAATTAATTTATCTAATTGCTTATCTATGTATTTTCATTTTTCTGTAGAGTTTAAATTCACACTAACAGGCATAAGATGTAACACTCAAGTCCTATAACATCAAACATAGTGAAAGTGATTTTGCAGTAATTCAGTGATATCTGAAACTATATGGGTTTATGATTGTGTAGTGACAATCGCACACCTACCCACGTGGCAGTAACTTCCTGTGCCTCAACGCTAGTGTCATGCCTCAACACAAACCTGAGAACTGATTTGAACAATTTATAGGTTTTCTTTTTTTTGGGAACTGACAGAGCAGACACATTCACCCATATGACATGAAGGAAGATCATTGTAGCGTGACTGGATCTTCAGAGAACACCTCCAAAAACAGTTTTATATGCTTCAAAAGCTGAAAATGAAACAGGGAAAGGATAGTGTGAAATGATAAATGTGAAAAACAGGTCACCCACTTGGCTTGAAAGCAGTTCCTGTTTTTTTTTTTTTTTCCTGTTTGTTGGAAAGTTCTTTTAAGTTCTCTTTCTCTCTCTCTCTCTTCCTATGGTTGGAGACTCTGATTTATACCTTAAACATGAACCTGGTGATACTCTACAATTCAGACTATATTAATTTACTTATCTGTTGATGTGATTGTGTCCCTTTTAATTCTGCACCCAAGGTGGTGGTTTTCTGCTTTTCAATCACATTATTTCTTAAACAATAAGCTGTCTTTTTCTTTCTTTTTGTGGAGCAGTATCTTTGTAGAATCAGTTTAGTAGATCAATAACACATCAGTAACTCATCTTAAGTCTGTTCATATGCTTTTAAATAAAAGTTACATTCTGAATGCACAAAAGGAGTGAGCATACATTTACCGCCCACATACCCGTACACCTTCTGATTCTGTGGCATGGTTGTGGTACCAGATGGGCTGGTTTGAGTTTTTCAGAAAGCCACATCCGGTTTCCACTCCTGTAAGCCAAGAAGAGGAATCTGAGGATACAGTGGACACAGGATTACTGAAACTGGGCAGTTGAATATTGGAAAACCAGACAACATTACCTACAATACAGATTACCAAAAAAGTGCCAAATGTATGTTTCTAAATTATATACAGTATATATTATATGTATGTATATATGGATATGGATATATGTTGTGAATGGATATGGATATGGATATGGATAAACGGATATATGTTGTGAATCTATACAAAATAGCCCACAATATTAAAATTGGTGGAAAAAGTCCAAATAGTTTGCCAAAGTATTTACAAATAAAAACATAAAACATTGTGATTGCATAATTATTCACGCCCCTTACAATGAAACCCTAAATTAGTTCTTTTGGAACTAATAGCTTGCTAATAAAGAATTAAACATCACTTTGTCGGTAGCTGAGTTTATGGCTCTGAGTTTATTGCTCTATTTTGCTCTCTGAAGTAACAACTGAGACTTCCTCTTTTTTCTAATCTTTCTGTTCAGTTATCATTCACAAGATAATTTTAATGTAGACCACAGATTATAAATTCATTTAGGGGCTGGGAGCCAAGGGAGCAAAATTGGGCCTGCTCTTTGTGTGGGACGGAGGGCATAATCTCTCTCCCCTGTCATTCATAGTGACACTATCCAATCATGAGCACCTGTGAGCCTCTGTATGCGGAAGAGGGTGGATTGCACCCCTCCCCAGTTAGTAACTATCATATAATTGGGGAGAGCTGACTGGTGGTTTGGAATTGGCACATGACCAAATTGGGGAGAAAATGGGGCAAAATAAACTAAACTAAACTAAACTAAAATAAAATAAAATAAAATAAAATAAGAATGGCAATTTCATCCTGAGTTCGCAAACAGTAATAACGGTGATCAGATCCGAAAACTAAAAAACAATATGAATGGTAATCAGTGTAAGTAAGTGCAAAGTGTTATCGTAGATATTGTCTGAAGAGGAAGCTCTTTAGAGACATCCTGTTTAAGATTCTTCTCAACACAGTAAGCAGAAACTGTAAATAGTAACTGACCTCTTAGACGCGTTTACCATTGTGGTTGTGTGAAAATGCACGTCTTTGCTGTTTTCTTTTTTACTTCTCCTGTACAGTTATGTCCTGTCTCAGCTGATCATTATGTGGATATTTAGGCAAATTAAAAGTTGTCAGGAAAAATAAATATAAGTAAATTATGATATTCGCCGTCATTTTATAATTAGCCAACTGACACTTAATTGGAAGCTATAGATTAGATTAGATTAGATTAGATTCAACTTTATTGTCACTGAGGAGAGTACTTGTAAGAATCACTTGTAAGTACTTACAAGTGTGTAATCTTTCTTCTTGGCTTTAGTCATATATTCCTTCATCAAAAAAGACTGAAAGCATGACTTCATATCTACATCTATCTACGTCATCTTTCCAGTTATCAGGTAGGACAGATGCTTAATGTTTTAATAATGATGTTTATATTCAGAGGTTGAAGCCCAAATCATGTTGTGGTGAATGGATTTCTTAGAGGTATTGAGTATGAAACAACAACAAAATTAAACAAAAATAAAAAAGATAAACTATTTGTGCAAAATGAAAAAAGGTTGCTTGCACCTAACCTTAAAATCACACGTAGGTTTTTCAGGAAGTGGTTGTGTTGAAAACACCCCCTATAGTCCATCTGAACACTGAGAAATGCTTTAAAAACTGTCTAACACCACAACTGAAACACAACAGAAATGTTTTATGGGATGAAGAATTGGATATTGTGGCTGTCTATATGCCACATTTCATACATGAGTGGTAAGTTACTTTTTAAAATTTGACCTGGTTTGTTTTTCATATGCTTATTATATCATTGGATCATTTTTCCATTCTAAAGACAGGAGCGCCACTTTTACATTATTCGTTCATTCATTTATTTTGTTTTCATCTTAAGCCTGTATGAGTAATCCAAAAAAATGAAAAGTGAACATTTAATGTAGAGTTGATAAATGTTTAAACACCAAAGACATTGCTTGTGCAAAACTGAAACCAGGGCACATGTGCTGAGGTGCAAATGCAAGGTTGATTATTCTAAGATTACCTCTTATTTAAGTACCTGATTTCTCATCGCTTGTGTTCTTCACTAATTCCCAACAGGTGAATTAATTGTATTGTATTACTTAAGTACAGTTTTTAAATCATAACACTTTTCTCTTTAATTACAGCAGAAAATCTGTGCAAAAGTGAACTTTTAATAAGCAGTAACATTTCTGCTGAGCTCCAGTCTGACGTCCTGCTGCCGTGTAACTTTAATCCTGCTCTCCTCGGATCAGATAAGACTGCAGATATAGCAGTAGTGTGGAGTCAGAGGAACACAACAATACACAATCTAGTGGAGATCACTCTACAGGGAGTAGCGAAGTTCTGGAACTATAAAGGTGGACGTATCAAGACGTTTCCTAAGCTCTCTGAATCAGGAAACTTCTCCATTCTCCTTCAGAAAGTGCAGCCGTATGATCTGAGTCTCTACCACTGTGAGCTGTTTAATGGGACCAACTGCAGGATTGCTTATCAGGAGCTACAGCTACAGCTAAGTAAGTTTCGTACTAGGATACACACACACACGTTGTATGCTACTGATTCATGATGTTCTGGATACAACAAACAAATTTCTGTTCACATTTCTATTTGTATTTATTTTTTTTGGTAGGATGGACTGATGAGAATATTTTGGTAGCGAAATGGCTGTTCATAGCAGGAGGAGGAGCTGCTTTTCTCACTCTTCTTGTGGTTTTAATATGTTTTATAAAATGTGCTCATTCCAGTGAGTGATGCTTCAACTGCACAATATAATAGATTTTAGAACGAGAGTTTATTTTAACACTTTTTTTTTGTTTCATTTTTGTTTATTCCAGATGCATCAAATAATCGCATCTATGCAAACACAAGATTTGAAAAAAGTAAGAATTTTTCTCTTTTTTCTTTTTTTTTCTTTTAAGATTCAACTGTTTGTCTATTCTAACTCTAATCATGACCATTGATCATGACCACTGTAAGTTCATTTTTTTGGGGAAAACTATATATAAATATATATATATGGCTATATTTCAGGAACCTGACTTTGAGAACCATGGACTCTGAAGTTTGGTTTTTGATTGAATAATATAATGCTGGATTGATAGGACTTGAGTGAAAAAATCATATGCTGACATAAAATGCAACAGTCTCACTACATGATGTGCCGTATGTTTGATATTTTAAAATGAGAAAGTTGCTCTGTTTCCCTTGCAGGAAATAACAAAGAGTGCAGTGAAGAGAAACACAGCAGTAATCAGCATGGTGAGTATCATTACGGAAAGATAACAATAAAGCAAACATCGAAATCTCTCTTGCACAAGTTGCTTTCATCTCTGATTCTACTCAGCCTCAGTCACATACAGAACATCGTGGTGTTTCATTGCTCAGATTATAGATTTGTACTGTGTGCTCTGAACATGGCACTCCCAACCTTTTTACTTGGTTTTTTCTTTTTATTATAGCAGCTACGGCTAAAAATAAGGTTTACGATAATAAGCCTCAAAACCACAGTAACATCTACGGCAACATCTGCGTGCAAGCTGGAGAGATTTACACCAATCAGCTACACTGAAAACTAACTATGAGGTTGTAAATGAAAGTGTAATTAATATGATATTCAGTTAATACTGTACTGTGAATATGGTTGCACTCTCCCACTTTTTATGCAGAGACTCTTGTATTATTTTACGGAACTTCATAATGATACACTATACTGTATATGTCTATAGAATACAGGTATAGGATGTCATTGTAGCGTTACAATTTCCCTTCACTGGAACTAAGAAGACCGAACGTGTTCCAGCATGACAATGCCCCTGTACACAAAGCGAGCTCCATGAAGACATGGTTTGTCAAGGTTGGAGTGGAAGACCTCACACAGAGCCCTGACCTCAACCCCACTGAACACCTTTGGGATGAACTGGAACGCTGACTGCACCTCAGACCTCCTCACCCAACATCACTGCCTGACCTCACCAATGCTCTTGTTTCTGAATGAGCACAAATTCCCACAGTTATGTTCCCAAATCTAGTGGAATGACTTCCTAGTGGTTAGAGTGGAATAAAGAGGGACGAAATCTTGAATGGTACATTCAACAAGTAGTGGTGGCTGAATGATTAAGGCTCTGGGTTGCTGATCAGAAGGTTGGGGGTTCAAGCCTCAGCGCTGTCAAGGCACTTAACCACATCTGCACCTGGGGTGCCATATCACTGGGATATGTGAAAACTGTGTTTCATTGTCTCTGTACTTGTGCTCTGCACAATGACAATCAAATTGAATCTGATCTAATATAGTGCCTGTAACATTTGTAGATGAGATCCCTTTTCTACTTCATCAGTAATACTTATGTAAACCAATGAGTAAATGTTCTAATATGGTCAATTCTAATTTAATAGTTGCATATACGTTGTCATAGTGCTTATGTATACATTATAGTGATAACTAACATATTCTGTTGAATCTCATATTAAATTCAGGCTTCATGAAACAACTGGTGTGCAAAAATAATTCATATTTTTAAATGGATGTGTGAGTAATTTAATAGGTTAGTGAGATGATTTGCCTGTGACTCTGATACTTTTTAAATTGTCCTTCTCTACATCATCACTTGCAAATTAATAGTAGGCCTCCTCAGATTCTGAACAAAGTAGGTCACATATTGATCATAGCAGAGTGAGTGATATTGTCAAATATCAAATCATTGCCTTATGAAAAGAAATGCTATCACATTGTGTGGAAGCCTGAGGTTTACAGCCCTACTACCTTTCCATCTCTCCTAGTCCCAACAATTCCATTCCCATTGCTTTTATCTGAACATATTTTCAGTAGTATGGGGTCAGAATTGAAATTTTAATTCTAATAAAACATTTAAATCAGTTTATCACATAAACCAGTTGATATAATATGCAGTTTTTAATAATATGAAGCTTTTACATGCTTAATATTCTCATACCAGTGTCTACAATCACATGTTCAATAAAGTGAAATCTCTGATATAATTTCTTTAGTGCTATATTTATTTTCAATCTGTTTATCTATCAGGTAAATAAGATTTCAGCACACATTACGACATCATACTGTAACCAAGCACCTGCTACAGACTCAATACCCTTTGGCCTCTGACCCAAGAATTACGGCCCTGTCCCCATGTGGTAAACTCACTTGCCTGAGATCAGCTGATGAAGTAAAACATGATAGGAGTGGATGCTGTACTAGAAAATCATTTTTATGTGATTTTACTGTGTTGGATTTTATTTGATTTTTGCTACACTTCATTCAAGAAGTACCAAATTGAAGGCAAGTTGATATTAAAGAAATGCGAATACTGAATATTGTTTACTGATTTAGTTGTGATAGGCTCCATTCAGTTTGGTCTATCGTTATATCATTAGGTTACACTGAGATACCATGTTAGATTTTAATTTGTGTCTCTTTGCACCCTGCTTGCCCTGTCTTTCCCCACCCTGATGAAACATTAAGGCTAGTGACAGGATGCCAGACAGCAAATACACTCTAAAATTAGACCCTTTACATGGGGAACCAAGCTCTCCATCTCTATTACTCTCCATTCCCACCCCCTCCTTCCACTGTCAAATGACCTGGGGGCCAAGAAGGCAAAGAAAGAGCCTGATCTTAGCACTCTCTGCTCACATACCCGCTGGCGGGTCAGGGAAAGACACAAACATCATCTACACACACACACACACACACAGTTCCTTGGGCTTGCGCTGTGATGGAATCGAGTACAGCAAGTGGTTCAGGTGAGAATGGCACTGCTGTGCTGGCACAGTTTGAACGAGCTCTGCGCCTTGTTGTGCGTGAGATTCACGTCGATGTCGCTACTTTCAAGCGAAATGTGGAGCAGCGCCTGGAGGAGGCCTGTAAAGGCGCCAAACCTCTAGAGAACATGGTTTCAAGGCTCCAGAAGGAAAACCAGCAGCTGAAGGAGAAGTTGGAGGCTCTTTCCCAACTGGTAGACACACTACCTTTGATAGCGAGCCAGTCAAGTTCCCAGAGAAAGCGTGATCTCCATGATCTCCAAGATCTCCAAGTTCAAGCCCAGATCCAGGTTCAAGCTGAGAGAAGTAGCCCTGGAACTGCATCTTCCATGGAGGAAGAAGAAACGTGTGATCCAACTGGAGCATACTTACTAGGTGGATCTGTGTGTGTGGATTCAGAATCTACTTCCTCCAGGAGCTCCCCTACTGCATCTCTAGCCAGCATCATTAACATGGATACAAGTTGTGAGCCTAATGTAAGCTATTATTCATGCACTGCTTGCTTTCCTTGTTCAAATCCACATTTTTCAAGGTGAGGTCTGCAGTCCGTGATTGTAATGATTAAAGCCTTTATTCCTTAAGGGATAAAACATGATGGGGACACAAAACAGAGTTACTGTTACCGTCCTGAAGTTCTTCCTATAACAGCACATCCTGAAGTGTTTTATTCCTCTTACATCACAATTTTTTTTATTAACTAGAGAACATCAAATCATACTTGTTAATCAATATAAAGTTAATTTTTTATGTTGTTGAACAAGTTAGTTATCACAAGTTCCTGTTATCACTTAAGTTATAGCAGCTATAAACACTCATTCCCTCAACAGCCTCTCTTTATTGTCTCTCTTGAAATTAATATGATGCAGTTTGTGACATTACTGAGGAACCACAAATCATAAAGTCCTCTGTCCTAAAGACTGTCCCGTGATGGGACTGTTACAAAGCCCTGGCACTGGAGACTCCTTCCATAAATGTTAAGCGTCTCCTTACAAGAAGCTTCAGCATATAATGATTATATATTTTTCCTTGTTAAATAACAACAACATTTTAATCGGTTTATTATTAGCCTTAGATTATGTGGAGGATCCACCACACAAGTCCCTGTGAATGAGCTGTTACTATAGAAACAATAACGTATTAGAATCAGCGCAATAATATAAACCTGTGATTTGAATTACAGCTGCACTACTGTCAGAGCTGCTGTTATAGGAAGTGAATCAACACCTTCTGACTGATCAGATTTGAGAATTCAAAAACTCTGTGGTATAAAATATTTTTAGTGGAATGGATTTTTAGTGGATATTACTATACTAGTTCATAAGCCTGATTGATTGGCCAGTTGAATTAATCAGGTGTAATCTGAAGCTCAATAACTTAAAATCAAGTACAAATAATGTCACTGAAATTTTAATAAAATGATTTTTGATATGATACAAATTTTTTCAAAGCCCAATATGCTTAATATTTGAGTAGTTATATTATGTTATGTTATATTATATATGTTATATCTTATAAGTTAAATATGTGTTATGATCATAAGGGATTCCATGAAATTTCTTTTGGCACTGGAAGTGGTGTGTGTGTGTGTGTGTGTGTGTGTGTGTGTGTGTGTGTGTGTGTGCACGTGTGTGTGCGCGCGTGTGTGTATACCCCTTTGGTCTCTTTGCAAAACTAAACTTAGGGAAAAATATCTGAATTCTAATAGTTATCATTCAGATCATAAAATACTGTTGCCTCATACCTTAATTTCACATTCTTCTTATAAAACTGATTTACATAAGGATTTAATCTGTTGTACACTGTTGTACATTTATGTTTGTGTCCTAAGCTTACTGTAATATTTAAATGCATGTTTATGACACTAATATTTAACATGAGACAGATATAGTAGATGTAGCTATATAAATAGGTTTACGTTTTCCAACCTTACATATCTTGCATTACAGTTACAGTTACATATCTTGAATTAATATCACTTTAATGTCATGCCACTGTCTATCTTGTTTGGGTTATGATTTGAAAATGTGCAGACCACCATAGTTGTCTTTGGGAGCTTTCAATCTGGACTAACAGCACAATGACAGATTACCAAACTCATTCCCAAAGTTCCTTAGCTGTTCCAACCAATCCTTTGATCAAAGATAGTTTTGGCGACCATTTTGTTTAACACTCACACCATTTCTAATTTCTGCACATGCAGATTGAGCATGTAGATTGGGTGCCAGTTACAGCATGTGGTTAAGGTACCATGTGCTTATCACTCAGGTCACAAATCTCCCTCTCCCTCTTTCTTTCTTTAGGTGGCCCTAAAAAGCCTTGTGTATTTTTAGCGAGGCTGATTGATGTCTTGTTCCACTAAGAATCAGCACACTCCTTAGCACACTCTGATAAGTTACAGTGTCCTTAGAAATCATCTTATAAATAACAGGATAGATCATAAAATGTTCTTTATTTTAATAATGAATGTTACTGGTCATGTGCACAATCACATAACATTCTAATGCAGATTTTCCATCCTGATTTTTGGGTCTATGAGTGTCCAAGCTGATGATATTTGGCATATAAACCACCTGGCTCAGGTCTGAGTTGATCAAGCCTTTCCTGTAATATCCTTACACTTGATATTGATGTTAACATTGACCAGAGTTCTGTCTTATAAATTCAGATGCAAATATTATACATAGGAGGAAGCCAGTAGTTATTATAGCTTCTGACTGTGCCCAAATAGAGGAAGTGTGTCATAGAGACTTACCACCTCTAAATAGAACCTTAAAACCCAAGGTCATGAGGCTATTCGATTTTAGCCTTTATAGAAAATCTCTCCTCTAACAAGATGTGCATATACTCACACGTGCAGAATGCATGTTCACACACCCACAAATGTATGTGGAATGTACACAGTGTATAACTTACAGGCCTGAGGATTTAGCACTCAAAACAAACACACACACACACACACACACACACACAATGTGTCACCCGAATCTGATACTTAACAAGATATAGACTAGGTTTAGTGTTCTGTCTCCTTCTGATGGAAATTCTGATGTTCCCATCTAGATTGCTGTATCTTGCACTATTTCCTCATCAAGGGCATTATCTTAGCCTTACTCTCTGTGCAGACTTTCACATGTTCTCCCCATAGCTACTCTAAATTACATGTTTGAATAAGTGTGTGAATGTGTGTGTGTGCATTTTGCCCTGTAATGGACTGGTGTCCCATCCAGGATGTATTCCTGCTTCATGGTCAGAGTTCCCTGGATATACTCTAGATCCACCACTACAAAACAGTTACTGAAGATGAATGAATGAATAAATGACATCCTTGAACAAAGGTGAAACAGAAAAGCATTTGCCTTATTGTCGGGAGATTGCGAGTTTGAATCCCGACTATGTCACAGCCATCTGTGACCAGAAGCTAAATGGGCCAAACTGGCCATTCTCTCTGGGTGGAAGGGGCATACACTCTCTCTCCCCTGTCAATCATAGAGAAACCAGCCAATTGTGGGTATCTGTGAGATCGTGTATGCAGAAGAGGGTAGATAGCACTTTCATCCAAGTGTGTTACACTGCCTTGTGATGCAGCAGTTCGAAAAGATGCAGTTGCCTGGCTCTCAGAAGGAGCACGGTTTAGCCTTCACCCTCCCTGGCTGGTAGCTGTTTTGTAATAGGGGAGAGCTGGCTGGTGGGTGGGAGTTGGCAGGTGACCAAATTGGGGAGAAAATTGTGGAAACAATGTAAATAGACAGACATACATCTACTCAAGGCAAAATGATATACAGTATATAACTGTTTGGAGCTAACTGATATTCTCGTTAAAGCAGCGTACATACATAATCTGAAAAAAGGTAAGAACACTGTACTTTCATGTTTAATGGGTTTTTTAGCAAGTGGTCTCAAACACTATCTTTGATTGCACAAAAACAATAAACAATGATTAGATAATTTACTGTATTATGATTTAGTGGGGGTATTAATTTAACAACTCTCAGCATGGTTTGTGTTATGTGAAAAGCCCTGTAATTAGAATAGCAGCTCAAAGCCAGAGTTGTGTTCCAGTTAAGCTGTAATTCTGTCCCTCTCCACTAGGAATATTTTACAAGACAGTAGTAGATAAATTCTCTGCTTCTGAAAACTCAGACTTTTGTCCCACACAAAAGGGTATTATACATGCATATAATCTTGTTGATTGACAGGAGATAAGCAGAGAGGAGAAGGAGGTAGAAGAGGAGGAAGAAGACACCTTAACTTCAGCTGGACTGGAGAATAAACCTGAAAAAGCACAAGGTAACAGACAGGTCGATTGAATTCATGACATACAATGGTCTAAAAATCATTAACTAATCATAAATTCCCTTTAGAAGAATTAGAAGAAGTGGCATCTCTGGTCAGTAAACAACATGCACTCTCTGACTCTCTGACCATCACATCTTCTCAGATAGATCCTAACACAGACCCTAGACCTGAATCTCCTTTAGGAAGTGGTGAGTGAAACATTAAACTCAGTCATTCAAATGCTTTTTTAAAACATATTTTTCATGATTTCTATTTATATCTCTTCTGTGTCATTGAAGAATACTCTGGATTCTCTGCATATTCTGGATACTCAGTGTCACAGGATGTGATGTCATCATTATCCAGACAGCATGTGACATCTGTGGCCATGACTACAAGACAGCGTCCACTGACAGCTACGAGCAGAGCAAGAGATCTGGCAGTTCAGAAGTCCAAATCACAGCTGAATACAGGTGACACCCACACCCAGACTCCTGACCTCAGCCATGCACAGCTTCAAATTATTCAAACTCAATCGCAGGTTTCCCGACAATACAGACATCACCATTTAACCAAATGGAAATTGATATACCAAGACGCATTTATGTCCTGAAAACTGACAAGCTGCCTAAAACTATAAATGTGTTTTCACTGACAGAGACCCAGGAAATGAAGTCATCAAACAATAGCCGAACCACGTCCACGGTAGCACCCCAGAAATCTGGAGGTGCTGAAGGTTGTCCATTAAGTCCTATGTCTCCAAGGCCTTGGAGGATACAATCTAACCCACCCTCCATTCTTACCAAACTCATACCACCACCGGCACAATTTAGCCATTCATCTATTGAAATCTCCACACCAGAGCAAAACATAGAATCCCACCATGAATCTGGTAGGTAAAAGAAATTTGCATACCACACCAGTCATAGTTCTTGACACTGTCTATTTTTCCCTAAAGGCATACTGACCATTCTTCTGATAATCATTTTGGTGATTGATATTTTTATATATTGTTTTCTTGCTTCTTTTCAACCAACAGAGGAAGGTCAGGAAGTAAAGACACCAGACAACCATAACTCTACAACTCACCCAAAGTTTCATCAGTTGCCCCCTGAAAAAGTCTCATCAAAGACAGTTGCAGAAAGGTCTTCCTTTCAGAATGGTGAGTGCAATATCTATGTTCAACTTTCTCTTTATCTCCTTTGCTTTCCCAACAATAACCAACATCTCACCCTGTTAACCTTCCACTGAATCAGAAATTACTTTGGAGACACAGGAAGCGACGTCAATGGTCAGCAATCTGGAAGCCACAGGAAAACCAAATCTAATGGCCAATACAGACACCAACCTAACTACTCCCAAAACCATGCAATTAACCAATCAAAATGCTGATCTGCCTTTCAGCAAATCAGCTTCAGATACAACAACGTGTGCAAAAAACCTTCATGTGGCTCCTTTTGCTATACCAAATAATGTCATTGCCACAACAAAATCCTCAGAATCTACTTTTAGAACTGGTAAGTTTTTGTTTGTGGTATATACTGATATCTACCAATGTTTCCAAGATTCTGAAAGCACAATTACTTTATATTTCTTCTCTCATTGTCAGAGCGCTTACTTTCATCACAAGTGCTCCGGTCAACGGTCAATGTTCAAACAAGTTTGGGATCCATGACAGAACCCCAGCAACCAGTCAGCATTATGAACATACCTCTAAGCCCTAAATCTCTCAGATCAACCAACCAAAGTCCTACTCCATTTAAACCAGCATGTACACCCGAGGCAACTGAATCACCATTTAAAGCTTCAACTGTTGGCAAAGCTTCAGAATCCAGTGCATCTGTATACAACCACCGTGTGGCCCCATTCTCTGTGACCTCTCCGATATCTGCTTGTCCTACAGGACATTTAGAGCCCTCCCTCAGAGATGGTGAATAAGATACTTTTCTTTCTTTCTTTCTTAGCTCTCATTAGCTCTCAATATTTGGTTTCTGCTTCTTCAACTAGATCATTCTCAAGCAACCAGTTCAATTCAACATGCAGAGCCACTTACTACACCAACAGCACACGAACCTACGAGTAGTGCAACTGTTCCAGTGAGCCCCAAACCTCTGAAGTCAACCAACCAAAGCCCTACACCATTCAAATCTCCATCTATACCAAGTGCCACAATCAGATCACACCACAGAATTGGTAAGAATGGTCTATCATAGTTTTTATCAGGATATTAGTCACTCTGAAACACATTTCAAGTTATACAATGTTATGAAAAGTTATTGGTCAGAAGGTATTGATTCATTTTCAATAACAGATAAGGAAAACTTGTTGTTATTGTATACTCACTGATATGCTGACACTTTCTGTAAGGAGATGTTTATTTAACATTTATGGAAGGAGTCAGTGTATGTTTTCTGCTATAGAAAAGCTTTCCAGTTTCTCGGCAACATGAAGAAGCTGCATTTTTTGTCTTATTAACTTCAAGAGATGAAAAAGATGCAACAATAATAAAAGTTGTTATAACATAACTGATAAGAGAACTAACTTGTTTTACAGTCTTCCACAGCATAAAATGCAACCATAAACAGATAAAAAGTAAAATGTCTTGCTCAGTAATAAATAAAAAATTGTAATTGTTGGCAAATTGTGGTGGCATAAGAGGAAGAAAACACTTCATGACATGCTGTTGTTTAAAAATACGCAACTTCGCATCAGGCCGCATCACACCACCCTGTCTTTGATTATTTTTCTGATAATAGCATGCCTACTGTGTTTTGTTCTTTGCTTAATGTCAGAGTTGTGTTTTTTCCATAGTCCAGACAGAAAAAATGCAATCTACCAGCAGCCTTTATGAGAAACAAGCAGCTGTGATGGAATCTCAAGTTCCTGTCCAATCTGCAACATCAAATTTAAATGTTCACATGAGCCCAAACTCTAAGACTAAGCCAACCAGGTTTAACCTAGATGAGCCAAAATGGAACCCCACACCATCTCCTACTACAATGAAGAAACCACTCTTAGCTGTACCTTCACCAGTGTCTGGTGAGTTGTTATAATAATGTAAACATGAAATTGTAAAATTATTACACTGATGATAATACAGTTAAAACCATAAGGATTATATACTGCATATTGTCTGACAGATTACTTCTCTTGCCCAGACAAAATCAATTCACCTGACAATAATGGAGATCAAGAGTCTTCCAGCAAAGTGACTCCTCACTCTCCTGTCCCCTCGTACACTCAAATAAGCCCACGGCCTTGCAAAAGACTGACAAACCACGACCTTGCACAAAATCAGTATACCAATCTTATCAGTTCTCAGTCTGTTGACTCTGCTGAGACTTCTGGTGTAACCTCAGAGCTCAACCAAACCCGATATCCAGTTGAGTGTGAGTATAAGTCTAATTTTTTCTTTCCTTCATTTTCCCTATCCTTTCTGCTTTCATTTATCCATTTAGAAAAAATGTGCCAAAATAGTTTTAGATCCTTTTGTCCAATAAGATGCTCTTTCAGTGCAACAGGAAATGAGGTCAACAGGGGACAGTTTCTCCCATTCTCAGCTGTCCGTTGGTTATCTAAGCAGACGTGCAGATTCGCCATCTGGAAGTGGTAAATTAGATCGATGTCTTTTACTTGAAATTACCAGTATTTAAAATAAGCAGGTTCCTAGATTGCTTAGATTACTTTCTACTTTCATTCCTTTTCTTTAATACTGTTTCCTCTCAATACCAATACAACTCACTAGTCTAAACACTGTTTTCAACTTGACTTCATTGGAAATCTTTTTTTTTTTGTTCTTCATTTAGAGTACTCTGGCTACTCTTCAGTGTATTCAACTGTGTCTCAGGAAGTGAGGTCATCAGTAAATGGTCAGCATGTGACTTCTGCCCAACCTATTGCAACCTCTGTAACTTGCATGAGTCCCAGACGTCAAAGAAGACCAGCCAATCACAACACAGAAAAGTTGTTTACATCATCACAGATAGGTACTGATTCACTACATCATCAGCTCCATCTCATCTGCATAGTCTAGATTAGAATCAATATTTTATGTAAACTTTTAGCATACGTTCTCCAAATTTGTAAAAGTAGATATTCTGAAGAAACACAAAAAGATGTCAGTCAAATACGCCAAGAAACACATGCACCACATCCAAATGACATTTCTTTGGAAAAAAGCATCTTCTCCTCATCAACCCACAATACTTTGGATATTCCATATACTTTAAATGATATAGGATTGAATGTCTATTTAAAGCCTTATATTTTTCCTTTTTATCCAATCAGAGACCTCTACAGAATCACGAGAAGAGAGGTCACGTATGTCTCGTGTCTTCTCACAGCCTCAGCTCTCCATAGGTTCTCTAGCTAGAAGAGCAGAATCACCTCCTGATAGTGGTGAGTTCTGTATTTTTCTCTTTGTACATAAAGAAGTTCTCAAATCCATCCTCATTTTCTTCATTTCTCGCCTTTTCTGGTAGAATACTCTGGATACTCCTCAGTTTATTCCTCGGTGTCACAAGAAGTGCGATCAGTTGTAGATGCATCCGCAACTATTGCAACACCCCAAGCACCTGTCACTTCTATGATTCGTATGAGCCCTAAGCCTGTTAGGAGATCAGCCAATCCCAGCTCTTCTCTCTCTAACCCCTCCCCTCCACTAAAGTCAAAGGTGTTTGGTCAACCAACGCTGAGTACTAAATCATATCCACCAATGACTGAACCCTCCACTAAGTCTGGTGAGTAAGACACATGTGCACTGTTTCTGTATCTACTTATATCAGTATTGTTTATGTCTGCTCCTTCTTCTTCTTCACCTCATGAAGGAAAGTGAAGTTTCAACAAAGGAGACGGGGTCAGTTGGGGGGTCGTCAGTGTTTTTTGTTGCAATTGCAATTTTACTTGCAGGGCAGTAGAAGGCTCAGAAAACCACAAACTTCTTTAATTTAAATACAGAATGAAACATGAAGGGATGACAGGCTTTGATAGGAAAATTATGAATGATTTGGAGATGTGATCTCTATCTCTAACTATCTCTAACTTGATCTCTTATTCTTCTACCTACAAAGCAATGTTGAACCAACCAAATACTTTGCAGAGACTCCATTCTGATTAGTTGATTTACACGTATGATTACACACATTTAAAAAAGAGATACGGTGATGTAGCACATACAATAGTCACTTAACAGCCTCTTTTTCTAGTATATACATAAGAGCTCCATTTTTATATATTATTTTATCTAATTAGGGATGTCCCAGGATGTGAAGTCATCTCTCAGCAGTCAATATCCAGCCATCTCATCACCACAGCTGTCTGGTGCACGCAAAAACCAAATCCCACGAAGCCCCAAGTCCATCAGCAGGTCTAGCAACATCTCACAGCCTAACACTACACCACATTTTAACCCATTGCTTTTCAGCCAATCAGCATCTGAATCAGCAGTTTCTAAACCATCAGCCATCATGGACTCTCCCAGCAGACCTGGTGAGTTATGTGTACCGCGGTACTTAATGATTCAAATGGTTTATATCCCCAATCCAACCTTCTGTTGTCTTTGTCTGATATTATTGTTTAATTCTAGTGTCAGCAGTCAAGCCATGGACCTCTAGCCAGAAGATAAATACAAGTTCATCTGGTTATCCAGGTTAAAATATTATCCTGTTTATTGATGCACCTGAATTGTCTCAATGCTTTTCATCTTAGTGTGAATTTTATATGCAGACTTGCTCTTTTTTTTCCCCAGACAAGACATCAAGCACTTTTTCGAAACCAGCTCATTTCTCTGATTCCAAACCAGACAATGACAAGTAAGGATGTATTTGTTAACCTCTGAGACATAGATTTAATGTGAAGCAACTATCACTCATTACCTGTTTTTATTTTGCCTGCAGCTTCATCAAGAAGTCTGATAGTGTGAATGGTAAAGAGAGTTTAGCAGGATCACAGACACTGCCGAGAAACCTCCAGAGCAAGCAGGCCTTGTTTCAGAGAATGAATTCTGAACCTAGCAGGTTTCTAAATATGCCAACATTGATGTTTTGATCTTTAACCCACACACACTGCATAGGAAACTAGCTGAGAACATCCCTTACGGAAAATCCACATATATTTCATGTGTGATCATAATATATTCATATATATATGAAGGTGGAATTTAAAACATTATGTCCTGAAATTGCATACGTGAAATCTGACATCATGTGAACAATATATTAGATTTAGATTATTCATTAATTCATTATTATTAGAATTATTCATGGGAGAAAAATCACACCAGTAAAATGGAACCCCATGTTCTACATGTAAAAAAATGTACATGCAAAAATGTAAAAAAAAAAAAATGCATAACTATCATGAGAAAATGAATGAATCACATGTAAAAATCACATGAAAATGAACAAATCGTGTTAAATTCCTATGTGAAAATAAACAAATCATATGTAAAAAAAAAAAAAAAAAAGAACAGAAAGAAAAATGTAAAAACTACATGTTGTGTAAAAATCACATGAAAAATCACAAAAAAATGAATGAATCATGTATAAAAATTACATGTGAAAATAATTAATCATATGTAAAATCAGATTTAAAAGTAAATGAATGGCGTACAAAAATCACAAATGATAAGAAATGAATAATGAAAAAAATTCACATGTGAAATAAAAGAATCACTTAAAAAATCATGTTAATGAATCGTGTAAAAAAAAATCAGATGTAATAAATTATGAATCATAGGTAGAAATCATGTAAAGGAATCCTTCTGAAAAAAATAACGTGGCTAAATGAATCTTGTAAAAAAGTCACATGTGAAACGAAATAATTAATATGTAAAAATCCCAAGTGCAAAAAGCACATGTGGAGATAAACGAATCATGTAAAAAAAATCACATGTGAAAATAAATGAATCATTTGGAAAAAAAAAAAATCCCACACACTACATGGGAAAAGTCCACTACAATAAAAATATGTAAAACATAACATGTAAAGCAATTATTCATTTCTGTAAGGGATGGGCTTCCAGAACAAGCAATATTCTGACAATATTGTTTTCAGTACTGTAATGCAGCCACACACACACACACACACACACACACACACATATGCATAAAAATGAAGAACTCTGTCCTCATGTACTCATGTCTCCTCAGAGATAAGAGCGTGGAGTCGAGACCTAAACTGAGACGATCTCAGAGCCTCGGTACGTCCAGCGCCAGTGGCATTAAGCAGCTCCTGCTGGAGTGGTGCCGCTCCAAGACCATCGGCTACCAGGTCTGCACTGCAAAGCTGTCACTTATATTCTGTGTGTGAAGATAAACACTTTCAGTGTTGTATGTGTACGCACGTGCAGATGTGGAGCTGAGTACAAAAGTTTACATCCCCTCTGGTTTCTTAGTAAAATAATTCATTTCTGTTTTACAGTCAAGCTACAAAACAGAATTCCATGATCATTTGATGGTGTTTTTCCTATTCTCCTATTGCATAAGCCATTACAGTGGGGCAGTCTGTCAGTAGTCTGTTACCTGCTCAAAAGTTTGCATCCCCTTTGACATTCATTTATTCATTCGTCTTCAGTAAGTGCTTTATCCTGGTCAGAGTCGCAGTGGATCCAGAGCCTATCTTCTCTCTCTCTCTCTCTCTCTCGCTCTCTCTCTGTCTCTCTCTCTCTGTCTCTCTCTCTCTTTCTCTCTGTCTTTCAGCACATAGATATCCATAATTTTTCCTCCAGCTGGTCTGATGGAATGGCCTTCTGCGCTTTGGTGCACGCCTTCTTCCCAAATGAGTTTGACTACAATGAGCTGAATCCTGCGCACCATAAACACAACCTCGATTTAGCTTTCACCACTGCTGAGTAAGTGTGTGTTTGTTTGACTGAGTGTGTGTGTGTGTGTGTGTGTGTGTATGTGACAGTATCTGCACTAAACAGTGATATTCTGAGTACTTTCTTGTCTCTCAGGGAGAAAGCAGACTGCATTCGGCTGATCGAGGTAGACGACATGATGGCGATGGGGCCCAACCCTGACCCCATGTGTGTGTTTACGTATGTGCAGTCCCTTTACAACCACCTCAAGAGATTTGAGTGATCACTTGCTACATGAGAAATGATTACTATCCATTCTCGTTACGGTTACAGGCTTTACACTGACAATCTGTTGGTATTTCTTATTCTTATTTGTTAATTTTGCCATTTTGGAAATATTTCTGCTCAGTTAGGTACAAGCAGGTTTGGTAAGGAATAAGAAAAAAACCTCAGGGCAGAACATATAACATATGTATAGCAGAACATCACAAAGTGCTTTATTCCTCTGATAAAACAATTACAATGTTTAATTCATTAAAGAACTACAAATCAGTTTTTAACTGTTTATAGTTACATTTAATGTTGTAGAAAGTCCACAAAACAAGTTCCTGTTATCACTTATGTTTTAGCAGTTATAAACACTTATTTCCTCACCAGCCTCGCTTTTTTCTCAAAAAAACAAAACAAACAAAAAAACACGTGAAGCATAAAACACACAAAGTCCTCTGTCTGCAAAACTTACTAACATTGGAGACTCCTTCCATTAACATTAAATAATTGTCTCTTTATGGAAAGCTTCACCATATCAACAGTTATACATTTTTGTTAACATGAAAAAATAAATAACAATTAAAAAAAATTGCTTATTATTAGCATTCAATTATGTAGATTGTCCATCATACAAGTTGCTATGTAAGTTGTTACTATAGAAACAATAACATATTAGAACAAGAGCATTAATATAAACCTGTGTTTGGAATTACAGTCAGAACTTCTGTTATAGAAAACTGATCAACATCTTTTGACCTTATTCAAGAATTCAGCAACGTCGTGGTATAAAAGTAAATAGTCATGTGCTCTATGTATACTTGTCTGTGTAATAGCAAGGAAATGGTACATTGTTAGAGATGATATTATTGTATATCTCAGGATGATGTCTTGAATGATATGTCCTCTTGTATCAGCCAGCATGGGACAGCATAGTGTGGCATAGATGATATTATACAGCTGGACTGATGAAATACTGTGTATCAAATAAGTATAATTAATCAAGAAAGGTTTGTCTGCTTTATAACATACTTTTTTTCACATTATGTGCGCTGTCTTGTGTATATTTGGACAAAGCAGCCTTATAAATGATATAAACACAATGGACACAACTCGTGTGTCGTCATTTGATTACAATAGCACTGATAGTGCTGAGCTTTGAAACATCTTCATGCCACCTATGCTGTTTTGTGTTAACACTCTTTTACACTAAGGTTTTCACTGGACAGAATTGTGAGAATGTGATAAAGAGGGAGCCCCTGACATGAAAAAAGGAAGTGTGTGTGTATTCGAGGGAGAGGTTCATCACGGTGTGGGGAAGAGGGAAATTATCAGTGGCTACAGGGGTTTTTAAAGAAAGCCGTTCTGTGTGGAAGGACGTGTGTTAAGTGTTGCACCTGAGGACGTTGTGGCGATTTCCTTTTGTCTTTGTTCTGAGGAAAAGACTGAGGCAGATCCCTTAGAGGACTGCTGTGAATAATAGGTTTGGTAGTATAGATGAGACAGAGGGGTTAGACTAGATGTCTTAACTCTAACCATATGGGATATGGTGGAAATAAAACACATTTTAAAAAGCGGTAGGTGTTGTAGGTTGTAATAAGCAGCGTTCTGGGTAAATCCTGGAAATGCCACCGTAATCCATTTTAGAACAACACAAGCTTGTGTATTGTCTCACAACAGTTGGAACTTTAACTGCCTGAATGAAATTACAGTGACTACCTGAATGAACCTACAATGTACATGGTATCATGTATGTTAAAAATAAACTTCTTGTGCACAAGTTAAATGTTTTGTGAATGATTACGTGTAAGAATGCATAATGGTTAAAAATATTTTTAGCAGCGGTAAAATTATCACTTCCAGTTATATAACTAATGACTACATGACTAACTTTTTTTTTGAGTCACAACACAACACGGTCTGCTGACCCAGAATCTTTATACACTTATACAATCTTTATGCAGGTACCAGACTGTACCTTTTCTTGTTGCTTGAGTGGTACCTGGGACATGGGAAGGTGTGTGTGGTGTAGAGCAAAGCATTAAAAAGGTAAATGAGTAGTTCTTAAGCTCTAATGAAGTACCTTTAAACTAATTTTTTAAAGGTATACTATATTCACGTTTCCAGGTGTAAGATATATAGACAGACTAAATGTAAAAATAATGTACTTTTTATGGAACCAATGCAGCAATAAGGAAAGGTACAAGTTTGGTAACTTTATTTATGAGTGTATTAAAATTGTACCGAGGTCAGTTGTCTAATACAAACATTGTTCAATAAATAGGCCTATAGGAAAATTTGAATTAAAACCTCATTGATTAATTATTTGAGGTCTTTTAGACGTCACTCTTGTAAAAGTAGGATTTCTTTAGTTCCTGAGTGTAAACAAAACAAAAAACTTTGGAAAGCTTGCCAGATGTGTGTATCGCTGGCATCCTGTGGAATGCAACAAATAAAATCACACAAACAGGAGGTTTTTGTGTTTATGCAGGCACAATAATTCAGATATGAAGCTCACGGGACAAAGAATGACCACGTTGTGTGATGCGTTTACAGTATTTATTTATAACATGCTGACAGTACTGGCATTTCTATACCTCTCGCCTAGGACATAGTGGTAAGGTTTGTATTTAATTAAAAAACATTTCCAGTTAAGGCTATGCCAACTTCGCTTTTATTGCTGCTTTTGAAAGCATTACCACTCTGGAAAAACATGGCCACCTCCATTTTGTTAGCAAAAAACTAGCCAGCTAACTGTGATGAGTGATGTAAACAGCGCACTGTATAAACACTGCTATACAGTCGATTGATCATTTATAGATAATTCATTTATAGATTGTCTGTCTGTGTGTTTGGTCGTTTGTTTTTCAGAAGTTCCCTCCAGCAACCATTTGCATCACACTGACCACTGATTATCCAATCAGATCTTGGTGTCTTGTTTGTGAATAAAATAGCAGCTTAGTTTTGAACTGCCGTGTGGTCCTCCTTTCTTTGTTGCAGCCTGCACAAGCGGACTATAACACAAGCAGTTATAGATCTGATACTGATCTAAAGCTCATGCTTGTATATACAGTATAACTCACTTACATGTAAAGAAGTGCTACTAGAGCTGTGGACTAGTCGGCGCTGCACTGTATCTTACTGTGCCTGTTGTCCTGTTTTGGTAGTCATTGTACTGTCTTGTGCTGTTTACACGTTTGCACGTGCGCTTTATGTAAAAAATGTGTAGTCTCCTGTAGTTCTGTGTTGTTTTATGTAGCACCATGATCCTGGAGGAACGTTATTTCGTTTCACTGTGTACTAACTAGCTGTATATGGATGAAATGACTATAAAGCCACATGACTTGACTTGACTTGGTACATTGTTTACTGTTGGTGCTGTGAGCAGCTATGTTTTGACGTCACTTGCTGAACTCGGGGTTGAGGAGACCTTACTGAGTTTTCGAGTAGGAATTCCGAGTTTTATTTGAGTCAGATGATGATGATGATGATGATGATGGAAAGTCAAGCATAAATCCGAATACAGATATAGATACGATTACTGCGTCACACTCCCTAACAAATAAATCCATAAATCCTACATGTGCCTCTAGATGAGCTGCGTGTTTTGATCAGTTGAATTTTAATGTCTAGCTTGCTTCTCAAGTCTTAAGTCCCAGATGCTGTATCTGTTTTTTGTCTCCTCGTGTGATGGTCAGTAATGACGCCGTTAATGGCTTGTTCGTGCGCGAGCCTCAGGAATCCTCCATGTGGGTGTTGTGTGTATTGGAGGTGCGCAAGCCCTCACCCAGCTTTAATTATGTTAATGAGGGCACGAGGAGCATTGGAAAGGAGAGTGTAAGCTGTAGCATTGCATATTTCTCTGGCTTCACCAAAAAAATAGTGAAAACTAGACTTACTGAAAAGTGGAGGTGGAAATATGCACACAAGAATTTTCTTCATGAGCTTAAATTTTTAACTATAGTTCATTAAAAACAAGATTTGTACACCCTTATATCACGAGGCAATACATTTCTTTCATGCACTGGGAATGTGCAAAAAAAAAAAAAAATCCAATATTATAGAGTAGCTGGAAGAAGGCTGAGATCATGGCGGTGAAGTTCAGGAACACAGATTAGTGAAGTAATCTTTGGCTCAGATTACTGTTTATTCCAGCACACTATTGTCTGCAGGTCTTAATCCTCCCAAGTCATATCATCATCTATCATCTATCATCATGCTCATAGCTTAGATAATAATTCAGACCTTTAATATTAGAATAACAGACAGGATCAGATTTAGACAGGATGTCGCACACAAATATGGGTTGATTTCCATATTTACAGTTTTATAAAATTGCTTAAAGGTGTATGAGTGCATGTGCCATAATAGAGTGTGAAATCATGTTTCTAATATATTATAGAGACAGATTGTAGATGCAGTAGTAGGGTCTGGGTGAGATGTCAGGAAATACACACACCCTAATATTCTGTCAGTGTTGATTCCAGCCCTGGACACAAATGAACACCATTAGAGTGAATTAAAGCCAGGTGTTTATCCAGCACGAGGGATTTGTGTAGACTGGATCAGATAGCCCATGCTTCATTCAGAAGCCTCTAGACCTGTAAGCCTTTGATATTAGGAAGAAATGCGTCCAGGTGACAATGTGTGGTGATCTGCATGAGAAAAGGCCAATGATGACATAACTTCTGCAGGCAGGACAGCCATCAGACATCAATGGAGACCTTCCAAATCACATACACCCTACAAAGAGGACTCCAAAATAATTCCCCACAATAATATTTACTGTGGGATGGAACCATGCAGTCAACTTCACTGGAGTTAGTTCTCATTATTTTATGATTTATTTATGGTTATTAACGTTATTTCGACAGCACTGAAGCAACGTTTTAGTATTAGAAGATTGTCTGTGGGTTAAGAGCTTCAGAATAGCTCTATTAAGGTTACAGAATTGTGTTTTGATGCTTTGAGAGTTTTCCAGTTAAATTCTAGTCAAATAATTCCAGTAAAACAATGAATTAACCAGATTAAATATATTAATAAAGAACAAAAAAGTAGTGTTGCAAGTCTCTCTCTCTCTCTCTTTCTCCCTCCCTTTCCCCCTCTATCTATCTATCTATCTCTCTCTCTATCTGTCTTTCTGTATCTATCTATCTATCTATCTATCTATCTGTCTGTCTGTCTATCTCTCCCTCTCTCCCTCTCTATCTATCTATCTATCTATCTATCTGTTTCTATCTGTCTGTCTGTCTGTCTATCTCTCCCTCTCTCCCTCTCTCCCTCTCTATCTATCTATCTATCTATCTATCTATCTATCTATCTATCTATCTATCTATCTGTTTCTATCTGTCTATCTATCTCTATCTATCTATCTATCTATCTATCTATCTATCTGTCTGTCTGTCTCTATCTGTCTATCTTTCTCTCCCTCTCTCCCTCTCTCTCCTTCTCTATCTATCTCAAAAGGATGAAATCAGATAAAAGTAATCAGAATTGTAATTGCCCTGTTCGGTCTAGACATTGCACCCAAAGCCATTTTGTCTGGATTAAGTTGGGAGATCAAAGACACTAGCTCGTTGTCTGTTAGGTCAGACACACACACACCACTGGACACACACACACACACACACTCACAGCAACACTTCACGGGATGGGGCGGGGGAGGGGTGATAGAGGTGTGAAAGGTAAAGGTATAAAGGTGGATGGGGTGAGGTTCACACACACTCCGAGGCAGGACGTGGGCGGTTGCGGGTTTGGAGAGATCTCAGCGCGCTGCGCGGAAACTGACCAGAGCTATGGCTGTGTTTTTGGATCAGACTTGTGATTATGTTCAGAAAATGAACGAAGACGGAGAAATGGACTTTATCTTTAACAAATGCGAAGCCCGCTTTGCAGGTGAGCGCCGAGAGAGCAGCATGGTCAAGACTTCAGTCTGGCATCACAGGATTTACATTTAGATTTAGGCCCCGATTTATTCACATTACAGTTTAAACAGAGATAAAAAATAAACAACAACAACAACAATAATAATAATAATAATTTAATTTTTAATTTATTATTATTATTATTATTATTATTATTATTATTTTCGGTTTTGTTCCAACAAGAAAACAGCAATTTAAATAAGACTTTAAAAAAAATAATTCTATAATTGAATTGAATTAAAATGAAAATAAAAATAGAGGTCAGAGAGAAATAAAATACAAACTGATATATTAGCTGTAAAACATAAATAAAGAGATGTGAGCATATTTATAAATAAAATGTATTGCCTTTCTTTAACCAAATAATAATAATAATAATAATAATAATTAAAGCATTTCTGAACAGGAAAGCATTCAGTCCCTGTGTGATTTGTGTGTAAAATGCCAGTGCAGCGCCTCTGCAGTGTAGAATTCGTTTGCTGGCTGATTTCCGGTTGATGAAGCAGTTGCTCATGCTTTAATTCGCTGTTTTCAGATGTTGGAAACGATCACGCGCTGTCTTCTCCGGAGGCAGACCGGACCGCGCAACCGGAAGCCCAGAGGAAACGGAAGAGGACGATTTTCAGCCGCGCGCAGCTGTCGGAGCTGGAGCGCGCGTTTGTGATCACTCCTTATCCCGACATCACACTGCGGGAGAGACTCGCTGCTGTCACCCTGCTGCCCGAGAGCAAAATCCAGGTACAGAGTGCTGAGAGCAGCGTGCACACTGCTGCTCCACTGCTCAGCTACCGAGTCACTTCACTCTTCCTGCACTGGCCATGTGGCTATGATTGGTCATTTTAATGTCACCTGCAATAAGAAGAAATAAGAAATAAGAAATCATTATTAGGTTTTTTTAAAAATATATTTTTGTTCTGCATCTTTACAGAAAATAAACATTTAATTCTTTTATTTTTTTCTGTATCTTTACAGAAAAGAAACAGTTTTTTTAAAATGATTTTTGTTCTGTATCTTTACAGAAAAGAAAGTTTTTTTTAATTATTTTTGTTCTGTATCTTTACAGAAAACCTTTTTTTTTTCAATAATTTTTGTTCTGCATCTGCACAGAAAAGAAACAGTTTTTTTTGTAAATTTTTATTCTGTGTCTTTACTGAAAGAAACAGTTTTTTAAATAATGTGTTCTGCTTCTTTACAGAAAAGAAACAGTTTTTTTTAAATTATTTTTGTTCTGTATCTTTACAGAAAAACTTTTTTTTTTATTTTTCGTTCTGCATCTTTACAGAAAAGAAACAGGTTTTTTTTTTAAATATTTTTGTTCTGTATCTTTACAAAAAAAATCAATTATTTTTGTTTTGCATCTGTACAGAAAAGAAACAGTTTTTTAAAATTATTTTTGTTCTGTATCTTTACAGAAAAACTTTTCAATTATTTTTGTTCTGTATCTTTACAGAAAAACTTTTTTTTTCAATTATTTTTGTTTTGCATTTGTACAGAAAAGAAACAGTTTTTTAAAATTATTTTTGTTCTGTATCTTTACAGAAAAACTTTTCAATTATTTTTGTTCTGTATCTGTACAGAAAAGAAACAGTTTTTTAAATTATATTTTTCTGCATCTTTACAGAAAAGAAACAGTTTTTTTTTTATTATTTTTGTTCTTTACAGAAAAGAAAAGGAAACCTTTAAACCATTTTAAACCTTATTTTTCACCTGTATTGCATGCATTTTCATTTCACATGTTATTTTTTATACAAATAATTCAATTTTCTATACAAATAATTCAATAATTTTCTTATGTTCATTTGCTTTTATTTAACATACAGTATATTATGACATCACATATGCTACTTAACAGTTTGAAATGTCTTTTCTTTCTCCATTTTTTCCCCATATTGGTGATATACATATTTCTCACATAAACACATGAAATGTGTGTGATTTTTCTGTAAAAGTTGACCTGTTTATTTAAGAAACATATAGGCTATAACTTTATATTTAAATTGTTTATAAATTCTGTTTATTTTTATTTCTTATATGCTTTATACTGTATATACATATTTTGCTTTGAAATATATATATATATTTTTTTTACTAAACATTAATAAGCTATTATGAATATATAAAACATCTCCTGATTAGTATTATTCATATATATTGGTAAATAATTTATATAATTTATATTATTTATCAATGATTCCAGTCTTATGATTGGTTTTCACATATATAGATAATTTACATTATGTAATTTATAAATCTTTAAGATGTCACGTGAAATACTCAGACCATTTCCTTTAGTCAGCATGATCATCTGATGTTCAGATTGCTTACTATTTATATTTCCAAGTAAAGCAGCCATGTTACTTTCCGTTATAATTCCTTGTACTGTAATGTTTAGTTTGAAGGTTTATTGAATTAACGTTTAATTACCTTTTCCTTTCCTAGGTGTGGTTTCAGAACAGACGTGCTCGGAGCATCAAGAGCGGCAGACTGACCAGACCCATGAAGAAAAATCCAGTCACGTCTAGTTATAACTCAGAAATTGTTTTCCCTCATCCTGATCCCACTCTCACAGTTTCTCCTGCTGCAGGCCAGAGGAACAGACCTGACGTTTACCAACCGTCGAACACAAACGACCAGCAGCAGATGTCTGACCTGGACTGGGTGAGGCAAGCATTGTGCCCCTGGTCTCAGAATCTGCCCCAGCCTACACCTCCGGTCCCGTCCATATCTCCTGACCTCCCTGGAGCTCTCCCCTGGGCAAGCCGGCCCTCAAAACCACCTGGAAGTCACTCTGTCTCAACAGATCAGATAGCCAGGCCAATCCATTCCTTACCCCAGCACCAGTGGAGTGAGTGTGCGGAGATTGGCACGCATACAGCCTTGTCTGGAGGCTTCTCAGCAAAACCTCAGTGTAGCATTAATCAGATCGGGTATCCGTCTGTTCCCATGGACCAGGTCGTTCCTTCACACGCTGCACAAAGCTGCTGGCAGGGAAGCATGCACAGACAGGGACAGACTCTTATGCACTACCCTCAGACTTCCCTAGGAGACATCTCTGACCTGATCTACAGTGCTGCTGTAGTCACCAACCTGGCCGACTTCTGACTACAACTGCCGGATTTTTTTATGAACTGAAAACAATTCATTTAACCCTTTCAACTCAACCCTCCAGAGTTTACATAGTTTTTATTATGATATGCAACATGGACCATGCCCTGTTTAAGCTCTGTGTTTAGCTTTTATAATATCAATACCAACATTATTCAATCTTTATACTTGAGTTGAATATACAGTATTTGGAAACAGTATTTATTATTCACTAATACTGAAAATAGCCAGGGATGTAAGTGTCTGCTTCTGTGACAACATTCACACAGACTCATCCTAGATCGAATATGTTCCAGTATTATCTAATCTTTTTATGTTTTTATTAAATATTTGTGATTTAATATTTATGGTCAAATGTGGTGTGTATTTCTATCTGTTTTTGAGCTATAAAAATAACAGAATAAACTCTTATACAATATATCTATTTGTAATCTGTCTTCTGTTATTCCTGCTTTTGCATTTTACAGCAAGACAACACTGTCTTAGTTTTAAACATTTACATTATTAAATAGAGGTGAGTATCAACAAAAACAGAGTGCATGTCAATGTTTTTTCTGTATTCAGTGAATGAGTTTAGCAAATTGTTTGTCTGAAGGCAGCCAGTGACTTTACATCAGCGAGGATAGTATGGCAAGTCGAGCCATGCTACATGTAAAAATGTTGTATTTAAATAAATGTTATAAGGATAGTTTTCAAAACGCAAAACACCGCTATGCAAGGAATAAAAAATAATAGTGTGTGCTGTTATTGGAAAATAATCAATGACCATGTGAAAATAATCAATGAACAATAATCACTAGGCCCATGTGGTGTGAGGAAGTTAGTGTTAAAACCCCTACATTTATTCTTTTCCAACATCACATGTTTTATTCCTATTATACAACAGATATTTGCCCATGCTTATGGTTTTAATTATTAATGATTAATTATAATCATAAATTGATCCATTTATAGTCACATTTAATGTTTTGGAATGTCCACAAAAAAGTTATGTCCTGTTATCACTTGTGTTATAACAGCAATAAGCTTCCTCTGTCCTGAAGACTTTCCCATAAAAAGTGTTGAAAAACTTACCTCGGTTCAAAGCACTGATACTGGAGACTCCTTCCTAAATGCTAAATAAACATCTCCTCAGAGAAATCTTCATCATATCAACAAATACACATTTTTTTCTAAATCTGTTTATATGAAGGATGCACCATACAATTACTGTATAGAAAACAAAACTACTGTCAGAGCTGCTGTTGTGGAAAATTAATGAACATTTTCTCATCAGTCAAAATCGAGCATTCAACAGCACTGTGCTATAAAAAAAAAAAAAAAAACATAAAGCACTAATAACAGTATTTTTTCTAAAACCAAAAGATCCCATAATAATTAAGTTTAAAATTCCACACAACCATGCAGCTTAAATGGCATAGAGAAAGGAAACAGTGGTGTGGTGACGCTGAGAATGGCTCCACACGGACAGCCTAAAGATACATGAGATTACTGTGGATGGTACCACTTGAAAACCATGAAGATGGCTTTGGACTGCAATTCATACGAACAGTTTTGCTACGATGGCTTAGGACTACAATTGCTATGATACATTTAGGACTGCAGTTGCCACGAACAGTTTTTCACTGACGTCTCCATCAGTTATCAGCTGATAACTTCAACAAAATAGACTTCATGTGAAAACTATAATGAATTTCCTGGTTACAGAATTGCACTTTTTGACGTGTAGTCATGTAGTGCACAGTTACAGAAGGGAATTATTTATAATTGTACTATTCGTTGTCACCCAGATACGGATGGGTTCCCTTTTGAGTCTGGTTCCTCTCAAGATTTCTTCCTCAAGGAGTTTTTCCTTGCCACCTTGCTGATTAGGGATAAATTTACACATTTAAAATTTATATCATGGATTTACATATTTCCGTAAAGCTGCTTTGTGAGAATGTCCATTGTTAAAAGCACTACACAAATAAAATTGAATTGAATTGAATTGATGTACAGTATGATGGTATGGACACATATAACCTAAAACAGGTTATCTATAGGGTGTCTGAAAAGCCAGGAACCAATGGGAATATGTTATGCAGATGTGTCGATCCAAATATATTCATCAAAATTGGCAAAAACGTGATGCAGTGGTAAGGATGAACATGTAGCACATATGTTATAAATAATAAATAAATAAATACAAATTTAAGTATATGTCGTTTTACTGTCATTGGTTCCTGACTTTTCCAGCCCCCTGTATATCGTTAATAGTATGTTACATCACTGAAGATAATGATGTTTCCTTTAGATGTAGTTCACCCCTTGATATAAATGTTTTTATACTTAATTTAAAAAAGGATAATAAAAATTCAGGAAAAGGAGATTTTCTACATTGTTTAGATAAAATACCAAACGTCAAGAATGACCTTCAAATATTTATAACTCCTAAGAAATAAACAATTAAAAATATATATTATAAGCATTTCCTATACAGATAACTCATGCCTGCATTCCAGTAGTGTTTTATATATATATATATATATATATATATATATATATATATATATATATATATATATATATATATATATAGATATAGATATAGATATATATATATTTCAAATTTTTTACGAATTTAATGTATCAGTATGATGCTACTAATAAAAAAAAAACAAACAAAAAAAAAAACAAACAAAAAAAAAAACTTGATTGGGTTATATGGTTATTGTACACCATAAATGTTTCACACCATCCAACTTTTCTATATAGTATAAATGAGACCTTTCTCTCTTCAAATTCAAATAAATTTATTAAAAAAAATAAACAGGCAAAGTCAGTGTGTTTGTCTTAATCTCTATCATATGTTTTGTATAAATGCTGTTATTCTGTTCTTGACTTAGGACATTTTTATTTTTGCACAGGTGCTCTCTTGTCAAAGCTATTACTGTTTTTTTTTTTTTTAATCCTTGATAAGCCATAAGTGGTGTTTTTTTGCCTAATAAATTATTTTCCTTCTTGGAAATACAATAAATGAATGTTCCAAACAAACAATATCAAAAATAAAAAATATATGTTAAAAAACAATTTCTATGTCCTATCAGCTTATCAGGAGCTTAGGCTACATGTGGATTTACGGATCTGGATGGTTTATTAAAGTTGTGGTTATTACAGAGGGGATATGACTACAGACCTCACAGGTTGCCCGATCTACTGGACACTGATCACTGTGTATCATAATAATCTCTACAGTCAAATAATCTTCAAATAAAATAAAATAAAATCCCCTAATCCGGGTGTCAAATCTACAGTCTTACTATGACATACCTTTGTGTGTGTTTGACTGTGTGTGTTCCAGATGCAGTGACTACATCCTCTAATCTTGGGTATATCTGAGAGATATGTGCTACAAGCTGGACAGGAAAATAATACTTCTAGCCAGGTTGACCAGCACAGGTTCCCAAAGTGGGATCCATGACAGAGGCCTATAGACTGACCATGAGTATTATTTATCTTTCCACCTTTAAACAAAATGAGCACACATCCCTCCAATATCGGATTTCATGTTAACAATTTGCTAGCAACATTAACGTCAAGCATGATAAAAAAAAAAAAAAAAAAAAAGGACATAAGTAAACCAAGTCATAATATAGCTATAGCTAAAATTTGGGTACATATAATTTTTTTTAAAATGATCTAATATACAAGGAATAAAAGATGAGTGTATGCTGTTATAGGAAAACAATCAACGATGGGGTGGTGTGATGCAGCCCGACTCGAAGCAGAATTACTGTTACCTCCCTGAAATGAACTATTTTGCTATAAAAGTATGCCGCAGTGTGTTTTATTCCTCTTATAACACAGATTGCAATTTTCCATTTATTAATGAACATCATATATTTTTTTTTTTACCATTTATAGTTACATTTAATATTGTGCAATGTACTCAAGACAAGTTAGTTCCTGTTATAAGTTATAGTTGGTGAAATTATTTTTATATAATATAATATAATGTAGTATAATATAATATAATACATGTTGCTTAAAACAACTGGGTCTAATACAACTTTTAAAGTACATGTATATAATGTATTCGATGCCAATTAAGTAGCAGCACTATATAAACGCTGCTTTAGACTGACCTGAGATCAGTTTATTGGTGTCTCTTACAATGATATTGCCTCCAATTCACCTGTCTGTCACCGATCTCAGATCAGCCTAAAGCTGAATCAGATAAATATACATTAACCGATTTAATTAGCGACACTATATGCACGCCGCTTTAGACTGACCTGAGATCAGTTTATCAGTGTCTTTCAATTCACCTGTCTGTCACTGATCTCAGATCAGCCTGAAGCAGACTCCTCTACACATACATTAACCCGTTTAAATAGTGGCGTTAGATAGATGTCGCTTTAGGCTGACCTGAGATCAGTTTATCGCTTTCTCTGAGCCCTGTCTGGCGCTGATCTCAGATCAGACTTCTACTTCAGTTGTGTCCTTTTGTAAGCGGCCTGCGTTCAGGACTGGCTGCGCTAAACAAAGATGGCGGCGTGTGTGTTACGGAGCTGGGGGATACTGTCTACTGTTAATAAGTTTAGTAAAAAGCACACACTGCGGGTACTCGGTGTGGAACTCAACAGCAGACACGAAGTGAACAGACGCCGCTTGCAGTGTTCAACATGTGGTATCCTGAATGTACAACAAAAACGGTTCATGTCGTCCCGGTAAGAAGTTGCTCCGTCTTTAGCTTAGCATGCTAGTCAGCGTTATCCAAGCCAACCACCTACCCTACTGAAGAGTATGTAGTATGCTGAACAGTGCAGCTTTAAGCATACTACTGTGACGTACTATTTAGTACGGTAGTACGCGATATTGCACATAGCCGTGTTATACAGCTAGATAGCTATCTAGTAAGATACCTAGCCTGCTAAACACTTTTCACTGGGCTGCTAATTGTTAATAATACTTTCAGCTTGCTTTGTAACTGTAGCTAGTTGATGAAATATGGAGCACGTTATTATTTGACATGTGGTTATGCTAAGCTAACGCTGCTGACATGCTAAGCCAGGAGTGCATGGTTGTGTAATCGTGTAGCTAAATGCGCCAGCTAAGGTCAGCTAGCTGTTATGTTACACATGCAATCTAATGCGTTTCGCTCTGCAGCTTTGCTAGGGGACGCATCATGCTAAGCTCATGTGCATGATCCAGTGCAGTTAGAGTATGGCAAAGTAAAAATACTGTAACTAGCTGTGGATAGCTGGGTATCCAGGAGTGAGTGTGTGTGTGTGTGTGGCTGGGCCCACAGCTATGCCTGATCACATTATCTATCATACCTTCACGTAGAAACTCATCCTGGGCTGCACACTGCAAAGTAATCCTCTTTTATTACCCCAGGGGAGATTATTAGATTATTATGGTGGTTCACTAAGGATCCCATTCAAGTTACAGTGATTTATCCAGTTACCTATTTAGCAATATTTTCATTTCTCAAACCCAGTTCATTTCAGTTCAGATGTATTTGTATGGAGCTTTAGCAAAAAACATGGTCACACTCACAAAGTGAAACACACATCAACAAATAGATCCCTAAAGAAGAAGTGTGAGGTTGACAATGGCAAGGAAAAACTGTCCAGTTAGGGAAAACCCATCCTCTTTTTTTTTTTTTTTTGGTAATTATAGTACACAGAGAAAAATCACACATTCATACACATGTTCATATACATAAACAAATTCAGTGGTCTGTTGACTAGGAATCATTTGGATTAGGACCTTGAGATTTGATTTGTATCAGTTCTTAGAAGGCAAAAACAAAGGTCTGCAGTAGGACTTGTAATAATACAGTGTTGGAGTGTGTATCCACAGATTAAAGATATCCTTAATCCTTATATTAGTACAGAAGTGTGTTACCTCATGATCCCGAGGTCATATTGTGAGCTTGTGTGTTTGTTATTATGTCCCATATTATGTTTTTTTTTGTTTGTTTGTTTTTTTCGCGTGTGAGACATATTCTGTCGATAATACTTGTACGTATAATTTATTAACTCTATGTGTATCACTCACATTTGCTAACTTTGTGTGTATCTTGTACATTTTGGTCAGTAACAGGGCAGAAGGGAAGGTGCTAGAGACAGTGGGAGTGTTTGAAGCACCAAAGCAGCATGGCAAATATGAAACAGGGCAGGTAAGGGTTTACACACACACACACACACACACACACGTCCGTTCTCTGTAAGATATCGTCACGTCCTTTGGGTCACGTAGCATCATTAGAAACACACAAGTAGCGAATATATTTGAATCAATTAACTTGAAGGCAGGTAAACTATTTAATAAATGCTACAGTTTCATTTTCTTAATGTACACAGTATATTTTTTTTAATATATAGTGTGTGCCAAGTTGTCAAGTCGCTATCCTGCTTTCAGTTCACATCAAAGGCTTTGGGAGTCGATTCCCTGATTCCAGGTACTGAAAACTAAGAGTCAACCTCAAAGCCTGGGAGTCGATTCCACACACGGGAAATGATTCACTTCACGCAAACACAGCAAACAAAATAAATTTATCGTCCGAGTGTTTCAGTTAGTGAGACAGCCAGTGGATAATGGCCTTTAATTTGAATTCGACTCACAATTGAACAGAATCAGGGCTTTGAAATGCAGGTAAGACCCTCGCCTAATGGACCATTGGTCATTGGAAATATAGTTGCAAAAAAGTATGCGGAAGCAGTAAGAACTGTACAGGATACCGTAATCTTACATTGGCTTGTGTGTCTATTTTGAGAAAAGTGGTTGACTTAAGTATTTGATAATATTTTCATTGTCTGATAATGTCAGTAATACTGTATCGTATTTAATAACTTATTTAATTAAGCCTAGTCAAGAGTTCTCTAGTAGCAATAGATATTTAGTATATTTTTTAAAATAATTCAAGGAATTCATTGCTAAAAAAATATAACTGATAGATTAATTGTTTTTCAAAATAATTAGTTAGTTGCAGCCTTTGTTTTAATAAAGGTTGTGTGTGTTTGTTCCAGTTGTTCCTGCACAGCGTGTTTGGCTACAGAGGCATTGTCTTGTTCCCCTGGCATGCTCGACTTTACGACCGTGACGTCACCCCTCCAGCATCTGACAGGTGAACACCATTCCTAATCGGGTTTGAGCAAAATATCCCACATACTTCCTGTATTTGTTGTATTTGTTCTTTGTGGAAAATGTTTCCTGAGTATGGCTTAAACGTCACATTCAAATTCATAGGTTTATATTACAATTAGCAGGTCAAATGCAAACTTTAAAGCTGATTAATTGGTTTTTTTTTCCCACTTTTACTTTCTTAACATAGACTTTTTGACTGTTTTTGTGACATTTAATAATGCAGGAAAATATGTAAGGGTGCAGATGTACTTCACTTCACTATACCCTGCATTCATGTGTGCACACAGCTTCTACAAGAGCAGCATTGTTCATATGCATGCTTGCATACTTTATGTGAATCTGGAGGATTAAAAGCAGCGTCCACTCGATGGCACATCTGAGCCAACACATCTCTGTCCGTCTGCTATCCAAGTCGAACTGTACCGTTTAGCGATTTCATGCATAGTAACGTTAAACAGACTGACGAGCTCTGTTTCTCTTTAAAACTTCCTGCTGTCAGTGTGATTATGATCTGTGTTTCAAATCAAAACCCCTCATCGTATATTCAAAAATATTTACTAATCTAGAAAGTCCGGAACACTGTTACTCAAAACAGATCTTTCAGTAGGTTTAAGAGGTTTTTAAAGTTCAAACACTAACTGTAATAGGGAAACTGTTAATGTTAATGCTTTGGTGCTATAGTGCCTCCACTATTCTAATTTCTGAGGACAAGTGACGTGCCAGATGACCACAGGATACGAGCAGCAGCCATCTTGTTTACACGTATAGATAGTGAACAGCAAGTATAAATCATCCTTTAATCTCACATAGCAAAGTGCTTCGGAACCATCACTAAAGCTAAAATGAAGTGACAAATGAATTAGTAGCTTGTCGTGTTTGTTTCTATTTTTGTCTCTGTCGAGGTCTAAAACCAGCAGCATGGCAAAAGGAACATCGTGTACGTTCCCTACAAATATGAATGTCTAATCTGACATGTACATTTGCTCAAATTGTAAACCGAATCAGCTGTGGTTTGAGAATAAATGGTCATTTTCACTGTTGTACTGTGTGTACCCAATATTACCACTAAGAGATTGTGTTGTTTTACTACAGTAAGCCAGAGACTCCAGGAGCACATGGGTCAAAGGAGGTGAAGGGAAAAACACACACATACTATCAAGTCCTCATTGACACCAGAGACTGTCCACACATAGTAAGTACACGCATCATATACACTAGGCCATTATATTGCAATCGAGCATGTAGGGTTTCAGGCATACACTTTCAGCCATGTTCTGAGGACTTCTACATGAATACTCTGTAGGTCAGTTATGCCAGTGGTGATTTTTAATTAAATGCATTTCTGTTGACAGTCACAGAGATCACAGACAGAAGCCGTCACATTTCTAGCCAATCATGACGACAGCAGGGCTCTGTATGCTATTCCAGGTGAGCATGTCAGCATTCCTTGTGCAGCCTAATAAAGCAGTGGTTGTTCTTGTTAACAACTGGCCCTTGGTTAAAATGTGTATTATATAAGGAATAAAACAGAAGCGAAGTTACGGTTACCACCCTAAAGTTTATTTTCCATTTGTTTTCCAATAACAGCATTCCAGCATTATACAGCGTTATAGTTATATTTAACGTTGTGCAACATCCGCAGCAACAGTTGCTCTTATCACTTAAGTCACAGCAGCTATAAACAGTCGTTCCCTCAGTAAGACAGCTTGTCATGTTACCAAGAAATCAGAAAGCTCAAATTCTTATGTCCTTAAAACTTTCCTATGTCAGAAAACTGCTACAAAGCACCGACACTGGAGACTCCTTCCATAAATGTTAAATAAATGTCTCCTTACAGAACGATTCACCATATCAATGATTACACGTTTCTCTTCTAATCTATTTATTATTAGGCTTAGATCTTGTGGAGCGTCCGCCATACCAGACCCTGTGAATGACTTGTTACTACAGAAACATTAATATATTAGAATGAGCGCACTAACATTTGAATTACAGCCGGCACTATTGTCAGAGCTGCTGTTATTAAAAAAAATGATTCAACACCTTCTGATCAACAGTGGACAGTCAACAGTAAACAGTGTGTAGGGCATACAGTGTTGTGTAAACCTGTTTCTGTGAGCTCCATGTCTTTGTGATTAACCTGTGATGTATCCCTTTGTCTAATCTCAAGCTGTTGTGTTGTATTCTATGTTTTTAGGTCTAGACTATGTGAGCCATGAGGATATTCTGCCATATAATTCTACAGATCAGGTGCCCATTCAACACGAGCTGTTTGAGAGGTTCCTCATGTTCAACCCATCTAAAGGTATTTAAGCAAGGGATTTCTTAAGAGTCAGTTTACAAGTCATTTTAAATGTTTGCTAAATTTGCCATATCCTTACAGTAAGTCATTGTAATGTCTAGTGAGGACTACTGCTATGACTACACCCAGATCTGTTCTAATATATTCTATTATAATCTATTATATTGTTGATATATCATCACTAGTGTTTGTCTAAATGTGTCATAATCAACCAAACACCCTCTGTGTTTTTGTGTTTGTTCTGTCAGTGCCTCCATTTGTAGCGAGAGACACACTGCGTGCGTGGCAGGAGAAGAACCATCCATGGCTGGAGTTGTCCGATGTCCACAGAGAGACTACAGAGAATATCCGAGTGACCGTCATCCCTTTCTACATGGGCATGAGGGTAAGACTATGTACACTTCAAATATATTTTATAAATGTATATGAAAAGTGTACAGTTCAGCTGTCATAAATGATTTGGCTCGTTGGTTAAAGTGTTAAAGCAGTGAGAACACTAGACTGTGTAGAAGGCAAGGACTGACGTGATGCTGTGAATTGTAAGACAATTGGCCACAGCAATTTCATCAGCACTATGTGGTGCTAAATGCTTTGTGCTTTTTCTAAATGCTTTGTTTTACTGTATCTCTTTAGCGAGATTAGGTGATGCTTATGAGTAAAAATTAATGTTTCTTATTTCTTGCTATTGCTGATTCTCTTTTTTTGGAATCTGACAGGAAGCACAGAGTTCACATGTTTACTGGGTAAGTCAAAAGCTGATATTATCTAAAGCAATTCAACACCAAATTCACCAACCTATTAAGAACTCAGTCCTTATGTGTTTGGCTTTTTTTAATGCATATGTGTGTTCTGCGAACCAGTGGCGCTACTGCATCCGTCTGGAGAACATGGGCAACGAGGTGGTGCAGCTGAGAGAACGACACTGGAGGATCTTCAGCCTGTCAGGAACACTGGAGACGGTCAGAGGCCGGGGAGTGGTGGGCCGGGTGAGTATCCGAGATAAAAGACAGAAGAACTTTTTTTTTTTTTTTTTTTTTTTTTTTACCAATTTAAGAAAACATTAACGGAAGTTCACGAGTTCGAATCCCGAGGATGTCACAGCCATCTGTGTCTGGAAGCCAAAGGAGCAAAATTGGTTGACATCCCTCTCACCCAGAGAGCACATACTTTCTCTCCGCTGTCAATCACAGCGACACTAGCCAATCATCGGCATCTGTGAGCTTTGTATACAGAAGAGGGCAGAAAAAAGATGTCTGGAAGGAAACACATTAGCCTTCACTTTCTTCAGTTGGTAGCTGTCGTATGATCTGAGATGAATGATGGGTGGGAATTGGCTAAGGCCAAATTAGGGAGGAAAAGGAGTTTAAAAAAAAAAAAGAACTACTGAAATGTATAACTACATACAGGGGACAATGTAGCACTATTTGATAGAGAAGAAGCAAAGTCCGAAGAAGTAGTAATATGTTGCTTCAGGTATCATGTGGCAGACAAATGATGTAGAAAGGTATGTGCAATCTCTGCAATAAAAAAAATCATTTTATCATCACAACACTCTGCAGGGTCAAAGTTGCAGGTTATTTTAAAACGGTGGCATCTTGTGCTGATCTGTTGCTTGAGGATTTGAAATTGACATATTATGTGGCACAGGAAGAGATGACTGGTTCAACCAATTTAACAAAGAGAGGTGAGAAGAGAGAGTGTAACTTCATGGTAACACCAGTCCATCACACTGATGTCATCTGCCATGTACAAAAATGCTTCAGAAAGTTCATTGAGTCACATGTTTGTATGGAAACCACCAACTATCTCTAATTGACATAAAATGTCTTAATGTTGCATTACAAATATTGGCTAATCAGAAAATTAGTAATTGTATTATTTGGGATTAATAATAACCTGTGAGGTGTAAGGCCTGTCGCTAAGCAAAGCTCAGAGTTTAATAATTAAAAAAAGAAAAAATTCTTTGCAGTGATTTTGCTCTTGCAGAAGTCCTGGCAGATCATATTGTTTCTTCACCTTTTACCCAGTAACTTTTTCCCTAGCTGGATCACTCGGGAAAAACACAGCTACACTCTGTGAGCTGCCTCAGCGAGCTGCCACGCTATTAAATAACATGCACTCAGAGAACTGTACACTCAGTGTACGCTGCTTTAACGTCCTTTTTGTTGATAACATACAGACCTGCCATTACAGGTGTGTTTTATTATTCAAAAACAAAAATGACCTGTTGGTATTATGTTTGTATTACTTTCTTTCTTGATTAAACAGTACATTGTTAGAAACTGATATGCATGTTTTGTTCTGCTGCAAAGAATACATAAATCAAGGTCATAAGGTAATCTGTGTGTGTGTGTTTGTCTGTGTGTGTGAGATAGGAGCCTGTATTGTCTAAAGAGCAGCCAGCGTTCCAGTACAGCAGTCACGTCTCACTACAGGCCCCCAGTGGACACATGTGGTGAGTGTTACATTCACATACAAAACATTAAGTCATTCACATGTATTTTAGAATGCAGGATGATTATTATAATAATATAGTATAAAATAGTAATGATAATTATTACTTGCTATATAAATAACCTCTAGGGTTTATCTGCCATTATATGCGTCTTCTTGACCAGTAATTGTAATATTAATTGGAGGATTACGATTATGATGTACCAAGTAACTTTATAGTATTTCCTTATTCTCTCTACATTGTTTATGTTCAGCAAATGGCTCATAGGTTGGCCATTGTTTATGGTATGAAATCTGTCAAGAATATATCAATAACTACTTGTGTGATATCCACATGGGTACAGATTAGAGATGTGTATGCATTTGAGTATGTTTGCACTCTCAACAAAACTTTACAGCAGATTTTCGAGTTCGGTTAGTATCTTTGTTTTCACTCAACATGTGTTTAAATGTTGTACTGTGAATATATTACATGGAATGAACAGATAAACTGATACATATATTCAAATTAAGATTAAAATTTTATTTGTCACATGCATAACCATATACAGTACGACTTGCAGTGAAATGCTTTATACAACTGTTCCGACATAAAATAAGAAAATATAGAAAAATATTTAATATAAAGAAAAATATTATATATAAAGAAAAATATATTTTTGTTTGTGTAAAGCTGCTTTGAGACAATGACCTTTGTAAAAAAGCGCTATACAAATAAAAATGAATTGAATTGAATTGAATATACATAAAAAGTATATGAAGGGATTAAAAAATATATATATGAACAGAAGGTGCACTATTTGTTCTTTTTTTTAAGGTTCACAGAGCATCAACAAAAAAAAAAGAGGCAAAAACCCTGCTTATTAACATACATTTAGAGCATCCTTAGTAGCTGCCTGGTCAGAGTTGCGGTGGTTTGATTAAGGCTACTGTTTTGTTTGTTTTGGAAAATATAACCAACTAGATTTGTTAGAAAATATCACAGGCAGGTACAAACAAAAATAACTGAGAGCAGGATTTATAAAAAATAAATAAATAAATAAATAAATAAAAATAAAAAGACATTAAAAAAAAAAACTGTCTTGCGCACATCTCTAGTCGAGACTAATTATGAACTGGAGTGATGTAGCTGAGGTTGAGGAACTGTCGGAGCCAGAATTCACATGCAGTGCTGACACTGCTGGCCTTTCTACCTCTGGGGGTTTTTCAGTGTTTTCGTATTTAATAATGTAAAAAAAAAAAAAAAAATTCAGGCTTGGGTCACACCCACTTTGCGTTTAAATTTGAATACTTACATGGATATTTGGGGCACTAAACATATGCAGAGAGTGGATACTGTTATTACGTTACAGCCTTATCAGTAGAGTTTTGTGACTGCTTTGTGCTGCTCTGTCCTTTTGCACAATTTTCAGGGTTTCTTTATGACAGTGCTCCTGTCTCTAACTATATCCAATCAGACGACAGTTCCCGCCTATTCCACTCCATAAACATCACATCCACTCCATTCTGTAAAGCCTCTGTAGTGTCTTTGTGCTGCTCTAATGGAGTGCTGAAACGGAAGTGCTGTAATGTTGTATCACTGCTTTTAATTGTACTGTGTGTACTGGGTGTTATTAAGCACACTATTTGTATCACAATCACTGTTTATGAAAATGCAGTGGGACTTGTATAATGACTGATGTTAGGTGCTGATTATCAGAGCAGTTGGAAAATCATGGGGTAAATATTCAGCTGAAACATTTAGAATATAAGCTAAAATTACTAATATATTCCAGCTAGATCACAAGCTAACTTTATTATACTACGTTAGAAGAAATACAGTCTTGAGTTTATCTGGCTTAGTGACTAAGTGACTTAGTGGCAGTGTGGGGAAAACCCTTTTTTTCACATCATTTCAGACTTTCCTTAAGTGTTTTTCTTTTGTATCTCAATCCCAAGTAAAGTTCTATCACTTGTGAACACATCTGATTTCTTGTTTGTTTGTTTGTGTGTTTGTGTATGTATTTATGATGGGTTTTCCCAGATTGCCTCACACTTTCTCTTGGACTGTGCTTAAACATGGTCTGACAGCTCTAGACTAAGGTCCAAGTACTTTTTTTCCCCCCCGTATGCATTTGTTTGTTTGTTGTATGTGTGTGTAAATGAGTGTTTTTGCATCGGGACAGTGGTTTTGTGGCACAGAACATAGATGCTGCAGCTAGAATAAGGTGGGCTGAAGGGACCGAAGGGCCGGCCCTGCATGAATTTGAGTTGCTGCCGTAGCCTCTTAATCATTAAAGATCATAACTTTATACGTCAATGGATCTTTTAAATATGCTGAATAATTTACTTGATCTTGCCATCCTTCTAAAACTAATTTGCTCCTAATGTTGTGTTACAAAAGTGATTTTTCTTTTGCTTTTTTGTAGTTAGCTCAAATTGAAAAACTCCATCATACTAGAGTTGTGGCTTAGTGATGAAATACAGCGTTAATGCAGATTCCCATAAATCAGTCTATGCTTAAAGTTCTGCAGAAGTAAGTTAATTAATTTAGAAACTAGTATTTGGGCGGTTAGTTTTACTGTAGGTTGATCTGCAGAGGAGGAATGAGAAAACCGTGGGAGTTCTTTCAGCAAGTCATTTTCACACACATCAGATTTTTAGCAACATGAAAGTGTGTGGATTAAGCAAACTGCAGAATGCTGCCTTTACAGAACCTTTTATGCTTTTACGGTCTGTGTATCTAGGGCAGGTATTCAGTGAATGGATGGGTTTGGGCATGTATTGGGTGTGTAGCTCTCTTTTAAATGGGTGTTTGCTCTACATATTTAAAATTTATACAACAGTTGTAGTTGGAGGTTAGTATATTTCTGACTACTGTGTATCTTTGTCAGGTCATAGTTTGCTAGCGAATGTGTATCTGCTGATCATGTTTATTACTGAGCCGAGCCGTTGGGGGCCGAGGCGCTGGGTCTCTGACGGTGCGTCCTCTTGTGTCTCTGCCCCCTCTAGGGGCTCCTACCGGTTCGAGAGGCCCAACGGCACATTCTTCGATGTGCGCATCCCTCCCTTCTCTCTCGAAAGCAAGAAGGACGATATGCCCAACGGCTTCCTGCCTGGCCCATTCTCCTCACTGGCTTAAGAGCACAGAGACCAGAGCATTGCCCTGGTGTGCTCGTCCCAACCCCTGCCAAGCTCGGCCTGTCCTCCTGTCCTGCATCTTCAACAACATGTCCCTGTCCCACTGTTTAACTGTGCAGTAACTTCAGCTCTATTTTGCCCCATGCGCACTAATCCATGCATTAATAATAATAACAATAATAATAATAATAATAACAGTGATACTATATTAAATGCTCTGCTTTTTGTTTTTCCTTAATCTTTCTAGTTTGAATAACATGTTTTAACTTAAGAAAAAAGTGTAGCGACGTTACTAAACTTCAGTTTAACTTCTAAAGATTTGCACATCGCGCCCATGATGTGAGAATGAGCTAGAAACAAATCTGCAAATCTTAAAAAGCCTTTACAAATATGAGAGAACACTGCTTTTAAAAAAACACTCAAAATACATACAAGCTCTTATTTTATTGGTTATTTATATCAGTCTTTTTAGCAGTTGAATTTGAGCAGTGCTGAAGATTAGGGTGCTACAGCGCTCTCAGCCCTCGCACTTCCCACCTCGCTGTAGCTTTCGTACGTGTATGTGCAAGAAGCAAAATGGGACGGATAAAGTTTCTAAAATAACACTAAACACCATTCATACCATTAGCATATTTTCCCTGTAATTAAGTGATGCTTATCAGACTTCTTTTTCAGCTTCCTCCCATGATGTTCAGCAGCTAACGTGGATTTCCTCGCTTGCAAGTCACCAAATAAAGCATGCATTGTTATATCCAGAATTGGAAATCTACCTTTTCAAATTTACTTGCATCCCTAAGTTATATAAGTTATATCAATGATCAGCTTTCAACATACTTGATGTATTTTTTTTTGCTTTAAGAGAGCTGAATCTAGATCTGATCTCATGTTCTAGGCTTGACTAGATTTGAACGTCACCTAAAACAACTAAAAAAGTTTACACTAATTGGGCCCCATTATGTCTCGTGTCACTATTTTCGTTAAAGCTTTTCTGTACAATCCATCAGAGGGTCTGCTTTTAATCTCTAGCACAGTCTGTCTGTCTGTCTCTCTCTCTGTCTCTCGCTCGCTCGCTCGCTTGCTCCCCCCCGTACTTGACTTAACAAACCTCTCAGCAAACAAACGAACCTCCTTTTAATTTATCTTAATACAGTTTTACTGTCTCGTCCTCAACCCTCACTCTCTCTGTTCATTTATCTTTAGCTGTATTTAACGTCATGCTGTGAAACTAATTTGGAGTTATATTTGTGGTATATACACTATTATGAGAAAAACAGTTTAATCAGTAACCATGCGTTTCATTCACCCATTAACAACCCATTAACTAAGAGTCACTTAATACACTCAGGTTTGGGGAAATGTTATTTTATAATGTATAAATGACAAAAAAACTACATTTTCCAGGTATATGCTAGATAATAGAATTAGTTGTGTGGCACATCGGATATCAGTGTGACTGAATTCTAGCCAACAAAAAAGAGAGAAAAAACAATCAGGTTTTAGCTGAAATTGTGTTTTTCTGCCTATAACACGCTTGAACATCACTACTTCAAGAAACCAGAAATATATTTCGTGCTTTGATCAAGTTGTTGTATAGCTGCATTTTATAGTGAAATGAACATAATATTCATCAACACAGATCAAATTTACATGTATATGGATATTTTTGAAAACACAGGGCTTCATTTATCAATCTTTTAGTTTGCGTGTTGCGCGTAAATGTTTGCATAAAACCAAACAAAAAAATTTCGCTTAATTTTTTAAGTACCTAATTTTCGTAAATGCTGATTTTCCTCTTTCTTGCGTGTAATGTTTGTGATGTTGATGAATCCGAATCATCTATAAATGACCAAACGTGAATGGCACAGCTCATTGGCATGTAGTGACGTCGACATAACATCACTATCATAAAAAAGGTTCAAGTGCACAGACAGCTGGCAGCACAAAACGACTGATCAAGGTAAAGCCTGAAAAACAGAAGTGGAAATAATTTTGACTCACTACTATGCCAATAAAAATATTTAATAATATATAATATGAATAATAGAAAGCCAACGCTAAATTTTCCGCTAGCCGAGGCATTAGTTTACGGCTTATGGCTATGCGCATACAGACCGGCCCGTCCTCCATTTATACAGTGTCTTCAGTTATACTTCTTCAATCATAATTGAATGATTAGTTTTATTTGTCTTGGTTTATTTCTTTTTCTTTAGTTAGTGCCAGTAATATAAAATGACTGGTTTTCACAAAACATTCACAATGGTACTCTTAGTCCCAGACCTAGTGAACTAGTGTGAGGACGTGTTGTTGATGGAAAATTGATAAATTTATACACACTTAGGAGCAGGAGTGAAATACAAACGCTTTTCCGAATTTACAGGAGTTTTGTTACTACCAAATTTCGGAAGCGTGTAAACGCTTGTACGAATGATTTATACGTAAGTCCGTTCATATCCAGCTTGATAAATGAGGCCCGTAGTTTTTACCCTATTGTTTAAAAAAAATAAATAAATAAAAAAAATTCCGTCCACATGAAGAGTTTTCAAAAATAACTTCATTCACATGAGCATGCCAGCCCATGTATGTCATAAACTTGTCATGTTAAGAGCATGTGTATTGAGAGGTTAAGAGGCAAAATGCAGTTCTAAAATGAAAAAGTGTAACAGTAAAACGAAATGAAAATTAAATTGCTATTTCTTATCAAATAAGAAATAACAGAACAGATCAAGAGTCCTAGCAGGTCCATGTCACTGGGCATGCCCAGATTGACACTGTGATATCAGCATTTACAGAAACATTTCCGTCTACACGAAAACTGTGAAAACAGCTTGAAAATTTCTCCATTTTGGAGGCCGTTTTTTCAAAAAACTTTTTTTTTTTTTTCCCCAGCGACCCAAAATGTCATGTTTGTGTGGATGGAAAGCCAAAACTTCAAAGAATAATGTGAAAAAATGATCATACAATCAAATGATTTTATAATCAGCTACTGCGATTTTCTCACTTGTTCTCTCAGGCTGCCACACGTTTATCAAATTAGCACTGTGTTATTTATTCACCCCCATTTTTTTTAAACATTGAGAATGTAAATACCACTGTAAATAATTGTATTAATGTAAACACAATTTTTTTTTTTTTAAACAGTACATGAGTATGTCAGTTGACATGTAACCAAATCGTCTCACACAAGCAATAGGAAGCACAATGATGAACATTTTTCTTCTTGTGAACAGTTGCTGTTTTATCTTTATGAAGTTAACTTCAGTTAGTATATGCTGCTTCTCTACTACTACAGCTACATATATGCTGTGAAACGACTGTGAGGCCTACACACCGGTTATATGGCTGATAATTCCGTCTTTTTGAGGAACTGAATCATCACATTGCTTTTGTATACAAATGAGAATGGGTACAATTTACTACACGGATCCTTCTTTGTGGTTCCTTTTGTGAAGCTTGTTATGTGTTGTTTGATTTTGCGTTAACGTTTGGCTAAGCTTTATGGAAATATGTTAATGTCAAAAGTAATTACACGTAAATGCAACGATGACATTTTAACTGTAGAAATTGTGAATCTATATTTATATTTGTAAACCTGGCCTTGCCATTGTAACCTACGTTTCTACGTGGCATAATTACAGATATGCAGTGGTTCGGGTGATTACGAGTCACAGTTGTTGTGCATTTTTAAACAACTCATTGTTATGTTTTGAGGAGTGTAATCCAAGCAAATGTATCCACAGAGCTCAGGGGCGTGGCCAGTGGATGTTGACAGAGCTTAGGGGGTGGGGCTAAAACAAAATGTTACTACAGACTGTCGAAACTCAGCAAGTAAAGTGGAAAGCTGCAAATGAAATGAGATGTAATTTCAGTCTAAATGTGCAAATGATGACTTGCAAATGTTTACAGTTTATGAAATCAACTGTAGATTGGTGCTTGGTCAAATTTTAGCTTTGAATTGATGTACAATTACTTTTGAAAGGAAAGTTGGTTTAGTTTCACTACTAAAGTGGACTGTGGAAGGTGGAGTCACCAGCTTTGAACTCGAAATGCTGTTTGAAGACTGCTGAATGTAACTTCGTTGTTTTGAAAATAATAAAAAGGGGAAATTGTTTTGAAAATTTTGACTACTCTGAAGTTACGTACTCTAATGTATTCCCAAGCGATTCATACATACATCTGTTACAACGTGTAAACACTCCACATGTGGAGGATGAGTAAAAAGATTGCGCCGGTCAGATGATGATCCGGCTTTGTCCCGTTTGTTCCCGCTTGCCTGGCAGCTGCTGATTGGTTGTTTCCACCTTCCGTAGGGGGATGTTCACCTTCCAGAGGGCCAATGGCAGCATGTTCGACGTGGCTATCCCTTCCTTCTCTCTGGACAGCCACGGGCACAGGGACAGCCCTTACTCCTTCCTCTTCTGACGCAGACTAATCTGCGATACACACAACACCACATTCTCTGTCCCGCTGTGGTTCCTTTAATCCTGCCTGAGTGTGCACCATTTTATATATGCTGTGCTTAGACTTCACTACAGGCCTTACTGCCTATGCCCTCTTTTTTTTGCTTTAAATACTGCATGTCTTTTTTTTTTTTTTTTTTTAAATTTATTCTCAGAATCGACCTCTAAGACCCTCGTCAGACATGTAGTCTTGCTCCGTGGAAAATACACAGGCAGTCTCTGAATATTTTATTTAAAAAAACAAAAGACAAAGAATGTGAATATTACTGTGAATAGACTGGTACTTTTAATGATTTTCAAGGTTTAAGGAATTGGGTCATAATGTTTTCACATCTACAATTTTACCCTCATGTACTGTTACAGGTAGCACATCTGATCATCTGTTAGAGTATATTTTTCATTTTTAATAGTTCTCATCAGTCTAATTTACCTAGCATAGCGGTGGACAAATCAGTAGCCTAGGTGCCTGGAACAAGCAGATTTTGTGTCCGTGCTATTAGTTTTTAATTTTTTGCCTGGCAGAAGTAGATTCAACAACTGACTTTGGCAAAAACAAAAGCTTTCATTTGGTATGTAGCTATGTTTAGAGTAAATTCAATGTTGTACCTATAACTATAACAAGAGCTATTAATTCTGAATCCCACCTCCTGCTGCACCACACACATCGGCCGAGATTGATAGCAGAACCGTGTTTATAAGTCTGTTTAAGTAGCGTACAAGAATGACAGAATGAGGAACATGTACGTATGTGGAAACACTGCAGAACCTGAGCCAAATAAAGCGCTGAACAAAGCGTCATATAACTCTCCTGCTGCCACAACATGCAGTCACGTTGCACATCATGAGAAAATAAAGCCTGATTCAAATATGTTTTACGTGCGATGTGAAGGAAAAACACTACATCACCACATAGCCGAAATGTTCTCCAAAGACTTGCTGATGTTTTGTCAAGGAACTTTGGATAATAATCTTAAACTCATTCGTTTCACTTAGTCTGTATTAATGCTCTTAATTAGCAAACTAGCTCACCATATGCTGTTGTATTATGTTAGCTACCACTTCTAACCAAGTCATATACGTTTCCAGGGACTAGGCAGCACGTGTGCTTTGGGTTGCCCAGTGGGCTAGCTGAGGAATTTATGATTTCTCCACCCTTGGGGTGTAGCCCACCCAATGTAGTTTGTATTGACCAACATCTGACCTCTTAATGCAGTATAAGCTACTTGGATCTTGTGGTTTGTCCAGTGAGATCCATTTTGGGGGAACGTCAGTATTTCCTGGTGTAAACTTGTTCTGGAGGATTGATGATCTGAAATATACAGAAATGTACAGAATCATACAGTCTTGGTGAAAACTGTGAATGTGTTAAGACATTTGAGTTAAGACACACATGCTTCTTACCTTATAGTTTTGTGTGGTTATTGAATGTGACTGGATTATGGAATAATATAAACAGGATGTGCTGATCTAAGATGAGTTCTTGCTGTTTTACAGCTAACGAATTCAGTATATTGTAGTGACTTTTTGGTCACTTCAGGTTTGTCTCTTGTGGGCGTGTACATACCATTGCTGCTGTTGGTTCTAGATCTTAGCTATCTGGCTTTTTTTAAAAGCAAAAATAGGAGTTGTAGCCAAAATGCATACACATGACTGTTACTTGGTTTTAAGAGATACATTAATATCGTCATAAAACATAGGAAAAGATGAGAGAGCAAGTTGTGAGTGCGATATTGCCTTTACAAGATAGGTCTATAAACAAGAATAAAAAAATAGCAATAATTAAGTAAGTGACATTTCGGACAACATGGCCAAATGTTTTGTTTATTTTTGCTCTGCTAGCGGAAATAGATCCTGAAGAAGCTACACTCACTTTAGCTTTCATATTCTAAATCAAAAGTTAGATTCATGAAAAATGTATCATTTGCCATGGCCGCTGATGATGTTGCTAACTTTACTGTAGTAACCATTTCGAACTGTTGCTAGAACTGGAATTTTATGTAGTGAACACAGACAAGCGGAGCGATACACACAGTGAAATGTCCCAGTGCGGTTACACTAAATATAAGCACTCTTGGAACGCTGCTCGTCCAGTCAAATTACTGGAGTGGAATTAATATTGTGTAATACATTTATACCATGGCACTGGTGAATTCTCGATTCTGATTGGTCAGATTGTTGATTAATTTTATGTAACAGCAGCTCTGGCAGTAATACTGGTCGCAAATCACAGGTTTTTAACACACTCGTTCTAGTACGTCATTATTTGTCTAGTATCAATTTAATTAATTTTGATGCCGTCATTTTGAAATAAAATCATATTGTTCATGCTGAAGATGTTTTTTTATTTAGAAACTAATAAAGTGTGAGTTTTCAATTTGTTCTTTCTCATTTCTGGTGTTTTTATAGTGTGAATCATGGTGTAAATGTGAATTACACTTTTGGAAAGAATATTTTTATTTGACTATTTTATTTGATGGTGATATTGTATTAGATCTTAGAGAATTATTTTTGTTTTTGTAAGATGACTTTGCTAAGAGATATTTATTACCTTCAGGTTTTCAGTTTTAGCCTCAGATGCTGAAAGCTAGAAGTCCAGCACATGAGATTAGTTTACACAACTATATATATATATACAAAAAATCAGATTGCGTTATTTAGCTCCATGTCGTCTTGCATCCTTTTTTCCAGGTAAAAATAATCGAACAAATGTCACTTAAAAAATACCGCTGTTATTTATTTTTCTTCATTTTCGTTTTGATTTGACTTGCTTCCTGTATTTTTATACCTCATATCACTGAGGCCACAGATTCATTTAGTACAAATAAACAAGTGACTTTTATTGGTGTGTGTGTGTATAAAGCACTTTGGTTTAAAAATTTCATTTTTTCACACAGGGGGACGTTCCGGATCGAGCGGACGGACGGCTCACACTTTGACGTACGCATCCCTCCGTTCTCCCTGGAGAGCAACAAAGATGACAAGTCTCCTCCCGCTGGATACAACTGGTAGAGGGGCTAAACTAACTGCTGTCCATCCAGCATTTAAATCCCAACTCGGAGGATAAAACCTGATCTCGGATCATGAACGAAGGCTCATCTAGTCATCCGAATCCTTCAAGTAAACTTGGACTTCTCTTGAGACTGATTGGGTCACACTGTCACCCGTTCAATACTGTATCCATCACTTTACGCTATAGATGTTATTATATAACGAATCACATCATTGTGAGAAGTATACATTACGCACAATTCTTTTGGGATAAAAAAATACAACGTGTGCACTAATATAATATCTTCGGTCCCAGGTTTTTGATGGACGTTAAATTAAAGATGCATCATTTGCATTTCACATTCAAACAAACATGGGTTTTACTTTGTCCACCTTCTTTTTTCCAGCTCACTTCCTTGTAATACTGCATCCTTTATTTTACTGAACATTCTCCTTATCCAGTTTACTGAACTGATGGAACTAGAGCAGTTTTCTTATTTCCCAGCGCTTCATTGTAGTTTATCATAGCATTTCTCATCCTCCTCCTTCACATCCGTCTTCCTGTAGGCTTCATGTCCAACACAGGAGCTTTTTCAGTCATGGAGGCTTGCACGCTTGGAGAGCACATGCAGATTGTGTATATATGGGACACGAGTCTGTCTCCAATCTATCGTTAGGATGAAAGATCAGTTGTGAATTGGGTATGGGATGAAAGGCTTGCTGTTTGTTGCTGGCATTCGTTGGGAAATCACTCATAATTTGTGCCATCATATAGTATGATTGTGTCGAAATACACAGTGTCCCAAAGTCTCCAATACATAGGGGAAACCAACACTTTAGCAAAATGTCTCCCAAAATTTTTCATACCTAGTTTATATATATTTAAAAATAAATTCAGATAGCCTTTAAGAATTTGAAATTTGAAGAAAGAACAAAATTGACAAAAGAAGAATGGATTAAAATCATTCTCATGGCTGGATCAGGAATCTGTCACAAGGTCGCGATGGACTTTAACAGGAAACATCATACACACTTCATACACACTTCATACACGGCTCTGTTGTTACGACTCCGTGTGTCTTTACAAGGAAATGGATAGAGGATGTTTTGTATGGAGACTTTTGGGACACTCTGTATTACCATAATACATACAATGAATGAAATCCTATATGGTAAGCTTATGCTTATCAAAAGTGTTGGTACTCTGGAGAACCCCCTGTTCTGTACATTTTGGTATTTTCCCCACTCTAACTCACTTGATTCAACTAATCAGCTAATTCACAGCGACTCTGAACTCAGCCTCTTCCTGATGTTATTGGTTCACGCTTGGCAGAAATGGCGAGAGCAGAGCTGACTGCTGCGTGAGCTGCGCAGAGTCCCAGAGCCTGACACTGACACTGGCACTGGCACCTGCAGCATCATGGTCCAGACACCAGTACAAGACTCCGCCAAGACACAAGCACTCTGAAAAGCATCTCCAGTGACACCAGGAGTCCAGAGTCCAGTGTGCTATTTCCCCAAACTCCAGCTCAGTCCAGAACTTCCTCTTCCAGTTCAACCTGAAGGTGGAGAACAGTGACATGATGGTGGAAGGTCCAAGTAAAGACCAGATGAATATCCAAGCCTGTTTAACTACGGTTAATAGTTGGAGTGGGCATGTTAGAGCAGGGAAAACACTGAAATGTACAGGACATAGTGTGCTCTTGGACTGGTTGTTTGAGTGATTTGACATCCATTGGTGTGAGCTAGCATGGCTGTATGATTATCACTTCTTTTCTTTTTTCTTTTTCTTTTTTTTTTTTTTTAAGCTTCTGTATAAAACCAGTACTCTTGAGAAAAGTCTGCTGCCATGAGCTAACGTGTTTTCAATAAAACCTAGACCAACAGAAGTTATTGCTTAGCAGGATTAGTTTAGGTAGGGTTAGTTTTGGATTTAAACTTGTTAGATATTTAGGATACTTGATGATCAGTTTTCTCTGCTCAGATCGATATGTTTCTGCACGATTGAGTAATAGTAATAAGCTGATAAGCCAAACAAGGTGTATGTATGTTGTGTGTTGTGTGTGTGAGTTGAAGGCCTTTTAAAGGAAAAATCCACCCTGATCCATTTGCATATTAGGAGGCAGCAGCAAAACCCGGTTATCTCTTATGTTTGCTGATTTTCTTCCTCCTATGAAAACGCTGTTGTAACTGTGCTAACAAAAACAATGATGTCATTGCGTCACACAACTGGGATTTTCACAGAAATAACAAAACTACCACCCCAGCCAACTAATTAGCACCAGAATCATTAAGCACAGCGAAAATATTTTCATATAAATGTTTAATTTGTTTCAGGAAGGTGTTTTCCTTTAAAGTGTTTGAAGCCTGTCGTGAATAAAGTGAGAATGAATAAAAGGTGAGATAAATGTGACTAAATTGTTTACAATCTATCTCCTGTCCAGTGTCAACGATTGTCATTCGGGTAAATTCTGAGCACACTTCATGATATTATCACTGTTCCATCACTGGGATATTAGTGAATTTAACATGTTGCGTGTTTGTGATTCTTTTCTGAATGTCTGATTTCTGTCTTCCCCGGGAATGTGAGCGGACGTTTGTTCAGAGTCTCAGCTGCGCGTGTGTATTTACAATTTGTTTTGTGTGTGTGTGTGTGTGTGTGTGTGTGTGTGTGTGTAAGATGTTATGCTATGATATCTTACGAATGTGTCTGTACATAATGAGAAGTTACAGTAACAGCGCAATTGTTTGTGTGTACAAGGGAAAACTCTGACCTATGCATTTTTCTGAGTAATTAATCACAATGATGGAAACGAAATTTGAGCTCAAATTTGACTTCCTGTTTAGTTTTTTCTTTTATGAAGGATGGAATTAAAAATTTTTGTTTAAGATAATAAAGATCAGGTTAATAACGGTGAAAAAGCTTCCCTCGTTTACTTGTGGGTTACTGGGTTTTTTTGTCAGTATTCCATGAGATTAGATACCAAACAAAACGGGGACCATGAGTTCAGAAATGTCACCTTGCATTTGAGGGCATTGCAGTCAACTTTATTGCCTTAGGATTATTGGCTTCATGAAAATGAGAATATTATAATTTAAAATATTAATAGTAAGAAATGTTGTGTAAATGTTACTCTACCAGTTAAACAATCATAGGATATTAAGTTTGGATATACCGGGCCTGATTTGTCAATCTTTTAGTAAAGTTGTGTATAAATGATTGCAAAACCAAAGCAAACTAAAATTTTCCACCGGATTTACAAAAGTTTGAGAAATGCTGATTTTCTTCGTACTTGTGCGTATGTTGATCACCCATAAAGTGCAAAGCGCTTTCCTGACACTGCTCATTTGCATTTAATGACGCCCACAAAACTCCATAAAAGGTCAAGTGCACAGAGGGCCAGAAACATGAAATGAACATTGAAAGAAAAGGCAGAAGTGGAAGACATTTTGACACACTTCAACAACAAGCAGGGAAAGCAGACAAATTAACTAAATCCATTCTGACCATACCCTTACATATACTCCAAATTCTTTTTGAAAGTTTGTAATACAGGTAACTTTGCTGTCTCAGTGTCTCTGGTTCATTCCTGAGCTCAGATTAGTGTTCTCCAGGTTCTCCGGGTTCTCCAGCTTCCTCCCACCTCTCAAAACCATAATAGTGCATAAAACTGGCTACGCAAAAATTGAATGAGAATGACAAATAAGACAAATTCCTCGGTTCCTCAGTTGTTCCACTAGTGTGGTAGAAACAAGATCCTTACTGTTTTCCCCACTGTTTTCTCAGGTTTCTCATTTATGGCCTGACAGACAAACAAACCAAAAGTACACAGACACGTGAAGAACCTGCACATTAAACTGGATTAAATGAATTCATGGTTGGTCAACAGGTGGAGACAAACAACAAAAAATCTTCACATCCTGGTAATTGCCATAAAAAACCCTCTTTATGCCTTCGGCAAAATTGTAAAAGTGTTAAACATTAAGATTACAGCCTCAGATTGACTTTAAAACCATTTACACCAACATCAGGATTAGGACTATGATGAGAGGAAGAAAAAAATATATTTGACCCAGAAAGATATATTGCCAATCCTGTGGATTTTCTTACAGATTAGTAGGTCTATATTTACATGTATTATTTTCTGAGCTGTTTTGACTTGAATAAAAATGCTGTATGATTGTGATAAATAGGAGAACAAAAGTCCAGCTTTAAGGAAGAGGTGCAAAGTTCACAAGGTTTATACCAGGAAATGAATACACACAGTTTAGAGCAAACATCCTTCTCCCACACTTAATTCAATTCGGTTCTTTTCATGGCAGCTTGGAACTGTAGTGGGTAACTGTAATGCTGCCCAGGACTGACAGCAAGAATTTAGGGTTAGAATATAGTGGATGCTGTAAAAATGAAGTAGAGTACGAAAAGTTTCCAGAGAAGCAGGCTGTTTTGGAGAAAAGTCCTTCGTCAGCTGGGCTGTAAAAGGTGAAACCAGGTGAAATTTGAAATGGTGGATGACAAAAATAGTCAAAATATGACATGGGTTTCAAAAGGAGTGATGAGCTCCTTTTCCTTAGGCTTTCTCACTTCATTGCTCCTTTAGTATGATATACTGTGGTGTGTGTGTGTGTGTATATGTATATATATATATATATATATATATATATATATATATATGTGTATACAGTGTCTACTGATTGGTGGTCATATGGTGGTCCCTCTCCGCTGATGGAGTAAGAAGCTGACATACTGTGCACAAAAACAGTGTTACAGCCAGTAGACTAATTTTGTACCCAATAAACATCAACTGAGTGTATAAATGTCAACCTTGTAGACAAATCACACACGTTTCAGATGACTGTATGATTTTCACATGCAACTATGTGGGTAATGCGTGCATACCATTAAACTGCATATGTGAACTCAAGTAAACGTGATGAATAAAACCACAGGTTCTATATGAAAAATTACATGTGAATATAAAATAATCACGTGTTTAAAAAATAATCATGTAAAATTAAATGAATCACATTTGAAAATAAATAAATGAATTGTGTATAAAAAAAATCACATCTCTCAAAAAAAATAATGTGTGAATCAGGAGTAAGAATCACAAGCAAAAAAACATGAACCAGGTATAATAATCAAATGTGGAAAAACGAATCAGGTATAATAATCACATGTGGAAAAACGAATCAGGTGTGATAGTCACATGTGAAAATGAATCTAGTGTAATATTATACGTAAAAAATGAATCAGGTGTTAGAATCTCATGTGAAAATGAATCTAGTGTAATATTACACATAAAAAATGAATCAGGTGTTAGAATCACATGTGAAAATAAATGAACCACAACTAAAAAAAATCATGTGAAAAATGAAGCAAGTGGAATAATCATTTGCGAAAATAAACCAGGTGTAATAATCACGTGTGAAAATGAACCACGTGCAATAATCACATGTGAAAATTAATTAAACGAATCAGGTGTAATATCACATGTATAAAATGAATCACATGAAAAAAAAAAATCAGGTGTAATAATCACGTGAAAAACGAACCAGGTGTAAGAATCACGTGAAAATCAATGAACCACAACTAAAAAAAAATCGTGAAAAATCAAGCAAGTGGAATAATCACTTGTGAAAATAAACCAGGTGTAATAATCACATGTGAAAATGAATTAATCAGGTGTAATAATCACATGTGAAAATGAATTAATCAGGTGTAATAATCACATGTGAAAATGAATTAATCAGGTGTAAAAAAAAATCATGAAGAACAAATCAGGTGTAATAATCACATGTGAAAAACGAACCAGGTGTAATAATCACGTGAAAATAAAAGAAATAAAACTAAATCATGTGAAAAATGAAGCAAGTGGAATAATCACATGTGAAAACGAATCAGGTGTAATATCACATGAAAAATGAACCAGGTGTAAGAATCACATGTGAAAATAAATGAACCACAACTAAAAAAAATCATGTGCAAAATGAAGCAAGTGGAATAATCACATGTGAAAATAAACCATTTGTAAGAATCACATGTGAAAATGAATTAATCAGGTGTAAAAAAAATCATGTAAAAAATGAACCAGGTGTAATAATCACATGTGAAAATAAACGAATCACAACTAAAAAAAATCATGTGAAGAACGAATCAGGTGTAAGAATCACATGTGGAAAAACTAACCAGGTGTAATAATCACATGTGAAAATAAATGAATCAGGTGTAAAAAAAAATCATGTAAAAAACGAGCCAGGTGTAATAATCACATGTGAAAATAAATGAATCACAACTAAAAAAATCATGTGAAAAATGAAGCAAGTGGAATAATCACATGTGAAAATAAACCATTTGTAAGAATCACATGTGAAAATGAATTAATCAGGTGTAAAAAAAATCATGTAAAAAATGAACCAGGTGTAATAATCACATGTGAAAATAAACGAATCACAACTAAAAAAAATCATGTGAAGAACGAATCAGGTGTAAGAATCACATGTGGAAAAACTAACCAGGTGTAATAATCACATGTGAAAATAAATGAATCAGGTGTAAAAAAAAATCATGTAAAAAACGAGCCAGGTGTAATAATCACATGTGAAAATAAATGAATCACAACTAAAAAAATCATGTGAAAAATGAAGCAAGTGGAATAATCACATGTAAAAATGAATCAGGTGTAATATCACGTGTAAAAAATGAATCAGGTGTAATATCACATGTAAAATATGAATCAGGTGGAATAATCACATGTGAAAATAAATGAACCACAACTAAAAAAATCATGTGAAGAACGAATCAGGTGTAAGAATCACATGTGGAAAAACTAACCAGGTGTAATAATCACATGTGAAAATGAATGAATCAGGTGTAAGAATCACATATGAAAAAAACGAATCACGTAAAAAAAAAATCATGTGTGAGAAAGAATGAGGTGTAAAAATCACTTTTTACAGGTGTAAAAAAAATTACATCCGAAAATTAACGATCAGATGTACAAATCAAATGTGAAAACTGTATTAAGTAGAAATCACATGTGAAAATGAATGAATGATGCCAAAATCAAACCACATGCACTACAAGTGAAAAGTCCACATGGGAAACATGTGACTTGGGCAAAAACGCGTGTAAAATGAGCGCGTGAAGTTGGTGTGTAAGAGGAAATACTGTGTAAACACTGCAGATTATGATGCATGCACACACTCGCTCAGTTTGCAGCTCTGAATCGTGCAGCTCGGTGTGAGGGGTTAAATGAGATGATGGCTCACGCTGACAGGGAGAGAGTTACCGAGAAAGCGCGAGACACAGAACACCAGCTGCGCGCGCTCTCGCTGTTAACCGTGTAGCAGATGTAAACAGCACAGAAAGGCTGGAGCAACTACTCGGTTTTAGTTCAGGGCATTTTTTGAACGGGGGAACGGGAGCTGCAGGAGGGAAAGGCGTGTTTTTTTGGTCGTAAATGAATTTTGTTTTGTTGTGTGGAAGTAAAAGTTGCGAAGGCGGACGGTGTGTTTACCGCGAGCTCTGCCGGTGTCGCGTGAACATCAGGTGTCGCGTGAACATCAGGTGTTCTCTCAGGTTTCATGTCAGGATTTCTCTCAGCTGCCTCTGCCTCAGCTTCAAGTCTGACTCAACACACCTTTCTTGTCAGGAAATGACTTGTTTCATGGACTTAACTGATAAGCTGAACTGAATAACGTTTGGACTCATCGTTCATGTCCACGTCCATCAGGTTTGTGCTGCTGTATTCTTTCCTGTGAAGGGTTTGGCTCTTAAACAACACTCATCACTGTGAAACCTTCCAACATGGACACGTTCATCCTGGAATTGTCATTTTCTGGAGTCTTTTTTTTTTTTTTTACGTTAGAAAGTAAAGCAATACTCCTCTAATACACCTGTACATCCTGTGCTCAATGAACCACCACCCTTCAACAAATCAGAAGAGAATCGGTTCATTATTAAAGCGAGTAGAGCGAATCGATTCTTTTTTTTTAACTGCTCTTTTAAGTGAGTAGAGCAAATCGATTCTTTTTAAACGACTCTTTTTAAGTGAGTACACCGACTGGACTCTTTTGAAACTACCCATTTTATTTAAGCAGAGTGAATCGATTCTTTTTAAACTACTCTTTTCAAGTGAGTACAGCGATTCGGCTCTTTTGAAACGACTTTTTTAAGTGAGAACAGCGAATCGATTCTTTTTAAACCTACCCATTTTAATAGAGTAGAGCGAATCGTTTTTTTAACTACTCTTTTAAGTGAGCAGAGCGAATCGATTCTTTTGAAAGGACTCTTTTAAAGTCAATAAAGCGAATCGGTTCTTTTTTTAAACGACTCCTTTAAGTTAGTCGAGTGAATTGATTGTTTTTAAACTACTCTTTTTAAGTGAGTAAAGCTATTCGACTCTTTTGAAGTGACTCTTTTAAGTTAGTTGAGTGAATCGATTCTTTTTATACGACTCTTAAGCGAGTAGAGCTAATCGATTTGCAAGAACTAGTCAAAACATTGTGTTGTTTACACTGTTAGCATATTTTAATGTATATTATTTACTTCATGTTGAATTGTAAATGCGTTTTCAGCTAGTTTACTTTTATCACTTAAATGGAAGTAATTTTTGGCTTAACAAGATACTCTCAGATATGAATAGGCCTATTTCTAGATGGCCCCTCAAAGCAATTCATTCAGCACAAATCAGTCAGAACTAATTCGTATTAACAACAGTTTACATTAATGGTGAGAAAGAACCAAATCAGCAAAAGGAGTCGTGATGCGTATAGCTACACCTGAGAATCCAGCACTGCAGGATGGGGGCTAGGCAGTCCAAAGGCCCCGAGGCTGGCTCCGGACCGCTGCAGGGGGTTTGGAGACGAGCTCAGGGCTCTGTCCTGCTCCGCTCATCCTCCAGCGAGCGGCCAGAGAATCCAGGGGTACCTGCACCATACCGCCGTCGTGTTGGCATGATTCAGGACGTGCTGCTGAAGGCGAAGGAGGGGAGACAGGAGGAGGCCAGCGAGCTGCTGAAAAGTCTGAGACAGGTAAAATAATCAGAGATTTTTTTTTTGATTTTGTAAGAACCTTTGGCGATGCAAAGGGGCCAATTTTTTTTTTCTTTTCACTCATCCTGATATGTGGAGCTACTGCATTTGTGTGCCACTTTCTGCTGTTGTGGATGGCCCCGCATGGACACCCTACACATTTGCACTGTGAAAAAAATTATGTTTTAGCAAGTGTCCTGCAAGTTTCTAGAAAGAAGCAAAATTATCTGCCTATAGAATAAGCACATTTAAAGCTTAAAATTCATTTTAAAAAAGTCTAGAAATAAGATTAATAATCTTATATTTGGTTTATTCTAGTCCTGTAATAGGAAATATTAGATAAATTTGACTGTATTTCAAATATTTTCACTTACTAAGATGTAATGTGTTGCAGTGTCATGCCCAAGTCACACCCTTGCTTCATTGGATTATCTCACATGGATACTGTAGATTTGTACCTAATCATAAACACTGTCCTGTGCTCATCCCATTTATATTATGCTCATACTGAACTTCATTTCAACACACTGTACTGTTTGACTTTATAGTATACAGTTGTAGAAGAGTAATCATTTATAATCCCACTAGAAGAAGATGGGCTCCCTTTTGAGTCTGGGTCCTCTCACAGATTATTCCTCATGTCATTTCAGGGAGATTTTCCTTGCCACCATTTCCTCTGGCTTGTTCATGAGGGATCTAAATCACCATCCGGATTTCTGTAAAGCTGCTTTGTGGCAATGTCTATTGTTATAAGTGCAATCCAGTTAAAATAAAAATAAAAATTTAATTGAATTTTGCCCTATACGTCAAGAAAGAATGGCCTTCATTCCTCAGTCACCTTCTGAATAGTGAAAATAGCCAGGCGTCTGTAGCTTATATGTACAGAATATGGTTAGTGCTCTCCTCCAAGCGTGTTCATCTGCCTTATGTTGCATGAGCATCAGTTTAAAAAGATTTGTTTGTTTTCTTGTCTAGGAGGAAGCACGTGTTAGTACTCACACTCCCAAATTGACAGCTATCATACAAGAGGGAAAAACTAGCTTGTCGGTGGGATTTGGCCAAAAAAGTGCATTTGATTATGCGCGCTGACAGAAGATGCCTTCCTGAATAAGAGACTTAAGGGGTTAAGAGACTTGAGCATCCACCCCAGATATGATATATACAGTATATGTGGTATATACAGTATATACTAAGAGTTTAATATCCAGGCTTTCTCTCTTGAGTACACAGCAACAAGGTTATACAGGAAAAAAACAGTGTCCGAAATGAAATGTACAGACAAAGAATCATTTATACGTCATATTGTGATAAATCCTTTAAAACACTGACACTCATTTAATTTTTCAGCCTAATCTCTATGTATCATATGAGGACTGGACAAATCTTAAATCCCTTAGCTAGATGCTACACTTCCCAAATTTTATAAAATCCAAACTACTCATAATGTTGCTAGCCAAATCAGCTTGCTAGTGACTTACAGTAATGTTAGCCGATGTACCCTGCGTTAAATGCAGTACATGGCATGTGAAGCCCCAACCGCAGCTTTTCGAACTCCCGCTCATGCTGCATCACAGGGCAGCGTAACACACTCAGAGGAAAGCGCTGTCTGCCCTCTTCCACATACATAAGCTCACAGATGAGCGTGATCGGCTAGTGTTGTTGTGATTGATAGAGAAGAGAGAGTATGCCATCCCTCCTACCCAGAAAACACAGCCACTTTTGTTGCCTTGGCTCCCAGCACTGTGGGACTTTACTAAAATTTTGATCCTGATTACAGCCCTGATCACACATGCACAGTGGATGTTGTGTATAGAGATTAGGTTGAAAAACACTGGCATATTCCCTTAAGATGTTTGAAATGCAATTAAATTTTGGATTCTCTCCCAGTCTCTTACAGTTAGAGACCTAAACTGAAAAAAAAAACACAGTCTCTGGCTCCTTTTCCTTTTCAACCACTCACACACACACACACACACACACACACCGAGGATCTTGTAAAGTAAGGATTATGCCTCTTCATCTGACCTCTCTCTCTCTGTCTCTTTCAGAAACAGTATACTGCAGAGAAAAGAGAGATTACTTATCAGTCCATGAATATTTCATATGTCCATACATTCATTAGTGTGCACGGGTAATGTGGAAGACCACCTGCCTCTACACGTCCTCTCACTCTCTCACGATATTCTGCGTCTCACTTTTCAAAAGTGAAGCTACTCCTCGAATATCCAGTGGTGCCACTCGCTCTGAAAAGTAAAGGCTGATTTATAACCGATGGGCATTTCATCATGTCACAAGCAGTCAGCAGATCTATTCTAATGTATTTCCATCTTATGAGTGCACGCTAGGCTTTCAATCAAATGCATTAGTCCCTCCCAGACCCTCACCGTATTCGTGGAATACTCATTAAAGCAAAACATGCAGAAACACATCTCTATTTTCCTGGCTAGAACTTTAAAGAGCAGCTCCTGGGCTTTGGTGCTTATGGCTAGAAATCTTGTTTTCTGTCATTTAGCCATTTTAATGCTAATAACAAGCTCCAGGAAGACCTCATCTATCTTATTATCTCTTACACTGTCTCTCTATGGCCATTAAACTCTGGATTCATTACACTTAAAGCACCTGTGGTCTAAATCTCTCTCTCTCTATCAAATGCACACACCCACACATTTGTCTCTATACCTTTCATTTCTGCAATGCAAATCAGTATAGAATCCACATACAACTTTGTCTTTCTGAACATCTCATACAGTTGCCAGAACAAAAGTCCATTTTCCCCATCGGCAAACAGAGGAGTTGAGGAATGAAGGTGCAGCATCAATAATGTAAATGACCTTAAAACAGCAAAATAAAAAAAAAATAAGGTGTTGGTCAAACCCTTACGAAGTTATGACTCAACCGAAACCTTTGGGTGTCTTGCGTCATGTAGGTGAAAATGAGTTAATTAATTCGTCTTCAGTAACCACTTCATCCTGGTCAGGGTTGTGGTGGATCCGGAGCCTATCCTGGGAACACCAGGAGAGAGGCGGGAATAAACCTTGGTTGGGACGCCAGTTTATTGCAGGGTATTATGAACATAAATATTCACACAGAATTTTATTTTAGAGTAGCCAACAGTGGTAGCTTATCCATAGGGGTATTTTAAATTCCTTTAAAATACTAATGACCCTTAGAAAAATTAAAAATGTTGCTTTTTAACAGATATAAGTTGATGTTCCTTTGATTTCCTCACCTTTATAGATGTTGTGCAACCGTGGGGAAGCGCGCTCACTGCCCCATTTAGCTCCATAGAGTTATTAATGCACCTATCGGTCAAAAATGGAGCCTGAAACAAATGCTACTAGAGGCCCGTTGGGACAGGAATCACGCTGCCCCATGCTCACTCTATGAACATTCTCAGGAGAGGAGGAGCAGCAGACGTGACAGTTAATGGCAGGATTGCCAGTGTTGTGGTTTTTATAACAATTTTAAAAGTACTTAATGAATGCCAGGATATTGCTTTATAGCAAATAATTGGAATGAAATCTAATATATTTCTGCAAACAAAGTGTAAGTGCAGAAAGTGTGTTTAAGAAGAACAGAATCATTTCAGTTGTAAGATATACTGCAAAGCTTGGGGTTGGGTAAGGGGGTTTCTATTCCTATTTTAATTGCCGTTAAAGTGAACATATGAAACGAGTTTTTGTGGAAAGCAATACCTGGATGTCGGGGGTCACCTCCGGAACCGCTCCTGCATGTGTTGCACATGAAAATGTTTTTTATGAAACTTACTACGTGTTTCACTGTATATACTTTTACATATGGGCATGTAAATGATGCTGTGTGTGTGTGTGTGTGTGTATGTGTAGGATTTAGGTATGGAGTCGACGTCTCTGGATGATGTGTTGTACCGGTATGCGAGCTTCCGCAATATGGTGGACCCCATCACCCATGACCTTATCATCAGCCTCGCTCGCTATGTGCACTGTCCAAAAACGGTGGGATCTCACACACACACACACACACACACACACACACACACACACACTCACTCTCTCTCTCTCTCTCTCTCTCTCTCTCTCTCTCTCTCTCTGTTTTTCATCCTTATATCCATCTTTCCTTCCTTTTGTGTTTCCTTCCTTCCTTCCTTCCTTCCTTTTGTCTTTCCTTTGTTGTTTCCTTCCTTTTGTCCTTCCTTCTTTATTTAATCCTGTCTTTCCTTCCTTCTGTTCTTCCTACTTTTCTTCTTGATTCCTTCATACCTTTTATTCTTCCTTTCCTTCCTTCCTTTTGTTATTCCTTTCTTCTTTTATTCCTCCTTTATGGAAAAATGAAGGAAGAAAGGAAGGAATGAAGGAAAGAAGGAAGGAATTAAATGAACAAATTAGATATAGAGTAAAAGAGTGAAAGGAAGAAAGGAAGGAATGAAAGGAATGAATAAATGAGTAATGAGTGAATGAAAGAATGGAAGGAAGGAATGAAATAAAAAAAGTTAATGAAAGAATGAACAACAAGAAGGAAGGAAGGATGGAAAGGATAGAATTAAGAAAGGAATGAATTAATAAATGAATGGAAGGAAGGAACAAATGAAAGGAAAGCAGGAAGGAATGAAAGGAAGGAAGGAACAAGGACAAAAAGGTTGGAAGTAAGGACATTAAATATAGAAAGGATGATAGGAAGGAAGGAGTTAAACCTTTAGAAATGGTGGATCACAGGCTGGAGGATGTAGGATCAAGAACTCAAGGTGGCATCAATTAGATTAGTCTTTCTTTCTTTCTCACCTTCCCTCTTTACGTCTTTCCCTCTCCTTTGTTCATGAATAAAAGAATTTCTGAAACAATCATACATGCAGAGAAACCTTACAGCAACTCATTCTATTTTTAGATTACTTTAGAGAAAGAATGGCTGATTTTAGGATGGAAATGATGTGTGTGTGAGAGAGAGAGAGAGAGAGAGAGAGACTCAGTGTTACTGCAGAGAAGAGTTTCCTCATTACTGCTCTAGTCTCAGGTTATTATAGAGAGGAAACACAGTGATGGTGCGCATGGAGCTGCAGTGATATAAGGCACCATCACTCCAGCCTTATAGACAAACACTGGCTCTCTCACTCACCTATATATAGCATCTTCAGCATCAGTGTGAGGACCACACACACGCACACACACACACACATGCACACACTCACACTCACACTCACACACACATACAAGTTTAAAAACACAGGGTTGTTTGAGAGGTTTACTTTAGTCATTTGCTTTGGTTGGTTATTCTTATTAATGTGTGCCTCCCCCTTGGTATAACCACACACACACACACACACACACACACACACACACACACACACACACACACACACACTGTCTTTCCTTCTGCATAGGTTGTGAAGTTAATAGGCAAGCTGCAGGTCTTTCCATATTTATGTTCGTTTTATGAGCATTATTCATTATTTGTGTGTGTGTGTGTGTGTGTTTGTGTGTGTGCATTCTTAATCAGCGTTTTTGATGTTGCCCAGTGCCTGAGCTCTTTTGTGTCCCGTCAGTGTGTTTGTGGCGTTTGGCCGAGCTCCTCTTGAATGGGGACGCAGGAAGGGAAGAGAGGATGAAAGAAAAATTCTCTACTGAGGCATTAGCATAGAGCCTGTTGAGCTTAAATACACACACGCACACACACACACACACACACACACACCATCAGCAAGACCCCCATTTCTGCAAAATGAGTCACTCATCATAGTTCTGCATGGCTAGACTTCTACTGTTTTTGTTAGAGTTAATGAACCAGACACACACATACACATACACACACACACACACACACACACACATTTACAGAAGGACGGAAAGATGTCGGATGCAGAGACAGAGTAATGGAGATGAGGAGGTAATTTGAGTCTGATAATTTGTCACAGCGTGTGGGTGTGTTTGTGTGTCTGTGTGTGTATGCACTCCGTAAGTGCATGTGCGTGTTTGTGTATGCACACTGTAAGTGCAAGTGTGTGTGCATTCTCAGAAAAGAAAAAGAGATTAGAAGAATAGGCAAAATGAACAAAGAAATAAAGGGTGAAATAGAATGGAGAGAGAAATGTGAAACACGATCTAGATGAAACCACAGCACTGTAAAGCTGTAAACACACACACACACACACACACACACACACACACACACAGTCTGTAGCTGTATTTCCTGGGAAGCACTTTTCCACTAGACTGTTCAGTATAAAATTAGTGATCCCACATTTTGTTGTTTTCTCCATTTTCAGGAGACTTGGACCGAACACAGACATATAGGAGGAGACCACTGATTAATCAAAAAAAGCCATCCTTCACTGACTCAAGCCATAATCTGAAAGAAAATCAGGGCTGTGTCTCATACCAAATACAGTACTACTAGTCTAAATAGAATTTTGAATTAGTTCATCAATGGTATACTTCGTATGCAGTGTGTAATGTAGGCTAACTAACTCAAATCTGCAATACTAAGGTTTCATATTCCTGTTGAATTCTGTTTGATATTCACAGGTGCCATTATAGAGTCAGCACAGACAATGCAGATCATGCAGAGAGAGGTCAAGAGCTTCAGTTAATATTCACAGCAAACATCAGAATGGGGAACAAGTGTGATTGTGGCATGGTTGTTGATAGGCTGGTTCAAATATTTCAGAAACTCCTGAGATTTTCATGCTCAGTAGTCTCTAGTGTTTATACAGAATGGCGTGAAAAACAAAAAAACATCCAGTGAGCAGCAGTGCGGAAAAACCTTGTTGATGAGAGAGGTCAAGGAGAATGATGAAACTGGTTTGAGCTGACAAAAAAGGCTATGAGAACTTAAATAAGCACTCTTTACAGCCGTGGTGAGCAAAAAAGCATCTCAGAACACACAACACATCAAACCTTGAGGTGGATGGACTACAACAGCAGAAAACCAGATCGGGTTACACTCCTGTCAGCAAAGAACAGGAAGCTGAGGCTACAGTGGGCACAGGGTTACTGAAACAGGACAGGTTAGAGAAAGACCAGGTGATGTCACTCAGCTCACATTGTGTTTGATGTGAACATTAACTGAAGCTAGTTTTTTTAAACCACATACTCAGTTCTGGAAGTCTATGAACGCAACAACAAACACAGATATGACTGTTAGCTGGTCTGACATATTCGTCTAAACTTCCATGGTCTCTGGTGAACAGATTTATTGCCGACACAGAGAACGACATGTGTGATGCTCCTCTTTTTCGAATAGGACATCCTTGATCTTGGGAGGACGCAAACGCTGCCTACCTAGGGATCTGCCTTCCAGATTGGTAGGCGTCTATGATCAGTCTGTGCCATCCTTGAAGTATTGAACAGTTTTACAGACAGCAGGAAAGTGTTCCAAGGTCACAAATGCATATCTGGCACTCTGGAACGTTACTCCATTCGTGACTCCCCATAGCGAGAGGCGATCCATAAAGCCTGTGATTGGGCAGACAGACGCCCCACAGCGCCCTGGACCACGGAGAGCTCCTGCTGGGCAGCTCCATGTGTGTGTGTGTGTGGGTGGATGGGTGGAAAGGGGGCAGGGCTGACAGTAGAAGAGCCTGAGTTAAAGTGAGTAGAGATAGAGAGCGAGAGAGAGAGAGAATGAGAGAGCAAGTGCATTTATTGCGAAAGAGGCTCAGGAGGCTCAGGTCGAACAGATCAGTACCCAACCACAAAGTGGATAAATAGCTGATTATTTTTAACTCATCACACCTGTCCTCTCTCTCTCTCTCTCTCTCTCTCTCTCACTCTCCCTCTCTCTCTTACAGGAGGGTGAGTCTCTGAGTGCCATGGAGAAGGTGTGTCGCCAGCTGACGTACCACCTGAGTCCTCATCCGCGTTGGAAGCGGCAGGGCCTTCTGAAGGGAAAACCCCAGGCCAGGTGAGCTCCTCACTGAGGTGTTCAGACGTGGGTATTTCACAGCTCCAGGGTCACCAGTTCGATCCTGATCTTGGGTTAGTTCTGTCCGTGTCCATGTGGGTTTCTTCCGGATTCTCTGGTTTCCTCCCACCTCCAAAAACATGTTGGTAAATTAGGCTACTCTAATGATCCCCTAGGTATAAGTGTGTGTGTGTGTGTGTGTGTGTGTGTGTGTGTGTGTGGTTGGGGTCCTGCAATGGACTGGGTGTATTCCTGCCTCACACCCAGTGTTCCTGCAATATGTTCCAGATCCATCGCCACTCTGACCAGGGTAAATCGCTTACTAATAATGAATTAACAAATGAAATGAACAAAGATATGCTACAAACATGTTTGTTACTGCTGATTTTACTCCCCACATCCCTCACCTTGCTCACACGTTAGATATTGTCGTGCGAGTATCATGTCAAGCTGAACGACAAATTGTGTCATTTTTCCACCGAAGACAGACGGACAGAGAGACAGACAGACAGATAGGAAAGGATGCACTATTTCTGCAACTCTCTTCCTATTTATGAACTTACTCATCCATCATTTTTCTGCTTGTTCCCACAAAATAAGCATTTCTTATTACTTTTATTGATTTAACTAATGTTGGTGTGTGTCTGTGTGTCTGTGTGTTTATATCTTGGAGGAGACCAAATGTCCCACTGAGAGAGACACATAGTGACAGAGAACCAGTTTTTATAGCTTTTGGTTGTTAAAAAATAAGTTATGATCTTTTCTATATGTATGTGTGTGTGTTGATATCTTAGTGGAGACTAAATGTCCCCACAAGGATAGGAATATCTGACAGTTTTGAGGGTGTGGGATCATTTGGCTTGTCCCCGTGAGGAAAAAAGTGTGTGTGTGTGTGTGTGTGTGTGTGTGTGTGTGTGTGTGTTTTCACTAAGCTTAGTTTGTCCCAAAGGATTAGGACCTCTCTAGCTCTGGAACATTCTTCCCATTCTCAAAGATTTCAAACACGTGGGCAAACACACACACACACACACACACACACACACACATCAACACTTTTACATTAAATACGGCACATTAAGACAGAACTAATTTCATTACCACATTTTTCTCTGTCTTCTTTTTTGTCAAATCAAATATGTACAGTTGCTGAAATTGCTTTATTGAGTTTTCCAATGGAAGTCAAACATCAGTGCTTTTTTTTTTGGATGTTTTGATTTGAAGGTTAATATCGGATGTAAATGAAATATAAAAATCAGTATTTAGTCTTAGTCTCTCTGGTGCAACCTTGCATACAGCTTGTGTCTTTTTTTTTTTTTTTTTGGGCAGTAGTTTAGCTTGGCTTGCTTTTCTAAAGAGAGCAATCTTTCCAAGTGCAAGTCATATGGTTCATTCAAATGGAACTATGTGCATTCAACATGGGAAGTCGGACAAACACACAATACAGTGTGCTGGGGATTTGAGTAGTTAAATTGTTACAGTTGCTAGGCAACTGGGAAACATAGCCACCAAGTATAAACTAGCTAATAATTTGAGGCTAGTGATTTTGAAATGGTGCAGTCATTAACCCTTTTATATGAGTAATGAAAAGGCACAGTAACAGAGGAAGACAAAACTGTTAGGAATATCAATATTTCTCTCAGAAAAGATAAAATTGCACTGAAATTACACTTGAAATTACATTATCAGCAAACAGAACATCTAAGAGTTCCACCATACTGAGACACAACAAAAGTTCACTTTCAATATTGTGAGTACTAGAAGAGTGAGCTGTTCAATCGAAGCTTCTCATAAACAGTGAACACATAACCGAATTTGAATTCAGAATAAATCTCCAGGTATTATCAGGAAAGAATTAAATAATCTGAGCTTTGTCAATGTGACTCTGTGTGTGTGTGTGTGTGTGTGTGTGTGTGTGTGAATAAGTTGCTCAAATGATGATTGTGATTAGAAGGAGGAGATTTAATCATTTTTATACCTGCAAATGAAAAATGACTGCACAATTAATCATATCTTAATTGAGATCATGATTTGTGGCTTCCTCTGTTAATTAAACATAATGGATATTGTCAAGATCTGGTAATATTAGCTAATTGGCAAATATTACATATTGGTGTTTACTGACTGGTGCATTTATTTTATGATTATATTTTAATTTACTGTCTAATTTGATTAATTTTTTTTGGTATTTTAACACACAATTAGTGGGACTAAGGTGTCTTATTTTGATTCAAAGGTTTATTCATTTGAAGGAATGTAGTCATATAATGATCATATATTTGTTCTTGAATTGGCTGAATAATTGTCATAAATACTTATGATTTAAATTTTAAGAAAAATAATTATGATGATCTTTATTTTCCTAAAGTTTGTGTATAGATATACTCACCGCTCACTTTACTAGTACACCTGCTCATTCATGCAATTATCAAAGCAGCCAATCATGTGGCAGCAACACAAGAGTTCACATCAAGTATCAGGATGGGGATAATGTGTCCTCCGTGTCTTTGACCATGGCATGGTTGTTGGTGCCAAGGTTATATATGTCGTGTGTGCTGAGATGCTTTTCTGCTCACTATGGTTGTAAAGAGTGGTTATTTGAGTTACTGTAGTCTTCCTGTCAGCTCAAACCAGTCTGGCCATACTCCTCTGTTCTATCTCATCAACAAGGTGTTTTCACCTGCAGAACTACTGCTCACTGGATGTTTTTTGTGTCTTGCACCATTCCGTGTAAAGTCCACTCATTCCTGCAATTATCTAATCAGCCAATCATGTGGCAGCAGTGCAATGCATAAAATCATGCAGATACAGGCCAAAATGTGATCTCAGTGGTTTTGACAGTGGCATGAGTGTTGGTGCCAGATGGGCTGGTTTGAGTATTTCTATAACTGCTCTGCTCCTGGGATTTTCATGCAACAGATTCTAGAGTTTACTCAGAATGGTGCAATAAAGAAAAAAACATCCAGTGAGCAGCAGTTCTGCAGACAGAAATGCCTTGTTGAAGAGGGAGGGCAACGGTGAATGGCCAGACTGGTTCAAGCTGACAGAAAGGCTACAGTAACTCAGATAACCACTCTGTACAATTGCGGTGAGCAGAAAAGCATCTCAAAATGCACAACATGTCAAGACTTAAAGTGGATGGGCTACAATAGCAGAAGACCACATTGGGTTCCTCTTCTGTCAGCCAAGAACAGAAAGCTGAGGCTGCAGTGGGCACAGGCTCACCAAAACTGGACAGATGAAGACTGGAAAAATGTAGGCTGGTCTGATGAATCTCGATTTCTGCTGAGGCATACAGATGGTAGGGTCAGAATTTGGTTCCAACAGCATGGACCCAACCTGCCTTGTATCAACAGTCCAGGCTGGTGGAGGTGGTGTAATGGGGGAATGTTTTCTTGGCACACTTTGGGCCAGTTAATACCAATCAATCGTCACAGGCTATTTGAGTATTGTTGCTAACCATGTGCATCCCTTCATGGCCACAAATGACCCATCTACTAATGGCTACTTTCAGCATGATAATGCACAATGTAACAAAGCAAAAGTCGTCTCAACCTGGTTTCATGAACATGACAGTGAGTTCAGTGTTCTTCAGTGGCCTTCCCAGTCATCTGATCTGAATCCAAAAGAACATCTCTGGAATGTAGTAGAAGGGGAGATTCACAGCATGAAAGTGCACCTGAAAAATCTCCAGGAATTGTGTGATGCAATCATTTCAACATGGACCAGAATCTCAAAATCTCAAAGGAATGTTTCCAACATCTTGTGGAATCTATGCCATGAGGAATTGAGGCTGTTTTGAGAGCAAAGGGAGGCCCTAACCAGTATAAGTATAGTGCTCCTTGTGTGTGTGTGTGTGTGTGTGTGTGTGTGTGTGTACATATATATATATTTTCATCATAATGGCTAATAGATGAAAGAGCAAAGCAGAACAAAATCTTGAATTTGAGTAGGCACGCATTTAGAAATCTGTCTTTTAGAGAAAGAATGTGGAAAACACTGCAACTAAATATAGATGTGCCGAGATGGAAAAACAGCACCCCGGTGTCAATGTCCATGTGAAACCTTCCCTAACCTAAATAGACACTTATAAAACAGTGCAGTGACTCCTCGCTCGGAAACCACTGGTGTCAAGAGCCGAGCAGTGAAAAACCAATTAGGCTGAGTACCAGTGACAATTAAGGAGCATAATCCCATTTCCTGTGAGAAAGTGGTCCATTTCATTGTGAGCCAGTTTTCCTGTCACGTGGCCTCGGATCTCTCAGCATGCTTCTGGCGGAGGGAGAGCCCCCGTTAGCACAATGACCCTGCTCGTTAGAGGGCAGTTAGAACCGAGAGAGAGAGCGAGAGATGGCTCTGTGGGTGGGGAAGCAGAGAAACAGAGAAAGAAAGAAAGACAGACAGAAACCTGGAGAGGTGACAGATTACAAGAACGAAAAAGAAATAGTGAAAGTAAGATAGCTAGTTATAAAAAATGAGAGAGCCAGAGACAAGAAAGTTGGCGAGAAAGAAATTGCAAGAGGGTGAGGCAGTTGGGATTTGTGCGTACAGAGTAGACATAGAGTGAACCAGTGAGAGATGGTGATGAGAAAGCAGGAATGCCCTTGGGTACCATTTGTAGGGTCGTTCTGAATTGAAGTGATAAAAAACATATGACTGAAGAGACCAACTGATGGCCAATTCACTTCCCAGATTCTATGCGCTGTTATTAAAATGCCCACGGCTAGCTTACTTCTAGACGTACATTAAAGTTCAAGTATGAAGCAATATATTACATTCTGTAAGAGTAAATTATAACTGAAAGGAATAAAACAGCTGAAAGTAATAATGCAGCAAGATAGCTTGATGGTACTCTGAGGTACCATTGCATAGCTTGTGCCTTTCTATTTGTTTATTTTGTAAATTAAAAATAAAAAATGGTTGCACATGGGAATCTTTGCTGCTTTATACTGTATAATTTTTGGCTCGATATTACTGTCATAGACAAATTCATGAAATAATTTTTTTTTTGGTCATGAGTTAATAAAGGCACACTGGCAGTTGATGCGACCAAAGATGGCTGACGACAAAGTTCTGGCATTGTCAGGAAATTTTGATTAAAATCTCAGAGTGTGACCGCTGCTACAGTAGTCATCTAAAAGCCACCAAAGGGAGGACGGTATAGGATTGATGCAAAACTCACGAGAGGCTACAAATTGAAACAGAAATACAAATTCGAAATGCTTGGCCCCCTCATACAGTGAGTTGCTGAGCTACCACACATACTAATTGACAGAAAAAATGAACTTTATTATCTCAATTTGTTCACTTTGAATAATCCAGTAATCTGAAATGAAGAACCCTAGGTGGGGCACTTGGAAGGGGGACACGCCCACAACAGCCATTTGTAGGGTTGTTCCAAACTGAAATAATGGAAAGCTTTTACTTTAAAGTGCCCTTCAAATTTTTCTAAAGAAACCGATGGACACTTTTCTTTGCACTGTTTTTTGCTGAATGAAAAAAAAATCGCCATGGCAACAGGTGGACTTGTAACTCAAGTCCAAGTGAGAAACATTATATTTAGTGATGACATTAAATTGTAAATAAAATAGCCAAAAATAGCATGTCGTAGCAGATTTCATGTTTTTATCGCTACCTAAGGCACAAGCCCATAGCTTTTACATTTTTATGTTTACCTCTTCAAATTAAAAAATAAAAAATCAGTGAACAGCAGTGAAGTTCTAATCGTCCTGCAGCTTCTAAGCGTCCATTTGTTCCTTATTAAATTGCAATACTTGTTCTTGTCAGTGATTGTGCGACAAAAAAACCCCACCAGCTGCAGCTTTGTAAAATGACATTTGAGTGTGTTCCAAATGGCCGTTAATTTCTACCCCTGCAGAGTGGACCCTTCAGACTGAGTAGGGCGCTTCACAATGGACCCCAGCCTAACACGTCCATCAGTCTGTGATTGGGAAATCGATTGAAGCCCACTATCTTTAACGATGTATCAAAGGAATCAAGGAGCGAGGAGGTTTCTAGATCAATGTTAGATGCCAGAGATGCCAGATCTCTGAGATGCCAGAGATGCCAGTGATCCTGACCCCTTCTGCTCCTCCTCGCTGTCTGACCCATCCTGATGCCCTACTTCTGGTTGGAGTTCTCATTGGCTGAGTTCACTCGCTGCTGCTGGGGGGTGGCCCCATATGGACTGCCTGAAGAACTGTTTGGATTGCTGGGGATGGCGCCACCTTGGGGCTGTGGAGATGGCATGGATCACATATGGGGAGCTGTACTGTAATGGCTTGGGTGTTGTAGTGGCTTTGGGGCTGCAGTTGCCACGAGCAGCTTCGTACTCACGACTCCATCAGTGGACAGTGGATAGATTTTAACCAGCCGGACTTCTTGCAAAAACTGTGATGAATTTATTGGTTGCACAATTGCACTATTTGTCCATATAGTACACAATAATAGAAGGGATTTATTTATAATTGCACTATCTGTTGCACCCAGATAAGGATAGGTTCCCTTTTGAGCCTGGTTCCTCTCAAGGTTTCTTCCTCATATCATCTCAGGGAGTTTTTCCTTGCCACCGTCGCCACTGGCTTGCTCATTAGGGATAAATTCACAGTGATAAATTCAAATATTTACAGTGTATTTTTGTGAATCCATTTATTTCTGTAAAGCTGCTTTGTGACAATGTCCATTGTTAAAAGCGCTCTTCAAATAAAATTGAATTGAATTGTTACCAAGGTGTTTCCTATGTGGAAGTCTTTTTATTATAGCGTGTGATGAAAAACAATTGTTTAAATGCGCCACCTCACATTATTCCTATAAAGGAAACGGCAATAAGAAGCACAAATACAAAATCAGTATGAGAAATTATATTAGAATTACGTATAGACTATAATATTGACATTTAAGCACGTGATGAATAAGGAATAAAACAGTTCAGGACATGCTGTTGTAGGAAAATAATGAATGGCAGGGTGGTGTTTCCTCCCGGGAGTTGATTATTTTCAATAACAACATGTCCCATAATGTTTTATTCCTCTTATACCACAGTGATTTGCCAATGATTACAATTTTTAATTCATTAAAAATGAGATAATGTGGTAATATTATTGTATGTATGTAATATAAGTAAGTTTTACTTTCGCTTTCAACGGTAGACAAAACAACTGCCGTTTAAACTTCATTGGATGAGTTATAGAGTCGACTGAATTGCACACCTATTGTTCCTACAACCTCTTTCCTGTTAATTACCACTGAATTCCTCTGGAGAAGTGGGTGTGTAAAAGAGGGTGTGGGATCGGAGAAAGCGAAAGGCAGCACGAGAGACAGAGAGAGCTGGTAAAACAGTAAAAGACTGAGAGAGAAAGACAGAGAGAAAGAATCAGTGAGTGAGAAACATACACATTTAATAGAAGAAAATGGCAGGGCGTAGTATGTTTGGGCTGTGACGTAGGACATGACAGGTTGTATGATTTATTTCCGTTTGTCGTGAATGAATCATGAAGAGCTTCGGTCTGGTTCACATGGCACATTCTTATTTATTGTGTGATTCACTTTTCAGTATATCATCTCCATCTTCCTTCTCCCCAACCCTCAGTGAGTCACTGTGAGTTAGTGGCTCTCCCACAGCATACTGATAACTTCTGTCTCTAATGGCTGAGATGGCAGAGCCTATAGATCTGAGCCACGCTTTCAAAGCTGTCCATTATTGGGAAAGCCTCGCTAATTGTGTTAGTATTGACTAGCGGGCTGACAACTTGCCCTTTCAACAATGGCTTTTCACTTGCTTTAGTTGTGATCCTGTGCATGTCTTTGGGTGTTTTTGTGGATGTGTGTTTTGCCTCTATGTGTGCGCCACTGTCTGTTTGTGCCTTTGGTTGAATAGAGTCTGGAGTCCAATGGTGTCTTTTAACTGCGCATTTAATAACAAAGGGCTGATCCAAACAGGCCACAACAGAACTCTTGTTGAAAGATGAAAGTTGAAAGATGACTAGAATGGTCAAAGTAACAACAACTTGTTTTAGACTGTGCGTCTTTTAAGATTATTACTTATCACACCATATGGGATTCTGTAAAAGTTCTCCAAGTCAGATTATACAATAATGATCCTCTAATGATAGACCTGCGATTAAAGAAAATTACTAGATTCTGCTTATGTCATCAATCAGCACAAAAAATGGGGTTATGTAGAGAGTTAGGTAGGCATTCTTCAAATTCTTCAAAATGACTAGGTTCTGCTTACGTTATCAATCAGCTTGATCTGGGCATGTGTGGAAAAAAGGGGTTAGGTAAATAGAAACATTCTTCAAAGGTAGAGCTAAAAAGGATATTATTCTGTCTGTTAACACGTTTTGTTTACATTTCGCCATCGCCACTAGCATATTTGTAGCTATCTGTGAGCTGCTGTCTTCTTATTGGTGGCTTTTAGACAAACTTTGTAGCAGTTTGGACATTTGGACACTGCCAGAATTTTGTCGTTGACTGAATTTGATAGCATTGACATAAAGTCGGCCACTGCCAAGCACGTCAAATTATGTGTTTTATGACCGCCGATCTGAAAGCTTCAGCAAAGAATTCTTTTGCAATGTTTGATTTGTGTCTGTGACAGCACAAAAACTGTACAATGTAAACTCAGTGTAATTAAAAAAAAATCCAGTATTTCCACATTGTTTTGGCTTCTTAAAGATGGTAAAGGTGTCAAAGTATGTTATAGAGTATGTTATAGACACCCCCAATTTTGGGTATTCAGCTTTCTTGATTGTTTGCCAGAAAAGGCACAGCGACATATAACTGCCACACATTTTTTTTCATTTGTGATGCATTTGTATCATAAAATTATTATTAAATGTTTATTCTCAAACATTTAAATGTTTGAAAATTTAAACAGCAGTGAACAATTTTTGGGACCAATAATTCTGGTACTGATGGAGAAGAAAACTGAAAGCACTGAAAGCATAAGCAAACCCACAACAGTGCAAAACCCACCCTGTCCAGTACCATCTCTCACTCTCTCTCTCTCTCTCTCTCTCTCTCTCTCTCTCTTTCTTTCTCTCACTCTTCCAATCTGTCCTGTTAATACATGCAGTTTAGAAGAGGACAGAAATCAAACAGAACAGTGCTTCCTGATCATGACTCATCAGATAGAAGCACGCTCTTTGTTGTTTACACTCAGAGGAACAGACTATTTGTGCAGGCGTGTGTGTTTCCCTTGAGGGAGGCCTGCACTTGCGTGTGTGTGTCTGTGTGTCTGTGTGTGTGCGCGTGTGTGTGTGGTTGGGGGGGAAGGAGTTTGTGCTTGTGTTAGTCTCTATGGGTTCCAACATGTATGTGTATAAGGGCAGAGGTTTAGGTGTGTAGGAAAGAGAGAGAAAAAGTGTGTGCGTGTTTCTGTGTGCATGCCCACTCTTGTACAGTAAGTGAGGAGAAAGGGGTGCGTGTGTGTGTGTGTGTGTGTGTGTGTTATATTAACTGGTTATATGATTATGTGTGGGAAGCTGTCAGTTAAGTTAATATTTGATTTTGAAAATTCTGAGAGCTCCTGCTCTCTCACACTCACACACGCGCACACACACACACACACACACACACACACACATTTGAATGCCCTGTATATTAAATATATACATCATTTTAAATGAAGTGTCTGTCTTCCACGCCAGACCACAGTGTACATCCTCTTTCCTCCTTCTGTCCTTTTTATACTTTTCTCTCCTAACGTTCTCGCATTTATGCTCTCACTACTACACATCCTTCTCACTGACTATTTTATTTAATCTTTTTTATTGAAATTCCAAAACAGCACAAAATAAATTTCTTATTGTGTAAGTAATTTAGCTAGAAGTTAAACAGTGTGCTGTTTAAAAATAATAATAAAAAATAGATTATATGTCCATTTCAAAAACCATTTTATTTGTATTACAATGTTGAACACTCATCATTTTACTTTTACAATACATATAATTAACCAATAAAATTGGTTTCTGTGATATGTTCTTTAAAAAAAAAAATCATTGTTATTTTAAAACCAAACCCTTCAAACATTTTCCAACCCTCCCTTGACCAATAACAAGCTACAAATACACTTGGAATTAGACAGGAGTACTCCCTGGATGGAAGACCATTTAATTGCCAGACATCTCACACACTCTCATTCACACCTAGGGGCAATTTAGAGTACCAGAGTACCAATTTAGAGTACCAGAGTACCAATTTAGAGTACCAGATACCTACCAACATGTTTTTGGGGGATGGTAGGAAACTGACATTTCTGCCTAAAAGATGGTACTCAAAACTAAATGATGTTTGGTCACTGAAAATATTTGTTTGCTTTGCCTAGGTGGAAAACTTGATAAAAATATGCAACTAAAATGTGATGGAAGCAGATTATACTGTACATTTTTCATAATGTCCCACTCTAATGGGAACATATACTCTCTCTCAGTCTGAAGGCAGTTCTGTCTGTGTCGCCGGACGGCACTGTGGATTTATCTGGGCTCCCTCTTTCACGTCGTGACGCAGAACGCCTGGTGCTGCACCTTCAGCGAAACTCTGCCCGTGTTCGTAGCGTTGAGCTGGGTTTCACTGAGCTCACAGACGATACGCTGCTGACACTGCTGCCCACATTATCTGCTCTGCCTGCTCTCGAGAGCCTGGCGCTCAACGGCAACCGGCTGACCCGAGGCATCCTGCGTCACCTCACCGACGCCCTCAAGGAGCCGCGAAGCTTCCCTGCTCTGGCATGGGTCGACCTCGGGAACAACGTGGACATCTTCTCTTTGCCTCAGGCCTTTCTACTCAGCCTGCGCAAGCGCTGTCCAAAGCAGGGTAACTTACCCACCATACAGGAGCAGCCAGAACAGGGGGGTGGGGCAGGGGACGGGGCATGTGGAACTGCAGGATTGGAGGAGGTTGGGGAAGATCCAGACTGATTTCTAGGTTAGGGGATGACAGTGGTGGGTGGGAACTGATGAATCACAGAGTTATGGGGATGAGGATGGGATTACAATGTTTCATCCCACCAAATGTGTTTGTGGGCGGAGTCATAATATAAATGGACTTCATGTCAGAAGGATATGTGTTCTCAGTTGGGCACAGATGTAATTTACACATGACTTGTGTCCTTATTTGTAGCCTTCATCAAATATTTCCAATGTCATTGGACTCCCTGGGCTCACTCTAGACTGCCTTCCTGTTTGTCCTCCAGTGACCATGGGGCTGGTCTGGGACTGAGTAAATGATTTTTGTAAGATATGTATTGAACTCAACAGGTTTGGATGAAACAAATATGCCTGTATGATGTGTGTAAGAACTAGATGGAGAAATGATGTGCCTGTTGACTGAAGACTGTCCTGAATCGCCCATAATTCCAGGCATGCACTGTGCAAATCGAGGCTGTTTTTCATAATCTGATTTGGCATTCTTCTGAATCGGGCCAGATTTCAGCAGCATTGGACATGCAGTGTACTTGGGGTAGAAATTAGGAATGGGAAAAATAATAATTGCTTAGATGCTTCATGATCCTCTTCTGAGTGATTCTGCGATAATGCACATACTTTCATCATAAAGTCTGAAGTTTCCGACTTTTTCTGAACGTTTTCCTGGTTAGCTTAATTTTACACTTCTTAGGCATAAAAATCTGCCATCTTGTATTCATCTTCACACAGGATTTATTCACAGTTATACCAAATCCTAAATGGCTTCTTATACACTCACCAGCCAGTTTAAAGGGAAAACCTGTACACCTGTACAGACAATCATGTGACAGCAGCGCAATGCGTAAAATCATGCAGATTTAGGTCAAGAGCCTCAGTTAATGTTCACATTAAACATCAGGATGGGGAAAAATATGATGTCAGTGACTTGGCATGGTTATTGTTGCCAGACGAGCTGGTTTGAGTTTCTCAGAAACTGCTGATCTCCTGGGATTTTGACACACAGAGGAGAATGGCCAGACTGGTTCAAGCTGACAAAAAGGCTATGGGAAATTACATAACCAATCTTAACAACCGTGGTGAGCAGGATCTCAGAATGCACAATTTTGGGGCAGATGGGCCACAAAAGCAAAAGAGCACATGAGGTTCCACTCCTGTCAGACAGGAACAGGGATCCGAGGCTACAGTGGGCACAAGCTCACCGAAACTCAACAGTTGAAGATTGGAAAAATGTCGCCTTGTCTTGTGAAGTTTCAGTGAGCCTGTAGCTTCAGATTCCTGTTCGTGGCTTGTAGCACCTAGATAGTGAACTATATACCCAATAGAACATTTGAAATTCAGCTGTAGGAAAAAAGTAAAAACAATAAGTTGGAAATTGTTAACACCTTATTCTCTGTATATTTCTTTTATATTTAAAGCTAAGAGACGTACGATTTTGGAATTTCATGCCCTCTGTTAGTAAAATGCTATTGCAAGCTACTTGAGGAAGAAGGTTTCATAACCTGGGTTGTGCTGTGTGTTGTGCTGTGTTCTTCACTGCCTGGATTAATCTCATGACAATGAGTGCCAAGTCAATACACATCACAGACAATTTAATGCTGTATTCCAAACCGCATAATGTGCAGTCAGTGGTCTCCTGTAGCTAAACAACTTCACAACTGGGTAATGATACAAATTCCCAGTGAGGAGAAATTTGCTGCCTGTCATTCACTAGGCAACCAAATGTTCAGCAAGAAAAAAGATAAAACTCGTTCAGACCTGAATCCATTTTCCTCTTATAGTATTATATTCACGCACTTTGACTTCTGTTTGGTTTGTTTACTTACTCTCTCTCTCTCTCTCTCTCTCTCTCTCTCCCCCGATTAGCCGGCTTTCATCGTCATTACGCCTCATATTGGGGTGTGATGATGTTTATCGTATCTGAGCTGGCGTATGACATATGAGTACAAATATTTCACCAATTCCACTCCGACACTCTTGACCCAGCACTGACTGTGAATTACTAGTGCAGGACTGTCAAGGTGACTCACAGCAGCTCAGGAGCATCATATTATACAGTAGCTTCTGTCCCCTGATAAATATGTAATAATAAAGTAAGCCATGAATGACATGCATTTTTTTCAGATCCCTTTTCCTACATAAAGAGACAGAAGTGCTAAAGATGTTTAAGAAATATGTTTCGATAGACTCACGTTTAGACTACTGTTTACTAAAAAAAAAATAATGGGAACATTTGTAAGTGGGTGTTTTGTCTACTAATATGCAAATATTATGAAAATAGTATTTAATAGTATTCAAAACAGTACGCTTTGGTTATACATGATTGTGCAATGTAGAGATACATTATTTGAAATCAACTCATAATATTTCCGTACAAATACAAATACTATGGAAACTCATTTCAGCCACGGAAGATAAAAAATTGTGCAGATTTATCTCACAACTGTGAATTAATATCAGTCGATTGGGACTTTTTTAACCCTTTATTTGCAAGTTATTTTCACACAACTGTGAATATCTCGCAATGGTGAGTTAATATCACACAATGGCACCTTAGTGCTTCCGTTTCTAATAATCAAACCACAACAAAACCTAGCATATGCAGCAGTGCGTAAACAAGGAAAATAACATACCCCAAGTATTCTTTTCAGCAGAGCTGGCCTCCTTGGCCTCCTATTTTAGGTTGAACAGGATAGCATGCCTGCGGTGTTGGTGTGGCTTGGTTTGGGGTAGGAGATAGTTTAATAAACGGAAGCATGAAGTCACACTAACTCTTAATTGCAAGACTTGGCAACTGTGAGATATTAACTAACAGTTGCAGGATTGAAAAAACCCAATTGCATGACATAAACTTGCAGTTGCAAGATAAAAAGTCACAATTGCATGATAAATCTATGTAATATTTTCCATATGTGACAGAAAGAAAAATAGGAGGTGCACTATATGTTTTTTTTGTTAAGAAACCTTGTCAGAAATGTTTACAGTGCATCTGGTTGAGACCAGGATCAAAAAATGTGAGTGGGAGGTTTTTAACTTTCCCACGGGCACAAGCAAGCGATCAGATATGAAGCTCGCAGGACAAACAAAGCCCATGTTTATTAACATGAACATGCAGTGCTGCACTTTTCATTTCAGCATCCTTAGTAACTGCCTGTTCAGGGTTGCTGTTTTAATTCCAGCTACTAGGTTGTTTATAGTTTCAGAAATACAACAAAACAGTTTTGTGCACATCTCTAGTTTAAACCAATTATGGACTGGAGTGATGTAACTGAGGTTGAGGAACTTTCAGAGCCAGAACTTACACACCATGCTGACAGTGCTGACATTTCTACCTCTGGGATTTTTTTGCAGTGTTCTCCAGTGTTTACGATACAGATAGTGATAGTGGGATTGCATTCCTCCCCTAGTGCATTGTAAGTCACCAAAGAGTAAGATTTCTGATACTGTACAGTGTATGCCTGGATTAAGATAGCACTTATTATAGGAGCCTGAATATTTCTGATTTCATTTCTTTTAAATCTTCAGCTACCACGAAGGCTCCCAGTTTGTAATCCTGTTTAAAACATTATTTAGAAAAGGCTGTAACACTGTCATGCTTGCTTAATGGTTCTATAGCTCAGACCTGACCAGCAGACACAAGTCAAGTCAAGTCAAGTGGAGTTTATAGTCATTTCAACCATATACAGCCAGTTAGTACATAGTGAAACGAAACAACGTTTCAAACGAAACACACACACACACACACACACACACACACACACATTACTCAGCTTTATTGAGCATTGGCTTCTACTCCTACATTATTGTTCCGAAGACCTCGACCGCGGGCCTGAAGTAATCTCATGAGAGATACCACCATTGTATAAGGCACAAAGCAATCATAAATGATGTCATCAATTATTCATTCATTTATGCAGCAGCTGCTGATTGGGTTGTTAGTTCTAGCAGAGTGCACGTAGAACGAAGACTTGTTTTCTGACTCTGATACGTAAAAGAAATAGCACTGTGTATGCAAGCGGACGGATTTTAATATCATCTATGAGAATGATGTACGTTAGTCTGGAACAGCAGCACTTACTTAATACCAAGAGTTGACAGGAGGAGAGGAGTTCGGTTCCATCCATCTAATCAAGTATTCAGGATTGATTCTTCTTTGTTAATTGTTATTTGTATTTGTTCGATTCAGAGTGAAAAGAGAGATTTAAAAAAAAAAAAGATCAAGTAATTGTATTCTTTAAAGTTTTCTGTTGAAGATCTTAAGCTGCAACACAAGTCTGTTGAATGTTTGTAATGTTTTTGATTAAAGACTCTATTATTTATAATATACATGGATAGAGAACAAATTATTTGGTATTAAGAAAAAATCCCTCTCTTCTCTTTTTCCCTCTCTCTCTACCTTTCTCCACATTTCTCGCTTTCTCTGTCTCCCTCATCTCCCTCTCTCTCTCCTCCCTCTATTGCTTTTTTCTCTCTCTCCCTCTCTCTCCTCCCTCTCTCCACCTTTCGCTCCCTCTTTCATCTCTCTCTTCTCTCTCCCTTCCTCATCTCTCTCTTTCTATCTTTCTTTCCCCCTTCTCTCTCCCTCATCTTCCTTTCTCCCCCCCCCCCCCCCTCATTTTTCTCTTGGTTTCTTTCTCTTTTCTCTTTCTCTCTCTCTCTCTCTCTCCCCCCTTTACTGCTCTTTCTGTTTTCTCCCTTTCTGTCAGAGATTTCTGTCTCATCTTTGCCTTTCTCTCTCTCTCTCTCCCCCGCTCTCTCAACTTCCTCCATCCCTCCCTCCCCTCTAACTCTCTCTCTCTCTCTCTCTCTTTTACCTGCTTGCCATCTCTCTCTCACTGGCCTGTCTTTTTCTCTCTCTTTCCCTCTTGAAGTTAATTAAAAAAACATAGCTTGTCATGTTCCCAAGAAACCACAAAAGTCCGCTGTACAGACGATTTTTCTCATGTCTGAAAACTTGAAAGCTTAAAGGAACAGCTTTACCTCTGACTGTTACAAAGCACTGACACTGGAGACTCCTTCCAAAAATGTTAAATAAGTATGACTGTCATCTGTTTTATGATTTTAGCGCATTCAGTTGAGCAGGACTGAATACACACAAATTGTTGCAGTGATTAACACAGAATACATTAATAATGAAAAAAAAAATCTTATACATTTGTATTTAATTTAGAAAACAACCAGCCACCAAGTTAATTTTAAGCTCTGGCTTCAATAGCTTTTAAAGTAGCAGATACATACCATGACAAAGGAAGTCTGCCAGTGAAGTGTGAGAATGACAACTATGGTGAGGTAAACCCACAAACCCATTATTTACATTATGACTATGACTATAACTGCAGGTCTTTTTAAATGGCTTAACACATACAGTACTTAGTGATGCAGCACTAATCAATCCAGGGTGAAACCAGTCAACTCAGTCACTTGTTAGTGTGTTTGGGTGTTTAGGGCCTCGTTTTCTTTATTCGTATGCCCATGCTGAGCTTTTAGTGACAGACTGTGAAGAAGGCCTGGAGGGAATGAGCTGCTGGCATGAATGGCAGAATATCTATACTTAGTGATGAGTGTGTGAGGCACTGAGGCTCTCCCCATCAATCTCCCAATCCCCAGACAGACTCGTTAATGAACCACCATGTGAGAGGGAAGGGGGGAAATTATTGACTTCGACTTAATCAAGCCTCCAGAGTCCATATGAAAGCAGTTTAAAAGCAACTTTTACATCATGCTCATGTCAATCATGACTGCTAGTGGGAGAAACTGAGAAAATAATGGAATTTTATGAGTTTGAGTTTCTGAAAACCTGGTTTTTCAAGGGTCTTGGACTTGGCCTTGGATCCGGATCCAGCCTTGGCCATCCTGACCAGGATAAAGCGGCCACTGAAGATGAATGAATAAATGTGAAAACACACACACCTTGACACACTGATCCCAGACCTGTTATTACTACCATCCAGAATATTCAGCATGGTTGTCATGGATGGATGGATGGATGGATAGATAGGTAGATTCTATCTATCTATCTATCTATCTATCTATCTATCTATTTGACCTATAGGGCCAAACGTTTGTGCACACCTGACCATCACACCCAGATGTGGTTCTTCCCCAAACTGTTGCCACAAAGTTGGATGCACACAACTGTCTAGAATGTCTTTGATGTAGCATTAATATTTTCCTTCACTGGAACTGAAGGGCCACAAACATGTTCCAGTGTGACAATGTTCCTGTACACAAAGCAAGGTCCATGAAGACATGGTCTGCCAAGTTTGGAGCGGAAGAACTTGAGTGTCCTGCACAGAGCCCTGACCTCAACCCCACTGAACACCTTTGGGATGAACTGGATCGCTGACTATGTGCCCCAAGCCTCCTCTCCCAACATCAGTTCCTGACCTCACTAATGCTCTTGTGGCTGAATGAGCACAAATCCCAGCAGCCACACTCTAAAATCTAGTGGAAAGCCTTCCCAGAAGAGTGGAGGTTATTATAACAGCAAAGGAGGGACTACATCTGGAATGGGATGTTCAAAAAGCACATATAAGTGTTATGGTCAGGTGTCCACAAACTTTTGGCCATACAGTGCATATCATATATACCATATATGTAAACAGTACACCATAATATAAACACAATAGTATGTTGTTTTAGATTATAGTCATAGTTTTATTGTATAAGACTGCCATCTTTTGACCTGCTGTTAGAACTGCACACTAGCATAGCAGGGCGTCTCAGCACAAAATCCCCAAATCCCCATTCCTGAATAATTCCCTTATGAATCACGGGACAGATTTATTATATAAACATAATCATACCAAAACTATTCAAATACGAGGCACATTATTTAGTGAAGATATTACAGGATTTTAATCCTAAACTTTACACGCACAAAACCCAAATCACGTTACACTGTAGAGTAAAAATGCTTTTTTATGAATAATGCATAATTCACTTGTTTACTTGAGTGCCTATGTCTATGTCTGTGTCTATTTTTTCTCTTATTTATATATTTATTGTTTGCTTGTTTGTAAAGAGCCATTATTTTCATTGCTCCCAAAAGCTAGTGTATAAAAAATAGTTCCATTTGAAATATACTTGGATTTTGCAACTCAATTTGGGTGCATGTTATATTGAAATATTATGTTATTTTGAATTTGTATCTGGATAATCTAATAAAAAAATTGGTGTGATTAAAAATCCAATAAAGAGAATACGAATAAAAACTACAGCAACTATCGCACAGTGTTATGTTCTCCAAACAACAAATAGCCTATCCTGTAGGAATCATAACCTGCAGATTATTAATATATATATATTTTTCAATTAAAGGAAATAAGAAGTTGTCCTGCAGCATAGATTAAGTACTTGGGAACTTTATTTTATTCCTGCAGGAGGTGTGCAGCAGTCGTGCAGGAGTTTGCCCTCGTGCAGCGAGTGTGCTGGACATTCCTGCATGTTTCTACTGCACTGAAGGCTCCAGTCTAAAACCTATAGGAATATCCTGCACAGTTTGTCAAAGTGTCCTGCAGGATTTCATCATTCCTGCACGATACCAGCAAACAGCCTGCAGTAGGTTTTTTTTTTTTTTGTAAGTGTGAGCTCTGTTCCTAGTTTTATTACCATTTAAACAATTAAATTTGAGTTTTATATAATGAATTGAACAACCTTCTATAAGAAAAACACAAGTATCACTGATATTAATCCCATCAAATTCAAATTCAAGTAATTGGACTAACTATAATAACTAAATAATAACTAGCTTATAACAACTGGTGGTTAGTGGTTAGTGGTTGATAGTAATTTCAACAATCTCAGTAATCTCAACCATCGTAATATCATTAAAAAAAAAAAAATAATACACTGCCTGCTTATACTTCATGGATCCCGCATTGAGAAGCACAGTTCAATAGAATTACATTGATTATTAAATTTGAAAAGTGGATAGTAAGCTTTTGACCTTATGTGCATGGCCGGTGGGTCTGACCGCGTTCTTATGTTCATACCGACGCTACGTCACATCCTGCCTGTGAGGTCAAACACTTTCTCAACGTCCGCCATTTCAGTTTGAGTGGATGTGTTGACCGAACAGGTTATATTTGTACAAAGAAGTTGGTTTACAGAAGAAGAACGAGTTTGCAAGTTAGTTGTTGCTACTTTTAGCAGAATTTCTTTTTTCACAAAGCGGGTGTGAAGTGGCAGAGGGAAGCGGCCCGATGCTGTTTAGTGTTTTCCGAGCAGGAGCTTTCTGTGGGAGCCAAAGTTTTTGTATGAGTTGAGTCCGGACTCCGGACTGCAGTGAGGAGAAGCGAGGCCTGGAACAAACCCTTGGGTAGGACTGAAATCAGCCATGGCTGGTCATTTTGACGCTGAGGACCGTGATAGCTGGTACTGGGGACCTATGAACCGTAAAGACGCGGTATCGTTGCTGCAGGGCCAGAGGCACGGAATGTTCCTGGTCAGAGACTCGACTACCAGCAAAGGGGACTATGTGCTGTCCGTGTCGGAAAACTCCAAAGTCTCGCATTATATCATCAACAGCTGTAGCAACAACCGACAGTCTGGAACAGGTGAGTCAAACACGACTTGTATTTACTTTCAAAAAGTTGGAACTAGCTAACTTTTCTGCGTATGAGTCGCTAACGGTTGCTAGCTAGCAAGTGGGCTGGGAAGTGAATCCCAAAAAAAAAAAAAAACTCGCTTATTCGATTCCAGGCAGGCTTTGGGAATCGAGAGTCGACTCCTTGGCGCATAAACGCTGTGTAACAAATTCTCTTCACACTACTAGTAACAAATGTAGGAAAGTAAAGGCAAATTTTAGGTTGTAAGGTTTATGCAAAATAACGGTGCTTCCCCTGCACGTTCTTGACAGTTAGTTACAGCCTTAGAGTCAGTTGCTTGCTCGGGTATTTTAGTTAGGATTAACTCTCTGAACTACACTACTGACAAAATGTGCATAGTTTTTTATTTATTTATTTTTTAAATATATCTAAACAATACTACATTTTTTTTGCATTATACTGTCCTTTCTTTGTGTTTTTTGGAATCGACTCCATTGACTGTTGAGTTGACTCATGGAATCGACTCCATCCATTCCACACCTGGAATCAAATGTGGAGTCAACTCCTCAATTTGTGAACGACTCCCAGTTCTTTCTAGCAGAACTTCACTGTCCTGGACCTAAAATTAAATACAGCACATGAAAGTTTGTCTTTTTATTAAAGACTTCATCTGATATATTTTTCTTATTTAAATAGCTGGTCTATTCACTAGTCATTAATTAAAAAAATCTAAAGCTACTGTATATTAGTTAGTCTAGTTGAGTCTAGTCCAGCATCGTTCAGAAAGTCAAAGTACATTTAAAGCCCCATTTAAAATTCTTAAACACTGAGTAAAGGAAATTAGTGCTAGTTTATTCAGCAAACCTGTTCATACTTTTAAACGTCAGCTCATAGTCTCTATACATGTCTTTGTGTTTGCCTTGATTTTTCTATACATAGGACTGAATTCTGTATGTATTTGTGTCTTTGGTAAAAGTCTGCATCAAGTTTGGCTCCCTGAACCCGACGTGGCTCTACAGACGGGTGTGGCGGATTAGTTTATACGAGCCATTTTTATTAAAACGCACTCTTGTACCATCAACAAGTTTCCAAACCACGGAAAAGGAGTGTGGTGCATCGTCTAAAGCAGCTAGAACTAGTTCAGACTCACACGTTTCTTTTTTTTTTTTTTTTTTAAATAATGACTCACTGTCAGTATACATGTGAGACTCAAAGCAGGAAGTCTTAGTTGTCTTGGACTAGCGTTAAGTTGGAGCTTGCAGATCTCCTCGTGGATGGGCGGAGAAGTGGAATTTCCAGGCGGAAGTGTGAGGTGCTGAGCGCCGTGCCAGGGATGAATGCTTTGGGTGACACAGAGCCAGGGTGACTGTTAAGCACAGTGTATATGACGTGTGTGTGATCTGTTTGCTCTGCTATATGCGTACAGGGGTATATTAACAGAGGACAATTTATGATATTTGAAAATACACAAGCTGTTACACGCTTTATCTTGTGCTTATCAGTGAGCTCAGCAAGCATGACCCGTTGTTGAGAAACAGGTTACACAGATGTGTCTTGTGCATGTGCTGTGATTAGCGCTTTTGCAGAGAAATATTTTTCATATATGTTTTTTGATGTTTTGTGTCATTTCACTGTTTTTTTCCCCTGTCAACCCTGATATGGTCATTATTTTACTGGGGGGACGCCACTGGCACTCACTGTTTCATCTGATAAAGCAGAACTGTAGATTTTTGTAGTTTAGCTGTAATTATTTTGTAGTTAAGCATTTATATTTCCTGATGAATCAACGCATTTGATTTCTTTACAGGGGCGGGGCAAGTGTGTTCTAGAGCATTTGATTGGACAAGTAAAGGATGAATACAGAAACAAACTGTAAAATTAAAATAAGAATATCTTCAAAACACATTTTTTGTCATTGTTCTTTATATATACAGTGACACTTATTTGTGTCTAAGTCACCGAGAGACTTGTACAAAATGGCTCTAAAATGCCCATTTTGATTTCATGGGGACTTTATGTGAAAGATATTTAGTATCACAAATAATTTTAACATTGAAAACATTTAGACAGAGACGGAGTCTTCGAGTCTCATAATTCTTTGTTCTGTTCTTGATACATTACAGTGCTTGACTGTAAAATCTGAACCTTTTCCAATCCTTTTCTTGAACTGTGCTTAGTATTGGATTTAAACCTAGCACAAAAAAGTCTGCCTCCTTTTTTGATGATGAACCAGTTTATAATTCACATTCCAATGATCTACCTCCTTATCTGCATGATAAAAACCAGGTCCATCTCGATTCCGGATCGGAGACCAGGAATTCGACACGCTCCCAGGCCTGCTGGAGTTCTACAAGATCCACTATCTGGACACCACAACGCTAATTGAACCTGTCCCAGCACGTTCCAAGCACACCAGCCTGACTGGACCAGTGCCCACTGGTGTCCCAGCAAGGCAAGACGAGGCCGAGTATGTGCGCGCGCTCTTTGACTTCCCGGGCAACGACGACGAGGACCTGCCATTCCGCAAAGGTGAAGTGCTGCGTGTGCTCGAGAAGACTGAGGAGCAATGGTGGAGCGCTCAGAATGCCGATGGACGCAAAGGCTTGATCCCTGTGCCCTATGTAGAGAATTACAGACCTGCCTCACCAACCTCTGTAGGTGGGGGTCCTGGGCAGGCGGTGTCTGCTGTAGGTGCGCTGGATAACAATGGCGCTCCAGTTCCTGGCAAGCTGGACTACGCACATCCTGTGGTCAACACGCCGCTGCCCAACCTCCAGAACGGGCCTGTGTACGCCAGGGCCATCCAGAAGAGGGTGCCCAATGCATATGACAAGACTGCCCTCGCACTCGAGGTATGTACTCGCTCTTCACCTTTGTTTTAGTGTGTTGAAGCAGCACAACATGTACACGCTGATTTTCCCCATGTTTCAGCATAGATGCGTTTTACTGTTTGAACCTACTCTAAAAATATCACAGTATTTATTTTATATATATATATATATATATATATATATATATATATATATATATATATAAAATATATATATATAATTAGCTTCAAATCGTAATATTTGTAAAGGAGTTACTGAATTTTAATATGTGGTTTATGCTCTCAAGTTTAAATTGCTTATTTATTTCAGTCACACACAGAAACTTGATATTTTTTAAACCCCTCGTATTATATTAATGGCATTAAAAAAATTAAATAAAAGAAAATAAAGACAGCAAGCCACCCAAATGAATTTTAAAACAAATAAGACTTGTTCAATTAAGAATACTTGCCGGCGTGTAAAAGGAGGGCGGGCTGGTCTGTGCAGATGGTAGCTGTAAGCCAAGGTGGTACAAATGGCAGAGCTGAAAACACGAGTATGTGCCATTAGTGTGCGTGTCCAGGTTTTGTCCGTGCTTACATTTCTTGTTACTAACATGTTTCAGAGAGAGATAAGTGACCGATCTGGTATGTCTCAGCCTACAATGAGCCACATACTCTCTAGTGTATATGGTTATAAGTTTAGTATTCACTCTGTAGTACTCAGCATGCTTAGTGCATGTGGTCTCCATCAAGCAGCTGTGAATTTTGTGTGTGTGTGTGTTTGCAGGTGGGTGACTTGGTGGCTGTAACGAAGATCAACGTGAATGGCCAGTGGGAAGGCGAGTGCAAGGGCAAGAAAGGCCACTTTCCCTTCACACACATACGCCTGCTTGACCAGCAACAGCCTGAGGAAGAAAGCTGAGACACACACACAGACACACACACTCACACACACACATACACTCTGCTGCAGTTCTCCACACTCAACCCCCTTTTTTTTTTTTTTTTTTTTTTTTGGGTGTCCACTCCAAAATTGCTAAATCTAAAAACCAGACCTGGCCACACGAGTACTGGACGATCCCCGCACTGCAAACACACCGATATCAAGCTTCACTTAACACACAATCGTTAAACAATAGTGCAGGGTGTGGACACACATCTGCGCTACAGAGCACCATGTAATGAAACTCACAGGTAGGGACAGATTAGTCATAACAGTGACTGGTGAATGAATTCATATGCAGTAGGAACGTTTGGATGAAGAGATCAACTGCCACAGCCTGCTGCGAGAGAGAGAGAGAGAGAGAGAGAGAAACAGTCTTTCTCATTAAAAACAAAGTCTAGATTTGTACAGCATTCGTCTAGAGCAACGTCCTGATGTGGTACCAACACTATCAGTCACCCTCTGTACTGAGATATGGAAACTGATGATGAGGAAAAATGTATGTGCCATTACATGATAAATTTATTCCTATTTTAATGACCTATATTTGATTTTTTTTCAAGACTTTTTGTTACATTAGTATTTTACCCTTTTTATCATTCCTGACTCGATGCATTTCCACAGGATTCTTTCAGGAATATTTGTTTGCTAATAGGAACAATTTCAAAGGAAAAAAATGGAATTCCTCAGGAGCAGTCGGGACTTCACATTCCGAGATTTTTTTGTTTCATTTGCAGGAATGGGAGAACTGATTCTGATTGAGAGTTTAGGAAAAATCTTTCCTTTCTTTTCTTTTTTTCCTTTTTTTACTCTCATGGGAACTGACTGCACCCACCTGCTCCCACAGAAACTCTGACTGTGTCCATCCATTTCCACAAAAACTGACCACGCCCACCACAGCTCTACTAATCTATAACTTCGAGCACACTTTAAGAGCAAGGACGTTATATAACATTTCAGGTTTACAATTTCACACATCGCCAGCATTGTCTTTTTTTCAGTGGGTATTTGAGTCACCACTGTGTGCGGGAACATTTATTCTGCCTCATTAGGGACCTTTCTGTGGGATACAGCAGCTCTGTGAGTCTAAAGAAAGGCAGTACAGATAGACACAGACAGGTGGAGCATGTGGGGTGTCATTGCTGGCTTGCTCTTGCTCTTTCTGCTGAGTAAGTAACACAAAAAGACGAGCACACAGTCACGAACAGATTAGAACACGCACTCGTTTCAGCAACGTTTATTTGAACAGGTCCTTTACCTAGGAGTTTGTCTGGATTACAAGGAAGTTTGGATTACATTATCAGGAACGGTTCATTAAGTGCTCAGGAGTAAAACCTGGAACTATAAGCTATAATTACGGGGCTTCCATTAGTTTAGGATGTTTCAATATTATTATACAAAGTCTTCTTGGAGGTCAGTTATGGGGTTAGAATCATACCATTAAGAATTTAAATATCAGAATCAGAATTTGAATATTGTTTTGAATTTGTATCGTACTAAATTGAATTTTGTACTGAAATTGAATTTTGTGGTTTGCAAGCCAAAATCTGAAACGGAATTTCAAGCTTAATGGTATAGGTTCAATGTTCGAAATTCAAAAAGTAATATGTGTATAATCTAAAAAGCATATAGTCTCTCTGTTAATTCACACTATTAGATTTGCTTTAACAATAAAATCCGGGTAAATTACAGGAAAAAGCAGTTGAACACACACACAGTAGCATTAAGCTGCAGCAAAATTGTAACATTCATATTTAAATTTTTGTATTTAAATTCAAATTTCTAATGGCCTGATTCTAACACCATAGTTGGTATATTTTTAGAGAAAGAGATAGTTTGATCATTCTTAATAAACCATTCCCTGAGAAAAAGTAACAACCCTAAATTAGGAAATGATCAATGATGAAACAGTCTTGAAACATCCAAAGCAATTTTATATTGGGGTAAGCTGACATTTCCTGGCACATAATGTGTCCTCTACTCGTAGAAGATATGTTGTTTTTAAAGCGGTTGGTTTTTATGAGCTGATGGGTATTATTTGCCTAAATGAATTTCAGTGTTTGCCAGTGCTCTAGTATTCACACGCATGCAGTATTATTTCTGTACATTATTGTGTGCTGTTGTCATTCAGGACACTACGGTGGTTTAACACATGTCAGACGGCGCCTCATGACAGCCTTGCAGCTGCAAGGTTGCATTTGTCAAATACGCACGTGACTAATGTGTCAATGCTGATTTTAACACTGACTCATGGGCTTTCCCTCCATACGTCCTGTTACGTTTACTCGAGTGAAGCTCCAGGATCAGTCCTGAGAGATTACATTAGCATGGCTGTAGATTGTTCCAGAAGGCATTGTGAGTTATTGTAGTTTGTTTTTAATAAATAAGATATGGACTTGGGTAAACAGACTGTACTAATTGCTTCCTGTTGTGGCCACTTCACATCATGATGTAGCTGCTGTGCACTTCATGCAAAATCATGAGGGGAAGTGGGTGACAGGGTGTTAAAAACAGCGCTGAAAATAGGATTAGTTGGCAGTATGATACTGATATCGCAATATATTAACATCATAATATACTCATCTGGGCGTTACGAGCATCATCAGATGGCAGCGCTCCTGTAGCTCTGTAGTCACTCGCGGTAACAAGTAACTGATTAGACATTTTTGTTGTTTCATTTCCTTGTCTGACATGCTTCCATTTTTGTAAATTTTGTAATGTTTTTGTTTTTGTAAATATTTAAAAATCTATGAACTTAGCTTTTTCCGAATTTGTTTGCAGATTGTCGTGTTGATGCTTTGTTACACGACCAGAATTCGGTTGTGATGCATACTATTCATTGTGAAAAAGTATTATGGTACTTGATATTTTCACCCAGTCCTAACAGATCCGCAAAGCTTGTTGAGTCACATCAGCTTTTTAAACCACTTATTGCAATTACAATGACCAAGTCTGTTTTTTTTTTTTTTAATTATTATTTTTTTTTTTATTATTATTATTATTTTTTCCCATATTTTCTAGTGTTTTTCCTGAAATGGAAGCGTAATGATGCTTTCCCCTGATTGTCACGAGGTTAATCAGTGATTCACTCTTTACACCACTTTTCCGTTATTTTATTTACATGTCCATTGTCAAAATTACTCTTTGCTTTTACTCGGGCGTTTTGTGCTTCACTTGTCCTGATGAAAGGGGTAGGTACTGTACTGAGAAATGAATGCTTTAAATGGTAAAATGGAGAAAAGAGACTGGCAAACCCATCTTCACTGACTAGACCACTCTGTTTATGTTTAAAAAGACTCTGAGATGCTCGCCTACACAAATGTGTATTTGTATGCTTTGGACTGAGGGTTGTTTTCATATGTATGTAGTAAAGGTTATACAGTGTCTAGAGAAACAGGATGTTTTGGACAGAAATCCTTCATCAGCTGCTCTTGCAATGTGCTTCTACCCAATGTTTTTGCTTTTGTCCAAAATGTGCAGTTTTTCTAGCTTTTACTGCATTAAATAATAAATAATTAAGTACACAGCAGTGTGTGTGTGTATGTGTGTGTGTATATATATATATATATATATATATATATATATATATATATATATATATATATATGTACGTACACACACACCTATTTTTTTCTTTTTACATAGTGTAGGAAAGAGGTTCTCCAGCTTCCAGCAAGGCTCGGACTACTCACAAGTGTGCTTGATGTGTCATCTTGCACATTTTACTAAATACTAATAATTTGGTTAAAGAAGGTGAAAGTGTCTTGGAAATGCCACCTTCTGCTGTGATCCATCATATACAGTTTTAATTATGTTTACAGTAAATAAAAAAGCAGTATTTCATCCTTATGCATACTTTTTCTTCCCAAAGTGGTTGATCCTTCAGTGTGATCACAAAGCATTTCATTCAGGAGGTCTGTTATTCACGCCAAGTTCATTATGTAACATTTGTTCACCACATTTACTTGTGGTATTATGCACCTTACCTCCTTAATCAACCCCATCTTTTTATTATTTTTATATTTTATACATAGAAATGCTTTGCTTCCATTTTCTTTGCATGGAAGAGGAGTGGAAATTGTTCATACTGACTTAAGAAAGTGCCAATTGTATTAAAGCTATCATTTGAAGTCTAGATTTTCATATTATGGGCCATGTAATGTGTTACTATACTTAGTAAATAAAACGTATTACCAAAGCTGATTTGTTTCGTTGTCTTGTCTTTGAATTTGAAATTTGAAAACATGTATAAGGTGCTAGAGATCAGAATTATAGTTATAGTTATTATCTAGTTGTACCACAGCACAGCTGAATTGTGATTGGTGAGAAAGTGTCGATTAATTCTCTACAACAGCAGCTCTGATATTAGCGCCGGCTGTCGTTCAAATCACAGGTTTATATTAATGTGCTGCTTCTAATATATGATCATTTCTATAGTAACAGCTCATTCACAGGGACTTGTAGGATGTAGTCTAAGGCTGCTAAACAACAGAATTTAAAAACATGCTCTTATTTAACAGTGAAAAACAAAAACGTTGATAAGGTTTCTGTTTAAAAAAAAAAAAAAGGTGGAAGGAGTCTCCAGTGTCAGTGCTTTGTCATGGGAAAGTCTTCAGGATGGGACACTGCTTTCTGGTTTCCTGGAAATATGGCAAGCTGAATTTTTTTTTTGTCTCATTCATTTAAAGAAAAAGGAGAAAAGAGAAGCTAGTGAGGGAGCCACTGTTTATGGCTGCTACAGTGTCAATTGATAACAGGGCCTAAATTTTCTTTTGGACATTCCACACCTTACATGTAACTATAAACGGATAAAAATCACAATGTGTCATTTGTTAATAAGTTGTAATTGTGGTGTAAGAGTAATAAAACATGTCGGAATGTACTGTTATTGGAAAAAAAATTAACTTTGGCATAATGGAATCTGGCCATCCTTGTCGTTGATTATTTTCCTGTAGCAGCACGACCCCAAATGCTTTATTCCTTACTTATTAATTGATTAACCATTTGAAATTGATTTAACAGGTTTAATCGAAAGCTCAATAACTTAAAAACAAGTATAAATAATGTACATGTGAGTAAAACTGCACTTTACAGAACTAGGAAAGTGCTGTTTAACTTACAGAATGTCTTTATATTTTAAAACTGTAACTAGCCTTCAGTGAATAAACATGGCACATTTGCCTGAGAGGTGTTGCTGGCTGCAAAAAGTTTTAGCACCCCTAAGTTTTGTAAGGACAATTTAAAAGATAACTAATTGTATTCTTTAATATATATTTTTGTCATTTTTTCAGTTTCAGGTTGGAGGGTAGGAACAGAGCTGTGGTTTTGCGCCACGAACGCGTGTGTGGAAAAGCACTGAGCTCACCGCCTGCTTCCTGCATGGAGTTCCGACGCCATCTTTGGAATCCTATCTACTTATATATTTTTCCCCCCATCCGTATTCTGTTTAGCCCCTACTCACGGATTGTCTACTCACGGATTGTCTCCTTTTGATATATCCCGCATGCTATGATTTGATTGGTTGTTAGTTCTTGGAACACGCGCTTCGAATACGAGCTCGTAGAGCCAATTGTATAGCAGGGGGCGTGGCCTTGCGGAATACGGGTGCGGAAAAATGACGCGTTAGCTACCGGTAGAGCGGGAAGCCCGGCTGCTGTGGTGTTGCTCCGCCAGGAACCACCGACTGACTCAGACAGACTCGCCCACCTTCGAGCCGTTCTTTTCCCCCCTCTTCGCTCTGTCACGAACGCCGAGCAACATGGACCGAGAGCACTTTGTATACCAGGCAAAACTTGCCGAACAAGCAGAGAGATACGACGGTAAGTGTGAGTGCTGTGTTCGCGGCGCGAGGTTTGCACTGCGCGCGCTGCTTATTCCACACTTTCTCCTGTTAGCCTGTTAGCTTCTTCCCAGGCCCTTTCCAAGTCATTTTTTTAATAATTGGAAGGTCTGTATGAGTCGGGAGGGTCATGTGAACAGTTTAAGCTGCTTTATTTCATATTGTTTATGCAGAGAAAATAATAATTTGGGTCTCTAATTGAAAAGGAGAGACTCCTTTATTAAGCGGTTATGATTAATGAGATGGGAGGAGGAGTAGCGCTAGCGATAGCGCCGCTTAGCCGAGGCCTTATTCTCTCTCTCTCTCTCTCTCTCTCTCTCTCTCTCTCTCTCTCTCTCTCTCTCTCTGTGTGTTGAAACCCAGCCAAACTCAGTCATATTCTTTGCAATTAACACACATTTCACCATTGTATACTTTCAGAATATTATCATTTTAAACAGCAGCAGCAGTGTTAATGAACGCGTCATTTTGAGCCGCTGAGATTAGATGAACTGCTCATTTCCAGGCTAACAGCATGCTAGCTAGCACTATATCACCGAGTCACGTTATTAACAAGAAGGCTTAATATTGATTTAAACGCGCACACTTGTCTTTAGAGTGATTTTGGATTTAGTAAGATATACAGTTATACTCTAATTCGTTGACTCACACTGCACTGTAACTTTATATTTTACTTAATTAGCATAAAAGGCGTAATAATATGCAGTAGCGTTAGCTTCTGCCTTTAAAGTGAACACGAGTAATGCTAGACCTAGGCAGCTGGCTAATTTTATTTCATAGCTTGTGCCCCTAACTAGTTATAAACCAACTCATATGACTCAGTCAAACTTTAGTAGTTAAGTTAGATAAAATTCACCCTCTTTAACAGCTAGCGTTATTTTATTAGCCATCCATGCTGCGTTCAATATACCCAAACTGAGCGTTTTATTAACCAGCTAATGTGGCATCACATGTCGTTTCTAAGACTTAGTACGAATTTGGTAGAAGAGCTAGCCAAATAAATCAGACCATTGCTGTCTGAAGAGCTATTTATGTTTAATAGACTGCGGAGAAATGGTTTTCCATGTCAATCAGGATATGTAGCAGTGCAGTGGAGGTTGCTTTGTAATCACACATCCTCTGTGCTTTAGGAGTGAACAACATCAGCGTAGATACTGGCCTAAAACACTGAATTAAAGGAAGAGTCCACCCTTAAACACACTAAATGTGTTTACTTTGAAAGAATTGTGCTGTGCTTAGTAGTTCTGGTCCTAATTTGTTGGCTGGTGCCGTTTTAACGTTATTCCTGTGAGAAGTTAGTGGTTGTGGCCGTGCTGACGTCACAAGAGGACATTGCTATTGTTTGTGCAGGAACATCGGCGTTTAATAGGAAAACACGGTTCAGCAATCTTAAATACAAGGAATAACGATCTGGTTTCACTGGTAGCTCCTAAACACAAAAGAGTAAGCTTCTTTTCTGACTCACTGATTTTTTTAAACAACATTGTTTAAAGTTATATTAATGAGAAATACAACAACAAAGTAGAGGAGGCATTGGCGCAAATGTTAGACTCAGAGTTCCAGGATGCAATGCAGCTATAACACTATAGACTCAGCAAGTTAGTGATCTACGAGATGACGAGCAGTGCACAGAGAACCGAGTAGACGAAACACTAACGCGCCATTGCAGTGCTCTCTTCAGGTAGAGATGAACTGAAGGTGAAATCCCACTGGCTCTGCTATGAGCAGGTAGTCAAACGGTAATGTTTAAACCATTAAAATGAAAATAGACTGACATGACGATGAAAGACATTAATCTAAAATAAAATTCAACTCATACAATAAATCTTGGGTGCTATTGAAGATCACTTGTTAAGTATTAAGATGAGTATGCAAGGGTTGATTTTTCCTTTAGCTTCCTTTATGAAAAGTTCAGCAACAGAAGGTTGCAGCGAGTTAGATTGAACCCTGAGTCTACTAGCATCAGATGCTCAGGTACAACACTATACCGTAACATATTCCTGATTCTTTATTTTGTTTTTATTTCCTTTGAGTGAGTCGTACCATAACTAAGCACCTGGGCTCAATTCTGTTCCTTTTCTTATCCAGGTACCATGCGAGTCTAACCGGGATGTTCACATGCATGGAGCTAAAAATAGTGCAGATCAGTTAGAACTGTCGCGAGTCAGGTCAGATGCCACTATTTGCAAAAACACTAGCTAGACTCACTTTTCTCCTGGACAGCATGACATTTTCAGTGTTTTAGTGTAACGTCTCCAAAGTTTGTTTCTTTTTACGCGTCCTTTTTTCTCCTAGCTTTCACAGTTTCTCATCTGATGTTAGAAGTGTTTTCAGAAAGGTTTTGTATCACTAATATTTAGCTCAGTTTGACATTTCTTGCTCTACCCATGATCTTCAAGTGAGCTGGAATCCTAAAAGTATAGTTAACTATATATGCTCACTACATCAGTGTTTAATGTAACCACATTGTAGAGCCTCTATAGTACACTACAGACTTGGTAGTGATTCAGAAACAGTGAAAAGTTGATTCATTCATATTTATGTTGCATTAGTTTGCACGCCATATTCTCCATATCGAGCCTTAAAAATATCGGCACCCTAGGCTTTGCTTTGTGCGCCATTACTGCAGTGGTAAACTTAATATATAACCAACTAATTGATTAGTATAATAAGTGCTGGATTAGTTGACTAGTTACTAGTCATCAGCTTCTCCTGCTTTCTTAGGTACTCCAGGGTACAGATGGTTCTGGATTCTGATGCGTAATCGTGGAGGGCCGTTCTGCTCTAAATTAAAGGCAGATCCAGTGCACAGGCTTGAACGTGTTGGTGCGAGTTGGGTCACTTTCAGATATCTAGGGCACTGAAGAGAAAGTGGTGTGATTAGAGGTTGTACAGAGGAGATGCTAAGAGCAGAATGCTGATGAGAATTACATGCTTGTACATGTTTGTATTTTTAAAGTTTTAAAAAAAATTTTTTGTATTACTAAGCACCGATCAATGTTTGATGTTGATCAGGAATGATTAAGAAGTGGCCTTTCTATGAAGTACTTTTTGAAATTTGGTGCAGTCCTGTTATTAGGGGTCAGTGTCTGGTCTGACCCGTTCAGCAGTTATCTATACACCAGTACCAAAAAACGAGCAGAAACAGCCAGAAAACATATTAGTTTCATTACATTAACATTCGCTTTTTTGTCTTCAATATCCATGATTGTGATATTGCAGGAGGATCATTATATAAGTGAGTTCTTTTCAAGTCTTTGAATGTAAAGTCTGAATGTCATATGTAGTTTTGTAGCAACTTCCATTTTTTTCAGTGCCTTACGCTGTGTTTCATTTTATCACAACTACCCTCGTCGTCAGTTTTCCCCTGACCAGTTGTGTTCAACTTAAGAGTCATTTGACCGACAAGCTTTTACTCACTTGAGTTATAAACTTGTTAAACGTTATATATATTTAATAATAATGCTTGATTTCCGTAAGTGTCTCAGTGTACTTAAAGTCTGTGGAGTCCCCGTGTAAGAAGAAATTAAATAAAGCTCCGTGTGTTTGTATATATGTGCGTGTGTATAATGTATATGTTTATTTATTTATTTAATTATTTTTAACTGGTTTGGTTTTTGAGATAACGTTGTTTATCAGGACACGTCAAAACCTGTAGACGTAGGTGCTCTGAGATTGATTGGTGTCTCATCCAGGGTGTTTGTAGGAGAGGCTGCAGATCCACTGCGCTCCTGACCAGGATGAATAAATGACGAATAAATGACAAATTAATGCACTGTCATTGGCCATTGTCTTGGAACATAGCCTCTGTGCTATATATTTCCATTACGGTGCTCTTGGAGAACATGATGTCTTCCTTTTACAACCAGCCGGCAGGAACCCAGGAGGCAGCGGGTACAGCTGAGGTCGAACCAGCCGAGCTCACAAGGGGAGGAATGCAGCCCCATGTGTGTGAGAGCGTTCGGAAGGAGAGAGGGAGGTGGAATTGGGGGGTGGGGGGGGGGGGGGGGTGTTCTTCTTCTCTTACATAAGCTCAGAACAGAACAGGCTCATCCTGTCCATTCCCTTCTACTTGTCACTCCAGAAGCGGGGGGAAATCCCGCTAAAATAGGCTCTCGCTCGACATCTCCTCGTCTTTCCATCTTTTCTTTGTTCCCGTTACTAGGAAGTGCAGTGTCGGCGGTGCTTTGGACGCTGTCGGAGGCTCCTGACCTGTGAGAATTCCATTGCAGTGGTGTAATGGTGATGCCCCCCTTTCCTGCCCCTGCCTTCCTACTATGAAGTTCCACACCATGCAATCTATAGTCAAGAACAAGTCTTACATCAGCCTCGCCTGTTAGACTACCTTATACACACAGTAAAGCTTTCCACCCTGCAGCCGGCATGGGTTCTCTTGTAGTTCCGTTTTTGTGTGATTAAAGATATCAATCCAAAGTTTTACTCATTCTGATTGAATCGTGCAATGTGTAAATCCACATTTTTTTTAATTCAAATGTTCGGGTGTCCCATCTCCCAGAAGCTTCAGCCAGACATCTGGGAGCACCATTATTGATATGACCATTTCTGCTGTACCTTTTATCAAGGAAATCATAATCAGATTTGCCATGATTAGATGTTTTGCATCAATGCGAATGGCATTTGCTCAGGAAACTTTGTGTCGAGTTCAACTTTGGCAAACTGGAATTTGCATCATCAGCCAGTAGCACAGCTGCTTTGGCAGCATTAACCTGTGTTGCAGCACTAAGTTTGAAAAAGAAAGAAATGCATGTGATTGGTAAGGTAGCTGCCATTCTCCAAAGCACCAAAGCTAACAACTATCTTCTCCAGTGTTACTTCACTGCAATATTGCCAGGCACAGCAGAAATGCTAAGTGATGGCCAAATTGCAAACTGCACCAGAATGGATGTTTTTCGTCACCCATCTTAGAGTCCTAAATTTGGTAACGGCTGTTTTTCAAGAAAGGCTGCAAATTTCTCTGCATATTTACTCTGTTTTGTACTCAGGCCACAAAATGAAACAATGCATCAGTCTTGGCTCAGAGTTGTACTACGTTATGCTACTCCGCATTCCCATTCCGATGATATCATCCCCCTGCTTTCACTGCTTATCTTCACAGAGTGCATCTGTCTGTCTGACATAGGCGGGTCCTCTGGGACAGAGTTATGAATCAGCTCCTCGCTGCGTGTTTGGGCTCGCACCTTGCATGCCTACCGCATTAGAAATGGCCAGGAGCTTGTGCGTACAGAGCACTACAGCATGTCCTAGCATTTGCAGAGGGTGTTTCTGTTCTTTTTTTTTTAGCCCTTTTGTATTCCTACGAATTTAGTCCAGTAAAAACAGGTCCTAGATGCGCATTGTAGAATAATGATGGGACCTTTTCTGCATTCTGCGCAAAACATGCTGGCAGTCCACCAGCCTCTCCATTAGAGAGAGGAAGCAAGGGAGAAATGACACTATTAAAGGGCGTCTTCTCGTAATCTCTTAAAACTTTATTAAAGAGCGGACAAGAAACAGTCCAAAGAAAGTACTTTATGCACAAGGATTTCCTGGGCAAGGTCTTTGTTAATGTTTTTAGGTGTTTTGTAATCATAGGCACTACTTGTTTGCTGGATATATTTATAATACAAGTAGATTGGCAAGATTTTTTCCCCTAGGATTTAAATCTGGCTTCACATAGCTTGTGTTAATGGATGTTTATTCAAATTGCATGGCCAGTGGTGTTCTTGCTTTTGGGTTTTAAATCGGTTCAACTGCCAACCAAAGCTGTTTTTTCAGTGACATGTAACCACATGGCCAAAATACATGATTAAATGAAATAATTTTTGAGTATCTGGAATTAATTACATTTGTCTGGGGACCACTGAATTGAGGGGTCGTTTTCTTTGGTTTTTCTTTTGGAGTTAGGAGCATTAGTTGAACGCAGCATTCGTGTTGCAGTACCATCCCAAAATCTGAGCAGTATGTATATCTATGGTAGACGTATTCAAACTTTTTACCCCCATGAGGCCCACTTACCGTTGTGAGACGGATGGAGCGGAAGTGGCTTCCAGGCGTGGCAGTTAACATCTGAGATTTTAAACCACCTACGCAGCTGTCAATCATTTCAGATTCAGATGTTGATTTAATGGGGTATTATTGAGTAATTACTTGTTCTTGCTTACTCCCACGTTAAAATACGGCACTCCTGCACAAAACGTCATTTATATTTATTCGTATATATATATATATATATATATGTGCATTTCCCATCTCAGCTCCTCATCTGCACCAACTCTGCAATTTTTTTGGGAGCGCCACACAGTTTAAAGACTTCTGATCTATGATCTCCTTATTGTTCTATGATCCCCTATTGTTCTGGCTATTGAGGGTGTTGTTTGCGCGCGTGTTGCAGTAATGTTTATTGTTAATAATTTTCTTTATTTCTTTCTCTTTGATTGTGACAGTGTTGGAGTGATTTGAAATCGGTGTGACAGTGTTGGAGTGATTTGAAATCGGTGATGTCAGTATCACAAAGGCCAATATGGCAATAATGATTAACAAAAGGTTTGATTTTCTGCCCTGATTTATTAATGAATTTTATGGAGAATAACACGGCAGTATGGCCGCATTTCATGTTTCTTGGAACAAAATTTAGTCATTCACTTTCAGCTAGCTGAGTCACATAGCAATGACTTCAGAAACACCATTGCATCTTACAGAAGGCAACCTGATCTTAAATACTACCATAGTGAATTTAGTCATGCTTTTGGCCAGAGTACATGCAGTCCCTTCTCAGTCTGCCAGCACTGTGTTTAAACTAATAGCTTTTGTTGTATAGTGCTGACACTTGCTGAATGGCCTGAAGGCTTGAACGCTCTTTAACCTGTCGTCCCTGTTCTTAGGCAGAATAGAAGATCAACCCTGCCTAATGGCCAAGAACTCCCCCTCCTCAACTTGAGGGTTACCCAGCAACAAGCTCAGTGGGAAAGGTTAAAGGTCACCGTGTTTAGAAATAGCCACAGCTTGTAACCCTTCTAATATGGGAGTAACCAGATCTAGGCTTCAGATTTATGGCAAAAAACAAATTTATATGTTTATTAAAAACAAAGACTTCTTTTAAACTTTCACTGCTAAAGTTTCATCTACTGTTACAAACCAGATTTTAATACACTGATTTTTATTTTGGCGCTCATGTGCGATTACAAGGAGCAAGCATTAATCCTGTTGTGCACAGTGAGATTTTTTTTAAAACTCAAGCATATTTGCATCAGTGTCGGTGATTCAAAATCTTTTCTTCCCTGCTTTGTGGAATTGTATCCATGCTTTACAGTTTGCCTCCATAACATACATACACATACATACAAGGTGGTTGACTCAGAGGTTCAGGGCTTTTTTTTTAAATAACTGTCCCAGTGTTGGCTAGCTTTGATCTGGTGTAGTCGAGTATATTTTTCCACTGTAATTAAATTTTCCTCTTGTCACTGACGAAAGACGTGTGTTTATCAGGTGTAATATAATGAAATAATGACTGATGTGTTTCATAGACCCTGTCCACATGTATACGGATATCTTTTATTCATCTTTTGTCCAAAAGAAAACAGCGTTTTGGGTCACTGAAAAAGAAGCTTTACGAAAACGCCCTCAAATTTGGAGAATTTTCAAAATTCCATTTTCATGCTCAGGAGTAAAAACTATAGCCGGGTCCATAGTTATAAGAAAAAACACAATCAGTCACTGTCTTTAATCAACCAAGCCTGCATTTCTTAATCAGCTTTCAGCTCTTCTTCTTCTGTTTTTTTTGTCATTGAAGTTTGCAGTGTAAACTCACAGCTGATGTGGCTTGTGTGTGTTTGTGATGCAGAAATGGTGGAGTCTATGAAGAGCGTTGCAGGGAAGGATGTGGAGCTGACGGTGGAGGAAAGGAACCTGCTGTCCGTGGCCTATAAGAACGTAATTGGTGCACGGAGAGCTTCATGGAGAATAATCAGCAGCATCGAGCAGAAGGAGGAGAGCAAAGGTGGAGAAGACAAACTCAAAATGATCCGTGAATACAGGCAAACGGTGAGAGCGCGTCATTGGATCAGTGGCTTTAAAACTGAGCATCGTAGATTCACTCGCTGTGTTTGACTGTTCAAAGCTGAGGCTTTTTTTGTGTGTGTGTGTGTGTATGTGTTTCTTCCTTATGTTATTCCAGATATTTCATCTCAAAGCTTGCGATCTTTATTGAGTTTATTATGTTGCTTTGTTGGACCTGTTACAGTGTCACAGTGTACAGTCTGGTGGTAATCACACCTAAGAGTTGTTCAAAATTCCGACTTCTTGTAGGTTTCATAAACATCTGTAGTGACGTACAAATATCAAAGAACAAGCATGAAATGATTTTCACCATCTCTCCCTTAATGAACTGTTATGGTGCTTTCACACTTGCCAGTTTTTTCACAAATGTACTTTTTCCCTCAGTGCTTTGCATGCAATTGTGTGGGAAGCAGCTGCAAGGTGGACAGAATGCTGCTTCTTTTAAAAAGACCTGGCTACGATTTTTATGTATGTATGTATGTATGTATGTATGTCACAGTGGAGCTTCCAGAGTTGAAAAAAGTGAGGCCAAGTGTTTTGTGTCCCAGCCAATCAGGTAGCATGTTGGGGAAAACAAACATGTGTGCTGCTGAAAGTTTTATCATGTTCTTGAGTGAATATAAGGAATTTTATGACATGCTGACTAAAAGTATTTTATTGCCAATATTCCAGCATTGCCATAAAACTGAAAATAACCTAAATCTAATGTAGATAGCAAGCTAGGCTAGTTAGTTAGCCAGCATCAGTATGACTGTTAATGTTGCTATGGTTACAGTCTGCATGTTGTGTGAGCTGATTTACCCCCCTGCCCCCTTCCCCCTGTTCCCATTTCACCTTTTTTCTCCATATTAGCACCAAAGAAACTCCAGCTGGTGCTTTTTTTTTTGTGTGTGTGTGTGTGTGTGTGTGTGTGTGTGTGTGTGTGTGGAAACAAACACAAGTGTGAAAGCACCCTTAGGTTATTGAAGCTCTTTTCTTTTAAGGTCATAGAAACCAGATGTTCCATGCAATTCCTGCACAGGACAGATATTCCACTGTGTTGTCTTCAACCTGCATGACCTTTCCATGATGATAACATTAGCCTAATCTGTTAGTAAGAAAATGGTATTGGCTGGTGTATATCCTTTGTGTAATTCTAAGCACCTGTGTATTTTAAATGGTGGAATAATACTGTGACTGATTTATTGTACACCCCTAGTGTTGGCTTCTTATCTCCTCTTGATACAAAACACTTGTGTTTCCTTTATAGGTTGAGAAAGAGCTGAAATCAATCTGTAACGACATTCTGGATGTACTGGACAAGCACCTCATTCCTGCAGCCAACACGGGCGAGTCAAAGGTCTTCTATTACAAAATGTATGTTCACATTCACACGACAAAACGGTTTATTTTATTTCAGTACTGTCAATTAACACAGGACTGGGCAGTATGATGAAGAAATCTCGATAGTGTGATTAGTCAATAAAGTGTGTTGTTTTATTTACCTTTTATATTACAGTGTTTATTACTCACTTATTTTGGTGTCTACGTGTGTAAGGCGGAAACACTTGAATTTTCTCTTGTAATAAATATAACTACGGTATCTATCTATATCACCTGCTCCTTGGAACACATTAAGTGATAAACGTTTGACACTGTTAGCACAGTTTTCGCTAGTTTGATTGTTTAAGCCTTCCACAGTCTGTTTTCTATTGATTATTTTGTTGCATGTTACAGCTTGCCAGAAGCGGTGAACGTTTTTAAATATAGCATACTGAACATCCAATGCAGTAATTACCTAGGGATTACGGCTCATTATGTACTTATTAAAATTAAACGCTGTGACCCTGTGCTCTGCTCATGATGTAAACACTGTCCTGGTTTGGTCATTTTGAACACGGTCCAGAAAGTTCTGCAAGTTGTAAATGTTAATCTTTCTTTACAGTGACTGCTGAAGAAAGTAATTAGTCAAAATTAGCTCCATAGAATAATTCCGACAGTGACAATTTATTGTTTTATAATCAGCCTTATTTTTAAGCACTGATATTTCTCACACTCTGAAACAAAATTTAAGCTTCGAGGTGTGTGTGTGTGTGTGTGTGTGTGTGTGTGTGTGTGTGTGTGTGTGTGTGTGTGTGTGTGTGTGTGTGTGTGTGTGTGTGTATATACAGGAAGGGCGACTACCACAGGTACTTGGCAGAGTTTGCTACAGGCAACGACAGGAAGGAAGCAGCCGAGAACAGCTTGGTAGCGTACAAAGCAGCCAGCGACATTGCCATGATCGAACTGCCGCCGACACACCCCATCCGTCTGGGGCTGGCACTCAACTTCTCCGTCTTCTACTACGAGATCCTCAATTCTCCAGACCGCGCCTGCAGGTCAGCTCCAGACATAGCTTCTGAACTGATCTGAATTATCAACTTATTATCAACAAGTAGATTTGTGCCATTTATGGGTTCTATGATGTCTCTGTGCATGATATTGCAGTTGAGGGCAAAATACATGCACTTCCCATACACTCCATTCAGAAGGTGGTTCAGTACAAGAACAAATATGCAAAGCAAGTAACAGATTAGGAATGCACAGATTCAATACTGGGAATTACGATCATGCCCGAGGGCATTTTCATGCTTGTGTCTATTAGCCATATCAGTGTGGAATTGATACTTTTATCCGTTTGCAGCTTGATCTTCACAATGCACATGATTAAACGAACCAAAAAGCAAAGAAAATGTTGGCTGAGGGGCATGCAGGGCTGAAAATCTGTTTGTAAAACTCATTCATTGATTGGTCAGAAATAAAGCGACGGAAAAAGGTAAACAAACCTTTACCAAATGTGTATAGAAATCACTCGGACACGGAGAACACAGAGCTGTAGCTAAATAAATGAGTAGATAATTATACAGACAACTAGCTTTTGGAAGAAATTGTGTATTGTATCCAATGTTTTTCTCAATTTGTTTGTCTGCCCAAGTATTCAGAGCCCACAGTGTTTCTGCAGTGCTGCAGCTCTGCCCTTTGGCTCAGTTTGCACCTTGCAGCTCAGTTTAGCAGCTTGCACCTACAAAAATGCTGCAACCCAAAAACACACGCGTTTGTTTGGTTCACTTCCTGCAGTCAGGTTGATTCAGGGTCAATTCGTCACACTCATTTTCAAACACTCTCAAACACGCAACCGAAGGTGTGAAAGCATCTTCGTAGGATTAGATCGGATTTGTTGTATTTCTGATCTGATCCGTTCATGTTACATATCGCATGCTTGAACACGCGTCCTCAATCAGTACTTATTTACCTACAAAGCGCACCTTTACAGTCATTTTACCTGAATAAACGAGCAGTGAGTGTTTCATATATCCTGTACCTCTAAAGCTCTGTTACTTTGAAATGAAAGCTAGAGTTAGAAGGACTGCTGGGTTATTTATGGTTCAAAGTCAAACACACATGAGTCAGACTCGGGTGAGTCAAGCACGTCAACCCATGAGGCATTTCAATTCAGCGCCACCATGATTTAAATGGAGTGTTGAATGTAATCACAAGGAGCAGCTGCTGTTCTGTGTGTATAAAATAAGCTGGTCATATTAAAGTTCCCCAAAAACAAAGTAATTAGACAACAGAAAACGCAGATAACGTGCCCACACCTTTACCTTCATTAAGAAATCCTGATTCTATGTGTATATAAATTAGAAATGCCTTCTGCCTGTCTGTGCTGTTACATGATATGCATTTGCATGTTGGAACATATTTTTTGATGCAGTAACACTTGTCTGTTACTGATGTAACTTCCAATGAATTCCCTCAATTTTTAAAAAGAATGTGGCAGAGAACGCTTTCACCACAAGGCACATGAAAATGCTCTATATATCCCAGTTAACAATTTAGCTCAGATTTTACTGCTGGTGTGAACATCTGTACTGAATTAATCCCATTTACAATTCCAGTACAAACCTTCTAGACTCCAGTTTAACTCGATTAATCCTCTGTGGTGTGTTTAATTGTTATATTTCTCATATGCATATATTAATAACTAGCGCACATAAAAGCTGCTCGGGTGATTGCAAGTCTTCTTTCTGATCACGCCGCATTTCATTCATCAACCACCTCCAGATGAGCGTGATAGAAAGCTGTTTTAGAAAAGCTGCTGTTTACTGTGTGAGGTGTGAAAAACATCAAACCAGCCCTTCATGTCTTTGTGAATCATCAGCTGTGCATCTGATAGGACAGGTCTACAGAGGCTCGCTAATTCATCAGTGTCTGAAGCTCTGTTATGCAAGGTCTGATTCGTATCTGGAAAACTGTTCTTTTATCATCATTTACAATATGGTATATTTTTAAAAATACCCTGTTTAACTGAACATGTCTCTGCATTATGTTAACGGCCAGGCATCACGTCTTTGAGTTAGTATAAGTGCAAGTTCAATCTTAACATGTGTATCCTTCCATTTTCGCTTGTAGCTTCTCACCTTCTAATAATGTTATTCCTATTACTGAAGATTGAAGCCAGTGTTAGTATTTTGCAACAGAGTCAATATGTTTGAATGTTTAAAGTAAGATAAATTGGTCATTTGTTTGATCCAAAGGTGTTGATTAATTTTCTGTAACAGCAGCTCGTTATAATAACGTTATCACTTCTATAGTAACAACAAATTCACATGGATGTGTATAGTGGACGCGCCACATAAATAGATTAAAAAAAACTATAATTAGGAAACATTTATTTAGTATTTTAGAAGGTGTATGCCGTGTCAGCACAAAATTCAGAGGTAAAACTATTCTTTTAAAGTATAGTGGCATGGAAGAGCCAGCCCTTTGCTGATTATTTTCTATAAAAGCACAAGTGTTTTATTCTTATACTACAACAATCTGTCAGTGATTGCAATTATTAAAAGAACGTTTTTTATCCATTTATAGTTCAGTGTTGTGGAACAGGTTAGTTCCTGTTATCATTGTGTGTTATACCTTATATAATCTAAGTTGTTGTGCAGTTTTTGCAATTTAAGAATGAAAAGAACACTATGAGAATCCTGTAGTCTACCAGAGGGCAGTGTATTGGTTTGGTTCAGTAAAAATGAAAGTCCTCCACTTTCGAGTGACGGTTCTGTAAATAAATCAGTAAATAAATAAATAAGATTTAGAGCAGTCTAGACTTTGAGATTTTATGTGACATTTAATAATTGTTTAAATATTACGTGAATATTAATAATAATATTGGAATATTTAAATATTATTGGAACTAGTGCCTTATTAAAATATTACTCATTTAAAAAAAAAAATAATAATAATTATTGAAGCTTGAAATGCAAGCATGTCTCCTCAGGCCTGACCTTTGACCCAGCTTTTCTCCTTGAATAGGTTGGCGAAGGCGGCGTTTGATGATGCGATAGCAGAACTGGACACGCTCAGTGAGGAGAGCTATAAGGACTCGACACTTATCATGCAGTTGCTACGTGACAACCTGACACTATGGACTTCAGACATGCAGGGAGACGGTAAGAGAGCGAGCAGGACCACTGAGCTCGAGAGCAGCCTGAGGCTCCGTAAACTGTTTACACGAGTCGACCGCTGGGCTCTGATTGGATGTGTGGTTCAGTGGACACTTCCTGTTGTGTCCCTAATTTCTCATTCATTACAGCTGATTCTTTTTCTGTTCCTTACTTGTCCCTTTCATGTCCCTAATTTCTAACCATTTTCTTTTCTTTTCTTTTCTTTTCTTTTCCATTTTCTTTTCCTTTTTTTTTTCATTTCATTTCTCTTGCTTTTTTTTATTTTCTTATGTCCCTTTTGATTTATTACAACTGATTTTTCCCTGTTCTTTCCTTTTCCCTGCCATGTCTGATTTCTAACCAGTTTAAACTTTCTTTCCTTTTTCTTTTCCTTACCTTTTCTTTCTTTCTTTCTTTTTGTTTTTTTTTTTTTTTTTCCTTGGTTGTTTCTTTCTTTCCTTGTTTTTTCTGTTTTTCTTGCTTTTCTTTGCCACCTCTGTTCTTTTTTTTACCTGCTATCTTTCCATTTTTCTTGGTATGTTACATTCATGTTTCTCTCTTTCTCTCTCTCTCTCTAACGTATGCTTCTCAGTTCTCTAACCTCTCGCTCTCTCCTCCGTGTCACTGGCGTAGATTCGTAAGGATCTCCACCCCCCTCATTTCCCACTAGAGCTCCTCTTTGTAAGTTATCTCTCTTCTGTGCTTTTTCTTCACCTTTTCTTTCTCACCCCTGCTGCTCCTCTGCTTCTCACTAACTACACTGCATCCTGCTGTGTGTGTCCAAGTGCAGATCTGTTTATTGTCCTCAGAACTTTGTCACGAGGGCAGTGTGGTGTTCCTGTTCACATTAGATTAGTCTACAGTCGAAACCTTTGCACTCGTGTGAAGTCTTGTTCCAGCTAGCCTAGCCCGTATGACATCACTGATTGCTATTGCTGTCCCTTTTGTTTCTGGGCCTTTGTGTCGCTCCTTGCTAATTCCTCACCACACATCGGAGTGAGGCAGTTGGCCGCACAGTCGCCTTGGTTACGTTGCCGAGCAGCAAGCGGCCGAGAAATCCTACTGGGGTTCCTGCGCCTGTAAATGAAGTTCCAGTTCAGCTGACACGGCCTTGCATAGTTCATGAATTTTTATATTTTTTTTGTACACATTCAGTACCGCATCTTGTGTCTGAGTAAGCTTTATAGACACTTTAAAAACACACTCAGTCTGTTGCTTTGGAACACTTATAACATGTTATATGGTGTGTGCGCGTGTGTGCGTGTGTGTGTGCGTGCGTGCGTGTGTGTGTGCATGCTATAGGACAATTGTACGGTAGTACATCACTGTTTTATAGCACTTTTCCACAGGACAATGTGGTACAGCAGCAAATCATTGATCCCACATTTTCTTCTTATTACCATTGACAAGTGACCCTGAGTACTCTTGGCAGAGTACCAGGAGTACCAGGGAGGGACATGTGGATGGAGTTAGAAATAGAGCCAATATGGAAACAAAAATGCATTAGTAAGCAGCTTTAGGAGAAAATATCACAATTTTATCAGAAACTTTATTTTCCTGCAGTAATGTTTTACTGTTGCTAATATTTACCTCACATTTTCAGGTTAGAAGCCTTCCATTTATGTCCACAGTACGCACACAGACTCATGAATATCACATTCTTTATAAGTTAAATAAAACAAATAGTGAATTTCTTCATATATCATATTCTGAAATCACATTAGAGATGCATATTGCTGAACAAGCAGGACTCCGGAGACAGTTAATTGTACAATTAAACTCTCAATAAAACAGAGTGTCAGAGTCAAGTTTGTGATGCTTGTCAGCCAGGTTTGGTTGTTTCTGCAGTGTAGGAATTTATAAAACATTTTTCATGCTGGTATTATGTCTATTCACTGCTTGTCTTCAGCGAGGAAAGAAAAAAAAAAAAAAGCTCAAATTTCACTCTCTGAGCCGGTCTCTGAAACTTGTTTTCGTCATCTGTGCCACTGTTCATGTCTCTCCCTTCCGAATCACATTAGCATGCACGGTTTAATTCATCTGTAGGGAATCATCGTTTACTCCTTTAAATGCAGGATGGAAAGCATTCAGTGTTATAGAAAAGAGCTGGTTACCACATTGTAGCACTGGCAAGTTTCAATAACTCATACAACTCTAGGCAGCAAGTCATCCTTATTTTTCTAGTCACCACACAACCTCCAGAGATCTCCTCCTGTTTCTATGAGTATTATGTGATGGGAAACGGACACAAGTACTTGAAGAGTTAGGGAATATTCTGGATTTGGATTAGTAACGATTCCTTGCCGTACTACACTGTCCAGTGGAAAAGTGCTTTTAGATATGGAAGAATCTGTAATAATAAGCTGAGACATATACACTCACCATCCACTTTATTAGGAACACCTGTACACCTGCTCATTCATGCAGTTCTCTAATCAGCCAATCATGTAGCAGCAGCACAATACAAAAAAGTCATGCAGGTACGGTTCAAGAGCTTCAGTTAATGTTTCATGCAGATACGGGTCAAGAGCTTCAGTTAATGTTCACATCAAACATTAGAATGGGGGGACAAACATTCTGTGTAAACTTTAGAGACTGTTGTGTGTGAAAATCCCAGGAGATCAGCGTTCTCTGAAGTACTCAAAGCAGCCCATCTGATAAACATCCATGCTACGATCAGAGTCACAGAGATTGCACTTTCTTCATTCTGCTGTGTGATGTGAAAATTATCCGGCACTCTTGACATGATTGGCATGATTGGCTGAATACATAACTGCATGACTGTACATGTGTTCCTAATAAAGTGGACAGTGAGTATATTTTCACATATTAACTTTATGAATGTAATGCTTATATTAAATTTTTAAGGTTTGTGTTTATACCAGAATTGATTTTTGTTGAATCTGCTCTGAGAGCTGATCTGTTCTTATCTCAGGTGAAGAACTGAATAAAGAAGCACTGCAGGATGTGGAAGACGAGAACCAGTGAGACGTCACCACATGGGACACTCTTTCCTCTGCACTCTCTCTCTCTCTGTCTCTCTCTCTGTCTCTCTCTCTCTGTCTGTCTCTCTCTGTCTGTCTGTCTGTCTGTGTCTGTCTCTCTCTCTCTCTCTCTCTCGCATCCCAAGTCTCTGGTCCCGCCCCTCTCAGGTCTCCATGGTGTCACCGAAAGAGCTCCGAAGTCACCCTGTCTCCTCCAGCACTCACTCTTTCTCTCCTGTATGTCGGTTTAGCGCTCTGCTCTTTTGGGTTACACCCTGGGCATTTTTAAATGTGCGCCCCCCTGCCCTTGAACTTGGCACTATCAGATCCACACATGAATTGACCTCCTGAGTGAATAGGCATTGTGGAGAACTTCCCCTGCTGGTTTATTTGTATTAAACTTGCAGAGTGTTGTCTGCGTATGGGCTTGTTTTATGTCTCACTTTGCTTTTAATTCAGCGCGCGGTAGCGGTACGGCGTCGTTTGCCTCTGTTCTGTGATTGGCAGAGTTATTGCTTCTGTAATCACACACATTGCTGACTGTGTCATGGCAGCTGGGATGCTAAATCTCAGCTGTCTGTTCTGGGAGATGCAGCACCCTACAAAGGGCATTTTTTTCCTTTTCCTTTTCCTCTGCTTGGTTTTTAAAGGGATGCCTATTAAATTTTTTAGGTGCCCGTTTTAAAGCAGGCTCTCAGAGCCATTGTGTTTTGCTGCCAGTCTATTCCTATTGCTTTGCACACATCAGCCTCTATGCAGAACGTCGCTCCAGCACTGTATGTGAACACGCGCTCCTGTCTAACCATTCATGGGGGAAAAAAAGACCCCAGGTCAACTCCTCAGCTTTTATTTTATTATTATTATTTTTGTCCAACTTGGTTCAGATGCAGATTTCTCTGCCTCAGCTTCGCCCCTCTCTCGTGCTCCCATTTTCTCTCTTGCTCTCTAGAACTTTCTCTTTTTCTCCTCACCCATTCAGTATGTGTAACTTGAATCTGATTTGTACTACTGGATATTCTGATCGGAGCCAACGCGCACCATCTGTATTCTTACTGAAACACAGCATGGGATTAACTTTAACCTTCAAATAAAACCAAACCTAAGTTAAAAAACAACATTTCTAATGTGTTTTTATGTGTTTGTTCTGTGTATATAATGTTGGAGGATAAACAGTTTAGATAAACAGTCAGAGTTTAGACGGTACGTTAGAATCGGAATTAAAAATGTCTGAATCGGTGAATTTTGCTGAAAAGACAGACGAGAGACTGGACGTCCTTTTGTAGTGCAGAAATGAATAAAGCTGCAGTTTCTGTCTTAACAACAACTGTATAAAGTGTGATTTCGGGTAAGATGTGATGCTTTATACGTAGATGCTGCAGCAACCTTACAATAAGTCTTAATATTATTGTCAGGCCTTTTCCTCACTTTCAAGTTAAAGGCATGTCTATAATGTGGGACTGTTGGTTTGGTACAGTTGGGATGATTAGTTCTTATATAAATTAAATCTTTTATTTATTTATTTTTACTTACTTTGGTACTAAATTAAACTGTCAAGAATATAACAGTTACTTTAAGGTAATAAAGTAAGCCACATAAAATGCTAATATCAGCAAATATAAATATCACCTCCTTTTCATCTTATTTGTATCATTTCTAGCATTTTAAACAATAAAAATTAAAATTAGTGGGTGTAGTTGTGGGAGAAGTACTCAAGTTTATTACTGTTTATTAACAAAATTGTAATCATCAGAGATGCCTGTAAAAAGGCTGACACGTGGGGCTTTTGTGGGATATAAACAATTTTTTTTTACCTATTCTAATTATTAAAAAGCATATGTTATATTTTTATAAGCACACAAACAAATGCTGTCCCATTGCATAAAACATGTTCATGTAACATGAGACTGTCATAAAACACGTCATAGAAACGAAAGTTGTAAAATGTATTTTATTTTAGTTAGTGGTAGGTGTTGTCACAATACCAGATGATGACTTCGATACCTATACCACTTATCACGATGTTTGATATTGTACGATACTATGGCAAAAGCGATGCTTTACCAGGTATCAAGTCTGTTAAAATAATTGGAAAATATTTATTCTTTATAGAGAATAAAATGCTCAGAAAATAATAAATAAATACAGAAGTAATTATATTCATAGTTTTATTTTGAAATAATAATGATGGAGTAAGATTATATATTTCATTGATTGTTTCAAGATAAAACTTTATTTTTAGCACTTTGGTCACGCCATATTCATGACAACTTTTTACATAGTTTTAGTTCCACATGAACAGCATTGTGTTTTGGGTGTAAAAGGTCTTTTATCAGTGAACTTGCCCTTTTTACTGAACAGAAGCCCCGCCCCTCTGATCAGGTCAGGACAAAATAAAAGTAGAGCTTTAGTGAGTGGTTGGTTGTCTTCATATATCCCTGATGGTTAGTCAGCTGTGGCCAGAAATTTGTAATGTATTTTTAAGTGCACCCTGTACTGAGTTAGGTTTCATTGTCACATGTCAGATCTGTAGCAGATTTCCGCACCACATATGAAAAAAGCACAAATCAGAATTGAAACTCGATTATTGTTGTTCACATTGTCATGAAAAAGTCAGATCTGTGTCTCACATGAGGAAAATGACTGGATTTGAGGAATCTTGCCTGAAGTGTGAGCCCAGCCTCATAGCTGGTGGAGTGAACAGCAGAGGGAGCCAGTGAGCTGCACTTAGTGAGCACTGCTGAAGTTCTCTGGTGTGTATTTCAAGACCATAAAGCTAATTTCGTGTGTTTAATCTTGGAGAGAAATATACAAGCGCTTCTAATCTTATTGCACATTGGTTTGTTTATTGCACTCAACAACATACAAAGGTTTCTAATAGTTACTTTATTTGAGTCTACATGATACAGTTCCCTTTCTTTTGTGGTGTCATGATTTTCATGAGTGAAATTTATGAAACCGTTCCTTTGAGGAGCTTTGAAGCCTTCATTAAAGCCGGTGACGATGAGGAACTTCTCACAGATGAGCACAAAAAATAAAAAAATGAACACAAGGTTGGGAGTGAACAAACGTAACTTTTCTAAATACTAGTGTGCTTGAAATAAACCAAATGGTACAGTCCTCATGTGAGGGTAAAAGTGACAATACAGTGGAAAATGTTCAGTAACATGAGTGACGTAATATATATTAGGGATTTTTTTTTTTTTAAATACAATCCATAATCAAGAAACAAGACAAATAATTTGTAAATAAATATATACATCAACTAAGACATCTAATTCTTACGGAAAACATTCTGACAAATAAGGGGATAATCAATAATCTGACTAATTGACAACTCATATCCTACTGTAAGATATTTGGAAGGACGCAGTCCATCAAACACAGGTTTAAAAACATGCCCTAAACATAAGTCACACTATATCAATATACTTTATACTGTTTTCTTCAGTCTTTATAAATATTAAAAACATCACAAATCTAGGTTCTGACATCTGTTCTTTATAAAACTATGTCAATTTTTTTTAGTAAACATTCAGCCACAATAAAGAAGACTTTTTATACTTTTAATGCTAATAATGCTGTACACACTTATATATATTTCAAGATCTCAGTAATATAAACATTGATCGTACCTAAACATACACAACCAGGATAACAAAACCCGTACAAACTTTTATCAAACATCGTGACGCTCACTGCAAAAACTTAAATAGTAACAGTGCTATTCTAGAAATGCTAAAAATCCAAAGAGTTCACGTCATGTTTCCTAAAAATCTGTTTCAAAGCTGTGAAGAAAAAACAATGAGCCTCTTTGTGTGCAGGAAATGCTACTAGTAAATCTCTGTAGGTCTAGTTACTCTAATAAAATCTGAAACACACAGGGACGTCCTTGTCCACAGTTCTGAAGTATTGCTACAGTCAGTGCAAAACAGTTACTTTACGAACACAAGATTACATACAGTATACAAACACAAGTCGAACTAATTGTAACGTTAGAGGTGAGAAATCGGAGCTGAACGAGCTGTTCCTACCTGACAGGTGCATGCATGATTCAACACGCAGAGTTATTACTGGGAGAAAAAAAAAAATCACAGCACACAAAAGGTGAACTTCTGCAAAAGACCTGAAACCACTTCTCTTCATTTATACAGTAAACACCTGCATCCGGTTGCACCAGCTGAAGTAAGAGCGATCGTAGCCAAGTCTGAATGTTAATGTCAGCATCTTTGAGTTTACTAACTAAGTGACGAAATAAAAAATGAACAGTTTTACCAAGCCGGGATCTCGTTTTGGTTTGTTTGGAACAGAAATGATATAAAATAAAATATAAAAGTATTTTATATTATGATATTAGTTGGAAACCAGTTAGAAGGAAATAAAAGAATGGTAAGTAACACTATTTATGTATGATAACCTACTCTGTTTATAGGAAGCCTAGAACATAAATAAAACCAAATAATGCATTTAACCAGAACAGAATAATGCATTTTTTAAATTCTTTTATTAGCATTGTAGGAAAAATACTTAAGGAAAAGTACTTTAAGAATTTTGGTCTATTGGGAAAACATTTAGAGTTAGGCTATACTTTCCTGAAATCACACTCCAATGGAAAAAAAAAAAAAAAAACGTTATTGACTAGTTTAGCAATTTGTTGTTTTCAGTTAAGTGAAAAATTTCATTCATTTTCAGTTTTTGTTCCTTGAACTTTATGACTTAAAACCTACACCCACCCCTAGTATATGCAACATTTGCCATAAATAAAACTACAACTTTATTATATCATTGATTTTGTATATGTTTTTTGATATTAAACAATACCAAAACTGATAACGAAATGAGTAAGTTACTTAATCGTCGAAATGAGTAAGTTACTTAATCATGTATTGGAACATTTTATTTAGCTTTGTTTATGTTTCCCCAATGTTCACACACTTAGGCTACTATGTTTGTTCTTTATAACATTAGCTAGTTGATTTCCAATGAAGTGCTGATGAATTAGCTAGCTACATTAGTTACCTTGGCTTGAGCTGGGTTGCAGTGAAGAGAGGACTTTATTCTATTTTTCGGAAAAAAGTGCATTGGTACGTTTGCCTACATTTTTCTTCCATTTCGTGGCATATAGTGGCTGACTGTCAAGAACAACATACTGGGTAAGAGCTGGGTATTTTCACTCACCTAGCATTGTCAGTAGACATTTTTCTTTCCTAGCTAGTGTTCGCTGCTAGTAATGATCTCCTCGTACTCCTTGAGTTTTATGTTGAAGATGATTAATCAGGTTACTTGTATTGTAGGAAGATCCTGTAAGTCCTCCTTTTGATATTTTTGCAGAGCACAGTTTGCAGTTTGCTTTGATTGTCATCATTACTCTGTGAAAAACGTCCAGATCGCTGTTTATTAGTGAGGGAACACGCACTAGGACAACGTGGCACGAGATGTTGGTATCAGAGCGTGTAAATGAACATGGCATCAAACCGATATAGACAGATATTAACCACTTCCCTGTTTCTATACCCATGTGGGTTGTGGATGTAGTGTTTCCTGTTAACGTCAAATCATGTTTCTGATTGGCTGGTTATGGTGTATACATCACAAAACATTTCATCTATGATAGTTTTACGCACTTTGAGGTATGATATACTCAGTCTCTGTTTTGCAAAATTCTGAACCGTGCTAGTTCTTTACACCGTCACTTCCGATCGAACTTGCGTTCAGCTGGTGCAACTGGCTCCTCATCATGTTTTCAGGTCTCATACTACTGGTTTCATATCTGTGGTTAAAGTTGTGTCCTACAATGTTGTGAGTTCAAATCTCAGATCCTTCGACTGTTCAGTTGTGCTTGGATCGGAGTCTGTGCTTGGATTTTGTCTCACTTGTATGCCACTTTGGATAAAGCATCTTCCGAAGGAATAAAAGTGAATATAAATGTGTTGTGATTCTGAGGCAATTGTTCATCCAGGCTGATTTGTTTCATACTGACATGTTCCTAAACACGCAGCCACAATGAAGAAGATGGACGTTTTAGGAGCAATGCTACAACTTTGAACTCAGAACGATATATGATCACCTTTACTGCTGTTTTATCTACTCAGGAGTAGGCAGCGGTGCTTTTATGGATGAAGTGGCACTCTCTTTGAAATGATTCAGTGTGTGAACTGAAAAACAAAGCTGTACATGTACAGTGTAACTGCATTAGTCGTCCGGACAGAGGCGGCTTCAGAATCTTTCATTCTGAGCTATTAGTCCATCTGTCCCTCTTTAGTTTCCTCCACTGTCTCTGCTTGGCCTGAGATTCAGCTCAGGTTAACACCATGTCCAGTGTGAATGAATCAAACTCAAAACGAGAACTAAACTGGTTTGACTGGTGGACTTGTGGATGTAAGTCAGGATGGATAGGATTTTTTTTTTTTAAAGCTGCCCGAAGAGGATGGAGCAGAGGAGGAAGATTGAGTAAAGCAGCATGAGGCACAAACCCAAACGCCGGTCCAGCTTCCAGCCGTTCAGGTGAACACTCAGCACCTGGATGCATGAGAAAGCAAACAACAAAACACTTGGATTAAAAATTATTTTCAAAAGACCCAAAAAAGGATATTTTAATATATTTGAAGTACGTGCTTTTTTTTTTTGGAGGTTCTGTGGACATTTGGATAGTCCTCAGACAATAAGTACAACAAAATACATAATTGAAAGACCTAAAAAATGTACTTTTAGTCAGGTAAAGTTAAGGTTAGTTATGTGTTGCATTATTTTGCCCCAATACCATTTAATTTCATCAATACAGAACTCAGTGAAAAGACATTAAAACTAGGGTGTATGTATGTCAGCCTAAGACTAAGTGTTACTCACAGTGAGGAAGACGGATGCTAGTAGCAGGATAACTGAGTACACCAGACCTTTATTGTTGATGAACACCTGGCAATACATGGAAAAATACAGTGTAAGAAAAATATCAATCTAAAGCCTACATGGGTTTCTTCATCTTAAGAACTTCCTGGCTGTGGATTTTTCCCCTTCATAAGAGCAGTAGCATACAGTCAATGCTATGAATAGCTTTTAAATAAATATAATAAATAAAACACATTAGTAATGAATTACAAACACTCTGGTTAATTAAAGACAGTCCATTAAACCTCACTTATCAAGCTGGATACCGACAGATTTATTCATAAATCGTTCATACGAGCATTTACACAAGAAATTTGGTATTCGTGAAAATCCTGAAATTTTGGAAAAAACATTCATATCCTACTCATGCTCCTCAGTGTGTGTAAATTTACTCATAAGAAGATTTCAACTTGTTCCACTTCAAATCATATAATTTACATGGATTACTGCACTATTATATATGGAGTATACTATCAAGTTTAAATAGCTTATGTTTATTATATTTGCAGCATTTAGCCCTTACCCTGAGTGATTTCTAAAAGTGATTTCTGTGTCTCTATCAAAAACACATCATCATGCTAGTTCACTAGGACAGGGAAATCAAGCCAACACAAATCCATAAATTAAGACAAATATCAGACAAATATTCATTCAATTATAACAGGACAAAAGCCGCCGTATAAACATGGACGAGCCACGTCTGTCTGCGCGTAACTGCAAGCCATAAACAAACGCCTCAGCTGACGGAAGATTAAGGTCACACTCATGACGTAAAAGATGTTTAAAGACAGGTATGAATTTTTCAGAGGGTGAAAGTTGGGTTGTAAATTGGTTTTGTTTGCTACGACATCTTCTTTTAACGCTGTGCAGCACTTCCCACACGGGACTGTGTGACGTGCTTGGTGTCCATGATCACTCGGGTAGAGTTTAAATGTCTCCTCACTTAAATCAAACCTAATTCAACATTTCTGTATTTTTTTCTGGTGCTGTTACACTGCAAAATATTTTTATTGGCTTAGAAGTGAGTCAAAATGTCTTCCACTTCTGCCTTTTTTACTTTTGTACTTTTTTACTTTCAATGCTCATTTCACACTCCCAGCTGCTTGACCTTTTATGGAGTTTTATGGGTGTCACTAAACGCAAATGAGCTGTGTCGGGAACGCGCTTTGCACTTTACGGGTGATCAACACACGCATGCGAGTATGAAGAAAATCAGGATTTCCTAAAGAAATCCTAAAGAAAATTTTAGTTGGCTTAGTTTGGCTTATGCAAACATTTACACAAACCTTTTTGACTCTATTATCCAGCACGTGTGTAAGATTTATGAAGCAGAAGTAAAACTGAGACAACGAACAGGTTTTAGCTGGTTTTACTGTCCCTTATGTTATTGCCAGCCATGAAAGAAGGAAAGCTAGACCATGTCCTAAATCTTAATTTAACCCCAGAGATAAACAGACATAGGTCAGATCTTTAAAAAAAAAAAAAAAAGGATTTTGCGAGTGTGTTTAATTTGCATATTTTTGTGCAAACTTTTTTCTTTTTTAAGTGTGCAGGCTTAAAATTTTTGCATGCATACTTAAAATTCTAGTATGCATACTTGATTTTCTAGTATGCATACTTGATTTTTAAGTATGCATACTTAACTTTTTAGTATGCATACTTATTTTTTAAGTATGCATCTTTTTTTAAGTATCAATAATTATTTTGTGATCAACTTTTTTTAAATATGCATATTATCTAACATACTTATTATTTAGTATTTGTACATATTTTCAGTGCTTTGTACTTTCATATTTCTATGCTTAAAGACGTCTATGTGTTAGTAGATCAAGTAAACCCTGCTTAGTTAATTAATCCATTGGATAAGTTAGGAAGCTTTAATTTGAGTAAGCAAATGGAAATGTGGAAATGTGTGGAAATGTGGAAATGTGTGGAAATGTGGAAATGTGTGGAAATCACACAAATGCACAAGCCACTTTTACTACTGCTGCTCTCTCTGTTGCACTACAATGTAACCAGGTCCACTTCCACAAATGCTGCTCTCTCTTGTTTTGCACTAAAATGTAAATATCTACACACTCACATGTGCCGTGAATGTCTATAGTGTACATACTGTATTTTATTTTATTTTATTGTATTTTATTTTACTTTTTTAATTACTTGTCTTGTTATGTTGGTTTCTCACACCATGGGTCTGAGGGAAACGAAATTTCAATCCTCTGTGTGTCCTGTACATATAGCAGAATTGACAATAAAGTTGACTTTGACTTTAAGTTGGCGTTGTGAGTCGTGTTGTTGCTGCATATTCCAAGGGATGCTGGTTCACGCCTCAGCTCTGCTTTCTTTCCTAGAGTTTCTAGATTCCTCCTGGGCCTGTGTGGGTTTCCTAGAGGTTCCCCAGTTTTCTTCCACCCCTTGATAACATGCCACATAATGGTTACGTAATGGTCTGACTTGTGAGACTACCACAACTCTGACCAGGACAAATCTGTTGCTGTTGTTGACCAATGAAATACCCAATACTAGTTTTTGGAGAACATCCTTAGAACAGAAACACGTGTACTGAATATCATTTTAACCCTATAATGCCAAATATATACTTAAAAATACATACTTAAAATTGTAGATCCCTCCTGGGCCTGTGTGGGTTTCCGAGAGGTTCCCCAATACTAGTTAAAAATATATATAAATGTATATAAATACCCAACACTAGTTTTTGGAGGACAGCCTTAGAACAGAAACACATGTCCTGAAATATCACTTTAACCAAATTTCCATGATATCAGTGTTTAGATGTGCATTTATTAAAACATGCAGTGAACAGTACTGTCCCCGATGTTATTGCCAGCCATGAAAGAAGGAAAGCTAGACCATATCGTAAATCTTAATTTAACCCCAGAGATAAACAGACATAGGTCAGATCTACAAAAAAAAAAAAAAAACATAATGGATTCTGCGAGTATGTTTAATTTGCATATTTTTGTGCAAACTTTTTTTTAAGTGTGCAGACTTAAAATATTTTGCATGCATACTTAAAATTCTAGTATGCATACTTGATTTTTAAGTATGCATACTTGATTTTTAAGTATGCATACTTAAAATTTTAGTATGCATACTTATTTTTTAAGTATGCATCTATTTTTTTTAAGTATCCATAATTATTTTGTGATCAACTTTTTTAAATATGTATATTATCTAACATATTATTTAGTATTTGTACATATTTTCAGTGCTTTGTACTTTCATATTTCTATGCTTAAAGACGTCTATGTGTTAGTAGATCAGGTAAACCCTGCTTAGTTAATTAATCCATTGGATAAGTTAGGAAGCTTTAATTTGAGTCAGCAAATGTGTGGAAATGTGGAAATGTATGGAAATGTGTGGAAATGTGTGGAAATGTGGAAATGTGGAAATGTGTGGAAATGTGTGGAAATGTGGAAATGTATGGAAATGTATGGAAATGTGGAAATGTATGGAAATGTATGGAAATGTGTGGAAATGTGGAAATGTGTGGAAATCACACAAATGCACAAGCCACTTTTACTACTGCTGCTCTCTCTGTTGCACTACAATGTAACCAGGTCCACTTCCACAAATGCTGCTCTCTCTTGTTTTGCACTAAAATGTAAATATCTACACACTCACATGTGCCGTGAATGTCTATAGTGTACATACTGTATTTTATTTTATTTTATTTTATTTTACTTTACTTTTTTAATTACTTGTCTTGTTATGTTGGTTTCTCACACCATGGGTCTGAGGGAAACGAAATTTCAATCCTCTGTGTGTCCTGTACATATAGCAGAATTGACAATAAAGTTGACTTTGACTTTAAGTTGGCGTTGTGAGTCGTGTTGTTGCTGCATATTCCAAGGGATGCTGGTTCACGCCTCAGCTCTGCTTTCTTTCCTAGAGTTTCTAGATTCCTCCTGGGCCTGTGTGGGTTTCCTAGAGGTTCCCCAGTTTTCTTCCACCCCTTGATAACATGCCACATAATGGTTACGTAATGGTCTGACTTGTGAGACTACCATAACACTGACCAGGACAGATCTATTGCTGTTGTTGACCAATGAAATACCCAATATTAGTTTTTGGAGAACATCCTTAGAACAGAAACACGTGTACTGAAATATTATTATAAATTTCCATGATATCAGTGTTTAGATGTGCATTTATGTGCATTAAGAAGGAAAGCTAGACCATGTCGTAAATTTTAATTTAACCCCAGAGATAAACAGCCATAGGTTAGATCTTTAAAAAAAAAAAAAAGAAAAATTCTGCGAGTGTGTTTAATTTGCATATTTTCATGAAAACTTTTTTTTAAATGTGCAGACTTAAAATTTTTTGCATGCATACTTAAAATTCTAGTATGCATACTTGATTTTTAAGTATGCATACTTATTTTTCTAGTATGCATACTTGATTTTTAAGTATGCATACTTAAAATTTTAGTATGCATACTTATTTTTTAAGTATGCATCTATTTTTTTTTAAGTATCCATAATTATTTTGTGATCAACTTTTTATAAATATGCATATTATCTAGCATACTATACATATCATTTTAACCCTATATACATAACACTGATAACATGCCACATAATGGTTACGTAATGGTCTGACTTGTGAGACTACCACAACTCTGACCAGGACAAATCTGTTGCTGTTGTTGACCAATGAAATACCCAATACTAGTTTTTGGAGAACATCCTTAGAACAGAAACACGTGTACTGAATATCATTTTAACCAAATTTCCATGATATCAGTGTTTAGATGTGCATTTATTAAAACATGCAGTGAACAGTACTGTCCCCGATGTTGTTGCCAGCCATGAAAGAAGGAACGCTAGACCATATCGTAAATCTTAATTTAACGCCAGAGATAAACAGACATAGGTCAGATCTACAAAAAAAAAAAAAAAACATAATGGATTCTGCGAGTATGTTTAATTTGCATATTTTTGTGCAAACTTTTTTTTAAGTGTGCAGACTTAAAATATTTTGCATGCATACTTAAAATTCTAGTATGCATACTTGATTTTTAAGTATGCATACTTATTTTTCTAGTATGCATACTTGATTTTTAAGTATGCATCTTTTTTTAAGTATCCATAATTATTTTGTGATCAACTTTTTTTAAATATGTATATTATCTAACATATTATTTAGTATTTGTACATATTTTCAGTGCTTTGTACTTTCATATTTCTATGCTTAAAGACGTCTATGTGTTAGTAGATCAGGTAAACCCTGCTTAGTTAATTAATCCATTGGATAAGTTAGGAAGCTTTAATTTGAGTCAGCAAATGGAAATGTGTGGAAATGTGGAAATGTATGGAAATGTATGGAAATGTGTGGAAATGTGGAAATGTGTGGAAATCACACAAATGCACAAGCCACTTTTACTACTGCTGCTCTCTCTGTTGCACTACAATGTAACCAGGTCCACTTCCACAAATGCTGCTCTCTCTTGTTTTGCACTAAAATGTAAATATCTACACACTCACATGTGCCGTGAATGTCTATAGTGTACATACTGTATTTTATTTTATTTTATTTTATTTTACTTTACTTTTTTAATTACTTGTCTTGTTATGTTGGTTTCTCACACCATGGGTCTGAGGGAAACGAAATTTCAATCCTCTGTGTGTCCTGTACATATAGCAGAATTGACAATAAAGTTGACTTTGACTTTAAGTTGGCGTTGTGAGTCGTGTTGTTGCTGCATATTCCAAGGGATGCTGGTTCACGCCTCAGCTCTGCTTTCTTTCCTAGAGTTTCTAGATTCCTCCTGGGCCTGTGTGGGTTTCCTAGAGGTTCCCCAGTTTTCTTCCACCCCTTGATAACATGCCACATAATGGTTACGTAATGGTCTGACTTGTGAGACTACCATAACTCTGACCAGGACAAATCTATTGCTGTTGTTGAACAATGAAATACCCAATATTAGTTTTTGGAGAACATCCTTAGAACAGAAACACGTGTACTGAAATATTATTATAAATTTCCATGATATCAGTGTTTAGATGTGCATTTATGTGCATTAAGAAGGAAAGCTAGACCATGTCGTAAATTTTAATTTAACCCCAGAGATAAACAGCCATAGGTTAGATCTTTAAAAAAATAAAAAAAGGATTCTGCGAGTGTGTTTAATTTGCATATTTTCGTGAAAACTTAAAAAAAGTGTGCAGACTTAAAATTTTTTGCATGCATACTTAAAATTCTAGTATGCATACTTGATTTTTAAGTATGCATACTTATTTTTCTAGTATGCATACTTGATTTTTAAGTATGCATACTTAAAATTTTAGTATGCATACTTAAAAATCAAGTATGCATCTATTTTTTTAAGTATCCATAATTATTTTGTGATCAACTTTTTATAAATATGTATATTATCTAGCATACTATACATATCATTTTAACCCTATATACATAACACTGATAACATGCCACATAATGGTTACGTAATGGTAGAGGACAGCCTTAGAACAGAAACACGTGTCCTGAAATATCATTTTAGCCAAATTTCCATCATATCAGTGTTTAGATGTGCATTTATTAAAAAAATTCTAGCATGCATACTTGATTTCTAAGTATGCACTTATTTTTCTAGTATGCATACTTAAACTTTTAGTATGCATACTTATTTTTTAAGTATGCATCTAATTTTTTTTAAGTATCCATAATTATTTTGTGTTCAACTTTTTTTTAAATTTTATATTATCTAGCATACGTATTATTTAGCATTTGTACATATTTTCAGTGCTTTGTTCCCTATGCTGTTTCCAGCCATGAAAGAAGGAAAGCTAGACCATGTCCTAAATCTTAATTTAACCCCAGAGACTTACAGCCATGGGCCAGATCATTTGAAAGAAAAACATAATGGATTTTACTAGTATATTTATTTTGCATACTTTCGTGCAAACTTATTTGTAAGTGTTTTTGGGTTAAGGGGATATGCATATGCACACTGCAAGAGCAGCACAGGAATAACAGCCCTTTTTTTAAAATTAAATATACAGTGTCCAGAATATACTTGTAACATGATTTTTTATATCCTTCCACCTAGAATTGGATCTGTAGCTGTTTAACCATCTCACAAGTATGTCCCAGCTCTTAAACAGTGAAAGAGTGCTCACCGATGATCCATGTTCGACCACAAGCGTTCTGAGCACCCATGGGAAGCCCAAACCAAGCAAGATGTCAAATATATTACTGCCTATTGAGTTAGACACCGCCATGTCTCCCATACCTGAAACACACACACACACACACAAAGGAAGAAATATTCTATTACTTTCTATTTTTATTCATCTGTGAGCCTGTCATGCTTCCTTGATTTTATACTATATTTACACAGGAGCCTGTATTATATAATACTCAGATTCTGCTCCTTTTGGTCTTAGCTGAACTTTTTTGATCTGTTTAGACAAGCTACGAGATTATTACGGTAGGTTTAGGTAGCAAAAAATGAGAGAAAAAAAGGCTTTTTGGCCCAAAAATTGTACTTAAGGTTCATCCATATGCAGACCTTACTGATATGAACAAACTGGAACTATTAAAGTCTCATTGTCTTCTTTGCATAATAAAAGAGCTGATTGTGGAGTGTAGCAGAGTGCCTATTACTGGTCACACTATTATCATTTTAGAGTCACAATCACTGTGCTGTAACTGATTACACCATGGTGGGGAGACCCACAGTGTGCAGAATAAACTAGCACAAATAGCAGTTCTGCCTCTCCATCTCACGTGAATATAAAGACATGTAACTACAATAAATAATTACTGTTGTATATACTGTTCTGTAAGCGTAATCATCAGTCAGTGAATCAGTGCGGTTAAAGACATTTAATTTATACCAGTAACTAAACAATAATGACTAATGAAACTAAAGATGTTTAAGGGAATAAGTATCTGTAACGCTACACCTACTTCTAGAACGAGAAGAATACAAGAATTAGAGTCATAGTTATCACGTACCTTGGCGAGCTACGATCAGGCTAGCCATGCAATCCGGCACACTGGTGCCCGCTGCCAAGAACGTGATGCCCATGATATAATCCGGGATGTCCAGCGTGTAGCTGATAATGGTGACCTGAAGAGACAAATATTTACATAATAGTGTTTAATATCATTAAGCTTTACTGAATTTTTCTGTGAAAAATGCTATAAATCATAAACAATAACTATAATCCAAGATGGCTTGTCAGCATGCCTTGCATCTGTTTTTATATTCGCACTGATATGACAGAGGTAGCAACATCTAGAGTTTAGCATTTATGATTTTTGGTCCCTTGCTACGGCGATATCAGAGCCTCTTGAAGACTACACTTTACTGCTTTTTCGGATAAACCAGCAGTAAATAAATTTCAGGCAGAATTCACTGAAGGGGAAAGGACCTGTGGATTTACGAGCCTCTGTCTCGAGAGCCAATAGAAACCAAGAAGGCAGGACTGTGATTTCTTTAGTCAGTAAAAAAATTAATAAACAAATGGAGAAGCTGCTTACTATTAAGTAGCAGTCACACCAGACTTTTGCCTCACTGTTTTCTTACTGTTGCTTGACACATATCCAAAATGAGCCATCTTGTCTACCAACATTCTGTTTTTCTCTCTTCCTGCCTGCAACATTGGCACCTTTGATATTTTGATGATACCACAGCAATTTGGGTTCTCTTACCATCCACACCATCAGGTAGGAGAAGATGGCAATCCAGAGCGTGGAGGTGATGAAGGTGACCATGAACCAGCGATGCCAGCGGGGCAGAATGCAGTTGGGCACGGTGTAGTACAGCAGCACACCCAGTGGCCATGATACTACCCACTTAACACGGGCTGCACAACCATCTGGCGAACACACAGTCATGATATGTAAATGATTATTCATTTACTACTTCCGATATAAAGATACAAATTAGGACTATCTATTAGATCCATAATGACTAGCAGGAGGTTTGGGATAACCTGGCAGACGGAGAGGTCTGAAGATTTCATCCCCATCCTCCTCTTCCTCAGGCTGAGGGTTATCTGCTTTCACAGCTCCATCTATGTCTATCCTCTCTCCATCCTGAAGGGGTCTCTCCACACTCCCTCCGTTCTCAATCCCTCCCGAGCCAAATGTCTTCACTGGGCTTCCCCTCTGCCCTGATTCCCTTATCAGCCTCTGTCTCTGAAAAACAGAGTCAACCGTTTCTATAACTTTTAACATCAGTAATAGGGTGATAGGTTGTCTCAGTGATATTGTATTATTTTCATTATTTTCCATGCTAGTTACTACAGATGTATGTATATCATATATATTTATATTAAAATATTTTCCAACATTAACGTTAAGGACTAGGGACCGGTAAACAGAAATTTTCTTAAAAATCCTTATAAAAAATTTTCAGCCCTTTTTTAAACCAGAAAGATCGTAGAAAAGTCTTGATAAAATGATTGTATTAAAGGTATTGCTCTTTATACCATAGAATTGAATTCTCAATTCTGATTGGTCAGATGTTTGTTTTGTTTATTTTTCTATAACAGCAGCTCTGACTGTAATGTCGGCTGTAATTCAAATCACGGGTTATATTAATACACTCATTAATGTTTCTGTACTAAGAACCCATTCACAGGGACTTACATGTTGCATGTAATTTAAGCCTAATAATAAATAAATTGAAGAAAAACATATAATCTTTGATATGGTGAAGATTTCTGTGAGATGTTTATTTAACATTTATGGAAGGAGTATCCGATTTCAGAGCTTTGTAACAGTCAGTGAATAAAGTCTGTCTTAAACATGAAGATGAGATCCTTTGTACATTTAAAAATATATTTTGCAGAGGTTTTACTATAAATTAAATAAAAGAAACGAACACTGCAGAGACATGAAGATAATAAATTTGATATATATTTCAAAACAGATTTATTAAGAGGATTGCTATTGAGTCCCCAGTACTTTATAAAAACAATGCATATCAATCAATGCAACACCATTTTTAATGATTTTCATCTGGTGTGATTTGGGGGTGGTGGGGAGGAGGGGGGTCTCTGTATATACAATACATACATATTTCAGACAGCAACCTAAAACTATGAAAACTTCTCTGTTTTCCACCAGTATCACTTTTATTTATTTTAAACAGCTGTGAAAAAGTGTTTCTTATTGTTTCTTCCAGTTGGAAACTAGTAGAAACATCCCAGACTGTTCTCCTGCTGGCTGTGCCACGCTATGTAAACCACAACACGTCAATCAGAAAATGACCTGTAGATATCAGTGATATCTGAATGCTGAGTGTGTGATGGTGTGTAGTGTATACTGATGGTGTGTAGTGTATCTCACTTCGCTGATGAGTACGCGGCCGGCCATGCTGAGACGAGTGCGAGGTGAGAAATGGGGCGTGATCATGATGCGTAGCCCCGCCTCTGGGAAAGAGAGCTGGTGAGGCCTGAGGATCAGCAGCTCATCCACCATCACTACTGGAGATTCCTGCTGTGCTGCGCCAGGCTGACCTGAGAACAGTACTGAGATATATTAACCTACACTGATCTGAGACCCGTACCAACATATATTAACCTACACTGACCTGAGAACAGTACTGAGATATATTAACCTACACTGACCTGAGAACAGTACTGAGATATATTAACCTACACTGACCTGAGAACAGTACTGAGATATATTAACCTACACTGATCTGAGACCCGTACCAACATATATTAACCTACACTGACCTGAGACCTGTACCAACATATATTAACCTACACTGACCTGAGAACAGTACTGAGATATATTAACCTACACTTACCTGAGGACAGTACAGAGATATATTAACCTACACTGACCTGAGAACAGTACTGAGATATATTAACCCACACTTACCTGAGGACAGTACAGAGATATATTAACCTACACTGATCTGAGAACAGTACTGAGATATATTAACCTACACTGACCTGAGAACAGTACTGAGATATATTAACCTACACTGACCTGAGAACAGTACTGAGATATATTAACCTACACTGACCTGAGAACAGTACTGAGATATATTAACCTACACTGACCTGAGAACAGTACTGAGATATATTAACCTACACTGACCTGAGAACAGTACTGAGATATATTAACCTACACTGACCTGAGAACAGTACTGAGATATATTAACCTACACTGACCTGAGAACAGTACTGAGATATATTAACCCACACTTACCTGAGGACAGTACAGAGATATATTAACCTACACTGACCTGAGAACAGTCCTGAGATATATTAACCTACACTGACCTGAGAACAGTACTGAGATAAATTAACCTACACTGACCTGAGGACAGTACTGAGATATATTAACCTACACTGATCTGAGACCCGTACCAACGTATATTATTCTACACTGACCTGAGAACAGTACCAACATATATTCATCCACAATGACCTGAGAAGAATCCTGATGTATTAACCTACACTGACCGAAAAACAGTACAGAGCATAAAAAGCTACAGTGACCTGAGAACAGTCCTGAGACATATTAACCTACACTGACCTAATACAGTACTGAGATATATTAACCTACACTGACCTAATACAGTACTGAGATATATTAACCTACACTGACCTAATACAGTACTGAGACATATTAACCTACACTGACCTAATACAGTACTGAGATATATTAACCTACACTGACCTAATACAGTACTGAGATATATTAACCTACACTGACCTGAGACCCGTACCAAGATATATTTACCTACACTGACCTGAGAACAGTACAGAGATATATTAACCTACACTGACCTGAGAACAGTACAGAGATATATTAACCTACACTGACCTGAGAACAGTACTGAGATATATTAACCTACACTGACCTGAGAACAGTACTGAGATATATTAACCTACACTGACCTGAGAACAGTACTGAGATATATTAACCTACACTGACCTGAGAACAGTACTGAGATATATTAACCTACACTGACCTGAGAACAGTACTGAGATATATTAACCTACACTGATCTGAGACCCGTACCAACATATATTAACCTACACTGACCTGAGAACAGTACTGAGATATATTAACCTACACTGACCTGAGAACAGTACTGAGATATATTAACCTACACTGATCTGAGACCCGTACCAACATATATTAACCTACACTGACTTGAGGACAGTACAGAGATATATTAACCTACACTGACCTGAGAACAGTACTGAGATATATTAACCTACACTGACCTGAGAACAGTACTGAGATATATTAACCTACACTGACCTGAGAACAGTACTGAGATATATTAACCTACACTGACCTGAGAACAGTACTGAGATATATTAACCTACACTGACCTGAGAACAGTACTGAGATATATTAACCTACACTGACCTGAGAACAGTACTGAGATATATTAACCCACACTTACCTGAGGACAGTACAGAGATATATTAACCTACACTGACCTGAGAACAGTCCTGAGATATATTAACCTACACTGACCTGAGAACAGTACTGAGATATATTAACCTACACTGACCTGAGGACAGTACTGAGATATATTAACCTACACTGATCTGAGACCCGTACCAACGTATATTATTCTACACTGACCTGAGAACAGTACCAACATATATTCATCCACAATGACCTGAGAAGAATCCTGATGTATTAACCTACACTGACCGAAAAACAGTACAGAGCATAAAAAGCTACAGTGACCTGAGAACAGTCCTGAGACATATTAACCTACACTGACCTAATACAGTACTGAGATATATTAACCTACACTGACCTAATACAGTACTGAGATATATTAACCTACACTGACCTAATACAGTACTGAGACATATTAACCTACACTGACCTAATACAGTACTGAGATATATTAACCTACACTGACCTGAGACCCGTACCAAGATATATTTACCTACACTGACCTGAGAACAGTACAGAGATATATTAACCTACACTGACCTGAGAACAGTACAGAGATATATTAACCTACACTGACCTGAGAACAGTACTGAGATATATTAACCTACACTGACCTGAGAACAGTACTGAGATATATTAACCTACACTGACCTGAGAACAGTACTGAGATATATTAACCTACACTGACCTGAGAACAGTACTGAGATATATTAACCTACACTGACCTGAGAACAGTACTGAGATATATTAACCTACACTGATCTGAGACCCGTACCAACATATATTAACCTACACTGACCTGAGAACAGTACTGAGATATATTAACCTACACTGACCTGAGAACAGTACTGAGATATATTAACCTACACTGATCTGAGACCCGTACCAACATATATTAACCTACACTGACTTGAGGACAGTACAGAGATATATTAACCTACACTGACCTGAGAACAGTACTGAGATATATTAACCTACACTGACCTGAGAACAGTACTGAGATATATTAACCTACACTGACCTGAGAACAGTACTGAGATATATTAACCTACACTGACCTGAGAACAGTACTGAGATATATTAACCTACACTGACCTGAGAACAGTACTGAGATATATTAACCTACACTGACCTGAGAACAGTACTGAGATATATTAACCCACACTTACCTGAGGACAGTACAGAGATATATTAACCTACACTGACCTGAGAACAGTCCTGAGATATATTAACCTACACTGACCTGAGAACAGTACTGAGATATATTAACCTACACTGACCTGAGGACAGTACTGAGATATATTAACCTACACTGATCTGAGACCCGTACCAACGTATATTATTCTACACTGACCTGAGAACAGTACCAACATATATTCATCCACAATGACCTGAGAAGAATCCTGATGTATTAACCTACACTGACCGAAAAACAGTACAGAGCATAAAAAGCTACAGTGACCTGAGAACGGTCCTGAGACATATTAACCTACACTGACCTAATACAGTACTGAGATATATTAACCTACACTGACCTAATACAGTACTGAGATATATTAACCTACACTGACCTGAGACCCGTACCAAGATATATTTACCTACACTGACCTGAGAACAGTACAGAGATATATTAACCTACACTGACCTGAGAACAGTACAGAGATATATTAACCTACACTGACCTGAGAACAGTACTGAGATATATTAACCTACACTGACCTGAGAACAGTACTGAGATATATTAACCTACACTGACCTGAGAACAGTACTGAGATATATTAACCTACACTGACCTGAGACCCGTACCAACATATATTAACCTACACTGATCTGAGAACAGTACTGAGATATATTAACCTACACTGACCTGAGAACAGTACTGAGATATATTAACCTACACTGATCTGAGACCCGTACCAACATATATTAACCTACACTGACCTGAGGACAGTACAGAGATATATTAACCTACACTGACCTGAGAACAGTACAGAGATATATTAACCTACACTGACCTGAGAACAGTACTGAGATATATTAACCTACACTGACCTGAGAACAGTACTGAGATATATTAACCTACACTGACCTGAGAACAGTACTGAGATATATTAACCTACACTGATCTGAGAACAGTACTGAGATATATTAACCTACACTGATCTGAGACCCGTACCAACATATATTAACCTACACTGACCTGAGAACAGTACTGAGATATATTAACCTACACTGACCTGAGAACAGTACTGAGATATATTAACCTACACTGATCTGAGACCCGTACCAACATATATTAACCTACACTGACCTGAGACCCGTACCAACATATATTAACCTACACTGACCTGAGGACAGTACAGAGATATATTAACCTACACTGACCTGAGAACAGTACTGAGATATATTAACCTACACTGACCTGAGAACAGTACTGAGATATATTAACCTACACTGACCTGAGAACAGTACTGAGATATATTAACCTACACTGACCTGAGAACAGTACTGAGATATATTAACCTACACTGACCTGAGAACAGTACTGAGATATATTAACCTACACTGACCTGAGAACAGTACTGAGATATATTAACCTACACTGATCTGAGACCCGTACCAACATATATTAACCTACACTGACCTGAGACCTGTACCAACATATATTAACCTACACTGACCTGAGAACAGTACTGAGATATATTAACCTACACTTACCTGAGGACAGTACAGAGATATATTAACCTACACTGACCTGAGAACAGTACTGAGATATATTAACCCACACTTACCTGAGGACAGTACAGAGATATATTAACCTACACTGACCTGAGAACAGTACTGAGATATATTAACCTACACTGACCTGAGAACAGTACTGAGATATATTAACCTACACTGACCTGAGAACAGTACTGAGATATATTAACCTACACTGACCTGAGAACAGTACTGAGATATATTAACCTACACTGACCTGAGAACAGTACTGAGATATATTAACCTACACTGACCTGAGAACAGTACTGAGATATATTAACCCACACTTACCTGAGGACAGTACAGAGATATATTAACCTACACTGACCTGAGAACAGTCCTGAGATATATTAACCTACACTGACCTGAGAACAGTACTGAGATATATTAACCTACACTGACCTGAGGACAGTACTGAGATATATTAACCTACACTGATCTGAGACCCGTACCAACGTATATTATTCTACACTGACCTGAGAACAGTACCAACATATATTCATCCACAATGACCTGAGAAGAATCCTGATGTATTAACCTACACTGACCGAAAAACAGTACAGAGCATAAAAAGCTACAGTGACCTGAGAACGGTCCTGAGACATATTAACCTACACTGACCTAATACAGTACTGAGATATATTAACCTACACTGACCTAATACAGTACTGAGATATATTAACCTACACTGACCTAATACAGTACTGAGATATATTAATCCACACTGACCTGAGAACAGTACTGAGATACATTAATCCACACTGACCTGAGAACAGTATCAAGATATATTATTCTACACCGGCCTGAGAACAGTAATGAGATTCTACATAACAATACTACTACTACTACTACTACCAATAATAATAATAGTAATAATAATAATTATGACAACAACTTTGTTTATATAGCACCTTTTATACATAAAATGGAGCTCAAAGTGGTTCACAATGGAAAAGATGGATAAAATAATAATAAAACAATAATAATGCAACACAACATTAATAATAAAATTAAAATATGATCTGGAGAACATTACTGAGATATATTAATCCACACTAACCTGAGTTCAGTACCGAAATATATTATTCTACACTGATCTAAGAACAGTACTAAGATATACTAATCTACGCTGATCTGAGAACAGTACTAAGATATACTAATCTACGCTGAACTGAGAACAGTACTAAGATATACTAATCTACGCTGATATGAGAACAGTATTGAGATACAGTATAACTGTATTTAGCTATAGTATATTACTCTACACTGACCTAAGAACAGTCCAGTACCATCACAGATGTACTGTTCTAAAACCGGAGTATGTATGACCTTTATACCTGGAGCCAAGAAATTTTCGTACTTTTAAATTTGTAGTTTGTATAAGTTTGTGTTTTAAAATACACTGACAAATGTCAGGCTACCAGGGCTCCCCACACTGTCCTCCCCAAACACACAGAGATCATCACAGATAATGATGTGACTGTTACCAAAAACACTGACCAAGTGCTGACAGCACCAAACACACACACAGACACAAAACATATGAACAGACTGATGCAACAGCATAAACACACACTGACTCGCACTAAATTAGGAAAAGAAGAGATGCAGCAGCAGCAGCAGCGTGGCGCCCCTGTCCAGAACAGCACGAGCTCCCCAGTAAAAAAAAGTGAGCTAATCAAAATACTATTTCAAAATATTTTTGTAAACTCTTTTAAAGAACAGAAAAACTAAATAGTCAAGAATACCATTTTACTGGACAAGTTCACATTTTGTAAACTATTATTTCAGAGATTGATTGCTTCTTATTATTCTGTGTAACACAAGGGTTTAAAGCCCACTACAAATGGATTTCATAAATTAAACTTTTTCCTTTTCTTGTCTCCAAACAGTACTGAAAAAGGCAGGAGGCTGCAGTTAACTCTTTATCATCAATAAGAAAAATTGGAGGTGTAAAAAATGATTAGACCTTTTCTTAGAAGCACCATGGAGGTATTGCAGTTGGCTCCATCCTCCACAGTGTCGTCGATTCGAGGGGCTTCTCCTCGCAGGCAGCACCGGCCTGGACCACCGCAATGGTGCTCCACGAAGCTCGCAATCTGACTGTTAAACCTGCACATGGGAAAGCAACATGAGCACACACACAGCAACAACAAGCTGTGTTCTCTAAAAGATCTAAAAGATCTACTAGTGCAACATGCTTTCAATACTGTAACTATTCAATGTATACAAAAATGACAAAATTCTAGTACAGATGAGTGCAAAAGTTTGCATCCCATGGTTTCTGGCTGTTGAAAATGTAAATGTACCTCAATTATCTTCAAAAAATACAATTCCAGGAACCTAAAACTAAAATGTGGATGTTTCCTCCAACAAGGCAACATCAGATTCAACATAAAAAAAAGTTTTAAAAGAACCAAAACCAAGGAGTCAGAAAGACCCTCTTGGGTTTAGAAGTTATTAGAGAGTAATTATTTTACATTTAGAAACGAAGATACAAACCATTAAACTGATATTTTGTTTTTTAATATCTTAAGACACTATTTGTGTATCATAGTAACAATAAGGGAACTCATTATCTTAATTCACCTTGAGTTACTAAAGATTTCACTTGTGAAAACATGTGCCTGCTTGTTAAAAAAATCTACAGTCTTATTTACAGGGTCTACATAGGATTGTGTCTTTCACATGATCAGCATGGCATGTGCTGTCCAGTTTTGCACGTTTGCCTTAATGAATATGTAATTTGGGTAGTTTCTCCCTAAAAGTACAAAATGCAGGGCCTTATCTGGGCAAATAGATTCATTCTGTACCTATAATTTACCACCTTAAAGTCACCTTAAGAATGGCAATTATGTCACAAATTAAGACATACAGAGGGCATGTATTAAATTTGCAGTAACCTGATTCCACTGGCTGAAGACAAAAATACATACTATACTAAATTAGTAAGAAGTTAATCTAAATTATGCCTTAGTAAAAATAATCAGAATATAACACACTAATGTCTACAGTCTTTTATTCATTTACTTATATCATATTTTGAACAGTTTTTGGACTCGTCTCACTGCTTTGTCTGGTGTTATATTGCGTTTTTGTTTTATTCTTTTGGGAGTTTCTTTGTTATAAGAACTTGCAGGAGCTACTGGAAACATTTATCACACACGAAAATCTCATTTACACACTGTTTCCTTCCCCGATGTTGCACATGATATAATTCTTCCAATTATACTTTTTTTAAATTACCTGCAACACACTCACTATTTGAGTGAAACTTTTATGCATTGCTCATTGGGGTCTTATACAACTGCTGACTTCTCAAATCTGATTGGTCAGCAGGTGTTGATTAATTTTCAGTAGCTCCAGCTGCAAGGTAAATCACAAGTTTATATCAATGTGCTCTCTCGAATGCGTTATTGTTTCTGTAGTAACACCTTACACAAGGATTTGTAATGTGGATGTTGCGCATAAACAGATTAAAAGAATTGTGTGTAATTGTTGATGATGTGAAGTTTTTTGTGAGGAGGCGTATCACACCGTAACACTACGCCCTGTCGTGTTTTATTCCTTACTTAGTAAATCAGGGTATAAATGTCTTGGTATAAATTTGTTTTCTTCATTGTGTCCTAAGGGTATGCAAACTTTTGCACTCAACTCCACATGACTGCATTCACTCACTTCATGATGAGAATGTAAACTCCGTACATGGAGATCAGGAGCATGGACTCCCACCTGGAAGAGTGTACACAAGACAGATAAATAGAGCTCAGTGCCAGATACATGCTCCATTTGGAATTTGTTCGTTTGGACCAAAGCGTGATAAATGCTGTGTGAAATATCCACAGTGATGCTCAATGACTGCACTTGCTGTTTTAAAGGAGGAAATAATGTTCGCTGATTGTTCGTTCTCCCCTTTTAATAAGCTTGAGATTGTGACTGATTTCATTGCGAAGGCTGTTCTGTGTAAGCAAAGCGCAGGGGTAATAAGCCTGTTTGATGCATTCATTCATATGTAAAAGTAATGAAGGGCTGTAATTAGACTCACCACACAACCCTCTCATCATAGATGACCTAGAGGAGCAGTTCAGGAAATGAATAAATGCAGCGAATTAATGACAGCGAGCATCAGTTATTGTACAGTATATCAAATCAGAATTTCATCAGTTTATTCAGTAGTTTATTCATGGGATAATCTAACATTTGACTGGCTTTACCTGTGTTCAGCTTAAACGTAGGGACATTTATCTCTCTCCCTCTCTCTCACTCACACACACACACACACACACACACACATACACACACACAAACTCACCAAGATCAAAGCCAGAACTGAGAGGATGTAGTAGAGTGAGTCTCGGAACAGAGACCACCAGGTAAGAGCCACCGTCTGTGAGCGAGAGACCGAGATCCACATTACTGATCACACACAATAACGCTGACTCACAGTCACTCATGTTTCAGACAGAGGACAGCTGATACATACTAATGCAGACGTGCTAACACTGCTAACAAGAAAATCTTAGCACAAAGAGAGAAAAAAACTGATTTTTTCCATGTCGCCATGTCGCTGGCTTCCTGCTAACAACATAAATAATAAAACACAGTGATATTTATCTGCAATCTGCAGAAAAACTTGGATTTATAAGCTGATTTTAAGCAGATTTTAAGCAATTTGCAGTCCGCTCCATGTGTTATACTGCACATAATACTGCAATAACCATTTTTAGACCGTGTACACTTTTGTTGGTACTGATACTGAAATAATTTACATAGTATAAAGCATTCAGGTGCATCATGGAACATTTTGTTTAGCTCTGTTTATGTTGGCTGTTCCTGTTTGTCGCTAGCAATGAACGTCTTATGCTTAGTTTTATGTTGTGCCATTTAAACTGTCAAAACTTTAATAGAGAATCTAAACACACTATGTTAAACACACTCAGCGAGCACAGTCATTAACAATGACCACAAGGTGCCATGAGTGAATCGTTGACCCTGGCGAGCGAGGGGAAAGGAAGCGTCCGTGCCTCAGTGTTCAGTGCTCGCAGAAGAGAACTGCTCTCTCTTATGTGACAATTTCTCTGCACGCTTCAATGCTCCGTGCTCATGAATACCTTTGAGTGCACACAATTCATGGCATCTCACACTCAGTTCTAATGGCCACAAACACTGATGTTGTTCAGCCACTCACACACTCTCAAATAAAGATGCTGTTTAAACAACATATATTTTGTCGGAAGATGCTGTAGTTCCTCATCCTGATATTTTCACAGAGCACAGGTTGCTGCCTGCTTTGCTTTGATTGCTATCAATAATCGTGAAATACGTCCAGGCGTAGTAGTTTAGTGTCATCTATTAGTGTGATTAGTGTGGCAATGTACACTAGCCTTACATCACGTAGTATCACGTGGTATTGGAGCATTTTTTTTGTGAATATGAGTACAAGCATCAGACTGATGAAACATCACTTATATGCCCAAAATTCTCAATATATCTACAAAAGATAACCTTTTATGTTCCATGTCCTTCCTCTGTTCTCTATATAATTTGGTCTGATTTCTGTTTTATCTGAAAAAGTAGTTTTAGATGTCTCCTGTGTCACCATAGCAAGAGATCAAAAATCATAAATGCTATGGCTAAACCGCAGACGTCCGCGCCTCTGCCAATAGCCGCAAAACTTTTACTAAACTTCGCAGCATTGAGCAGGCATTAAAGCAAAACCAGGAGCCTCATTATTCATGTTTACGTTCTTTATGAAATGAAAACGAGCACTAAGCTTGAAAAAAGCTCAAAGCTGTCAGAACCCACAGACTAACAACTAATGCAGAGCGCTGGTCGCATTATCAGTAGACAGAGCAGTCACAACTCAGTGGCTGCTGGGAAAATTCAAATTAGAGACTACAAAACAGTAAAGGCTACAGAAGCAGTCTCCAGCATTAAAATGCATGTATAAATAAATGTATTTATTCCAGACTAGAAATTTCCACACTTTCTCTTTTTTTAAACTCTTTTTTATACCTCCTGCTTCTTTTTTTATTATATTCTGAGATAAACTGCTGGAACAGTTTGTGATTCTGTGTAAATCATCCAACTTATTCTGTGTGACAGATTGCAGTATGCAGTATGTATGAAAAGCTGAACACTGGGTTAAATTATGTACAACTTTTGAAGTGTCAATCAAGATTTTCTCCAAAAATGGCAGCAGGCTTATGTAAGAATCATTAACACCTCAGAACAAAAGAACAAGGAATCTATTTTCACTGGCTGAAAGCTTAGTTTTTCATTTTACAGTTCAGTAACTTTTAGTATAATTTTTTTGTATAGTAACTTTTTTTGTTGTTCTTCAGACTGAAAGTCATCAGTTGCTTCAAGGACTGTATTACTTTAAAAAAGGTCATTTTTAAAATCTGTTATAAAGGACTATTAATTTGACATGATACAATTTCATTTGTCTAAACCAGTGGCCTACACTATACTATACCGCACTGTTGAATTCTCAATTCTGATTGGTCAGAAGGTTTTGATTAATTTTCTATAAAATAAGCAGGTCTGATAGTAGTTCTGGCTGCAAGAAAAATCACAGATTTATATTCATGCTGTAATACATTATAATTTCTGACAGGGTCTTGTATGGCGGACACTCCACACAAACGGATTTAAAAAGTGATATTGTTGCTATGGTGATGTTTTCTGTGAGCATTTGTGGAAGCAGGAAGCAGTCTCCAGTGTCACCCTCAGAGGTAAAGCTGTAACTTTAAGTTTTTCCCACACATAAAAGTCTTCAGGATAAAGGATTTTCTTGTTTTGTTTCGCAGATGTTCCACAACATTCAATGTAACTATAAAAAGATAATACATACTACATGTTGCTCTTTAATACTGGCACTGGGAAATTGCTGGGTAAAAGAGAAGTAAATCTTTAAGACGTGCTGTTATAGGAAAATAATCAACTTCAGGGTAGTAACAGTAACACTGCTTTGCTTTTGGTTATTTTCCTATAACAGCACACCCTGTCATGTGGAGACAAAAAAATACATATTTAGAAGTTTAGGAACATGTCCACCCACTTCTCCTGTTTCCTACATCCATGTGTGTGTGTGTGTTAATTAAACAGATGGAACAGACAGTTACCTGACCAGCGAAGATGCCACACACGCCGATGATGACAAGGATGTTGAAGACAGCTGACCCGACAATCGTTCCCACTCCCACATCCCCCTTAGTGATGAATACACCTGTCAATCAAACAGAGGCTATGATTAGCTTTAAGGGATTCCTGCTTTCAGAAACAGACATGATGATTTGAAACCATTTCATGCAGTACCCAGACCTGTCAGAATTATTATATCATCATGATAATAATGACTGAATTATTTGAGATTCCACAATCATCAAAGCAGAATGTGTCGACAAACCTGAGGTTAATTCTCAATAAGTTCAACAATATAATGAAAATTCATATGAAAATTCATAAAATATATGTTCATTTTTCTATGAATTATTTCTAACTATAGTTTGTCATGTAACAGTAATATTTAGTTAGTGATGCAAGTTGTAACTTAACACTATGGCTAAAAACAGGTCTTTTGGTACCAACAAACAACACTGTGCAAGCCTGGGGTTTTTAAAGTGCCTGTCAACAAAAAGCATTAATTATAAAATAAATCTGAACACAGATACACATTTTCTGGTTCTAATTCCTCTAAGTGGCCTACTTCCCAGATCGGTTAAGACCCTTTTAACTAAAGGTTTTTTTTTTGGTTAATACTCACTTAATAATCTTTGTGTTACAGAACTGTGATCAATCACACTACATAACCGAAATGACACAGACGTGACCTCTGAACTGACCAATCAGAGAGGTGAAGAGCTCAGGGGCGGAGCTTCCAGCAGCCATGAATGTAGCCCCAGCTACATCCTCACTGAGGTGCAGGTTCTGAAGCAGACGATGAGAAACACTACATGTGATTATGCAGTTAGACATCCTAAAATGCATCCTAAACACACCACAGGGATAAAAATGTAGGTCAAGTAACAGACTCAGTGTGAAAAGCATCTGGACACCCCAAAATGAGGTACATATCTCACGGGATTATGATTCAGTTCAATCTCATTTCTTTGCCTAAGCTCCTTTTAACGCAGTCGCTCCCCACAAAAGCGGCATTATCTGAGGTCGAAAAAGCCCCACTGGTGAGAAAAGCACTCCGATTGGAAGGGAAATGCACTTTGCAGATGCTCCTCATTAGCAAGACCTTTAACTGGATTTGGTGACACGTTGCGTTAACATCCCAAATGAGGGACAGGGAACAAATTGAGCTGTCATCACTTTGTGTGGCCGCTCATATGGTGCCCATCCGTTGTGACTTCTCACCTCTGAGATCTTCTCCAGGGAGGGAACGAAGTAGTCATCACAGACGATAGCGAGAGCGTAGAACATGTAAATGGCCTGGAGAGAGAGAGAGAGAGAGAGAGAGAGAGAAAGAATCGAAACTGTTGTTCTATTTATTGTGCTAGGTACTTGACCTTATGTTCAAAATGACTAAAAAATGGATTTAAACCTGAAATTGATATTTGTATACAATCTGAAAAGTGTGCTCATGCAGCTCATGTTTCCCTGATGGAGGACTTTTAGTCAGTGCTAGGATGACATGAGTGAATAACTAAATGATTAAATTAATGAATGACTCAATGATTATAAAAATGAAAGAAAAACAAAGGATTTAAGGTAACCAAAAGACTTTAAAATGGCCACGTGCCAGAATAAGGCCCTTGCAAAAACTATGTTAAAGCTGCAATGCGAAAGAGTTACCAGTTAAAAATGAAAAGCATATTGAGTCAGTGGAGTTAAAAAAATAAATAAATAAACTTGGTATAAAATCTGTAATAGCAGTTTACAGTCAGAACTGTCAGGTCCAAGTTGGCAGGAATTTCTGAATGCATGCCATATATCATCACCAATATATCATGCATTAATCACAGTCCAATTTATGTGTAGATTAGTCAAGATTCATCTACAAAGGTGAGGGGGGAAATGTTATTTATATTTCTTAAAAATACAAATTTCTACCAAAGTACACTTCAAATCCACAGACTTGCCTCTTACAGTATTAACAGTAAGGAACAAAATGTTTGTACTGGATATTAAATAACAAAAGAATGAATGACTGAATATGTGTGGCAGCCTGGGAAAGCACATCACATGGTGAAAGTTTCTACTACATACTGTATAGTTCTAAAAAATATACACTTCCCTGAACTGAAATATATTCCTCTCTTGCATGCATCTCAACCACGAGTTAGCATTTTAAGTCAAAATTTAAAAATTACATTCCAATTGCAGTGCAGGAGCATTGGGGACATTCTGACATCTCACAGCTGAATACAAACTGAACTGATGAGAGTTATGTCCATTTCATACGGCACATTACTATCCAACAACTTGATCAAAATGTTCACAGTGTGAGGAAATCACACTTAGTTACCAAGGTTTTAGACAATTAGAAGTGTAAAATGTTTTACTGTAAACTGTAAAAACACACTGACGAGCTCTGATTCTGTTTTAAACCTTCCACTCTTATTGTGATTGTTGTCATGATCTTCCAATCAAATCAAAAACTCTGACCTTACATTCATCTAGAAAATTCAGAAGACTGCTATGCAAAACAGACCTTCAGTAGGTTTCGAAGGCTATGTGAGAGGTTTTTAAAACAATAACTGTAACAGGAAAACCAGTAAGTGTTAGTACTCAATCTCATCTAGAATAGTACATAAGTATGCAATTTGAGACACTAGTTCGTTTAGTCAGTTGCGCAGTACCACATGGTGCTACACTGCCCCTACTATTTAGCTTGGTATTGCACCATGCAGATGTGTAATGTTAATTTCAGGGAATGTGCAAAAGCAATGCTCCAGATGACCACAGGATAAGCACGGCAGCCATCTTGTATTCGTGTACACGTAGTTAAAAGCAAGTATATTTCAGCCTTTAAACTGGCTTCTTACCAAATATGATTAGCAGGAAGAAAGCCTAGGCAAGTTGTAAAAGTAAATAAAATCATTTCTCATTGTTTTGCTGAAATATTTTTATAGTTTCTTAAAGGAGAGGTATCAAGTCACAGATAAGAGCAAAGCAAAGTTTTCAGCGCACCAAACTGAGTACTTGAAAAAATAATGTAGCCAAGCTGATAAATATATAAAAAGCCTATAGTTCTATGCATTTTGTCCACATGAACAAGCTCAGCTTCTGTATCAGATCGTCCACTGCTATTTATCCAGTTACAAGCATTTATGTAAATGATTTAGCTGAAGGCAGCCCATCAGATCAGACACTAGCTACAGGGTTAGAGACATTATGTCAGAAAGGACAGATATCATATACCCTTTCTGGTCTAATTAGCGGAAAAAGTCAAAAACAAAAACAGAATTTTTAAAGTAGTACAAAGTAGTGTGCATTTATTCTGCCAGTGTGAAATTCATCAGTTCAGAGTCTGTGACTCTAGTTAAAAGTGGTACACTACAAAACAAATTGTCGTATTTATAGCAGTAAATTAATGCTTAACTAATGGTTAAGCATTATAAGATAACTGCTGTCAACATTCAGCCATGTTAGTTGCTTATCCAGGCGTTTGTAAACAAGGAACTAAACCTTTGCAAATTTCAGATGAATACCTCTGAGCTAGTGATTTCAGGATAACAACAGGGAAACCCCAAGTGCTTTTAGTCTCACTGCTGGCTGTTTGCTTTTTTCTGTTTTTCTAAGTGTATGCATTGAAAATCATAGAGGGTCTGTTTTTTTTTTTTTCAAGCATTGAAGAGAAGTGTATTGTGTGATTAACTCACACATAGCACATGTAGCAGCACGGCCCCCCTCTTCCTCTGTTCCTTAGTAAAGATGTCTTCAGGGAACTCATGGATGGCTGAGAGAGAGAGAGAGAGAGAGAGAGAGAGAGAGACAGACAGAGAGAGAAAGAGACATAGAGAGAGAGGAAGAATTACCCTTTGCACATATTTTTGCAGTTAATCTTAGCCAAAACAGCACTTTAAATGAATGGATGATGTACTAAGCATGACGTGTTGTTAAACAAGACACACAGATGACTAAATTTCTGTCTAACACAACATTTCCATATTTTCTCCATATTTTCTAGTGTGGCATAAATTTGTGACTTATCTCTTCAGGTATGATCTCAGTATTTTCAGTATTTGTTTTATGAATATCTCACAATATCAGAGCAAACCTGAATTAATTGTTGTAAATATATTATCATGATGCCATTGTCATTAAATTTTACCATGACTTTAGTTCACTGAACTAAACTGCATGAACAGAAATTAAATTCAATTATCTTTGGCTCAGGTGCTCTTAGTCATGTGTATACCTGTGCGTGTGCATGTGTGTGTGTTGTCTCTTGTGTGTAAGCACAGCAGGAGCCTTAAGCACTCCATGTGTGCAGGTTAGAACAGCAGTCAGGCAGAGGAGAAAATGAACTTTAACGACTGAAGAGAGCCCTGTCTATTTTTAGCAGCAGAGCATCACCACGCCACCGGAGGCTCACACACATACGTAACAAGGCTGCATGGCCGCATCACCGCCGCCTCCCTTAACACACGCAAGAATCCTGTCTTCTGCCGCAAGTGTGAGGTGATATTATTCGCCGATCCTGAATTCTGACATACACAGGGCAGATGGGGTGTTTTCTGTAGTAGTGCCACCAGTGTGATCTGCGTACACGTACGTGTTCAATAAACATTCAGAGTTCTAGATGAAAATCCTCTGTGACTTTCTCAAGCATGATATGAAGCAGCACAGAATTGGTGTATGACATGCTTCGGGCACAGATTTTGTAAATAGGTAAATCTCTAGAGCCCTCAGTATTTGATTGGATTTTCATTAATGGTGTCATGATCCGATTATAAACCAATTCTTTATGCATTCTAATGCATCTATATTTTTGATTTCTGTAACCTACATTATGATTTTTTCCAATTCAACCCACTTGCAGATTTTAAAATACAATATTAGCATTTTAGTGGTATAATTTTCATGAAGAACTAGGTTTTATGTATTTCCATTTGGGCTTTCAGAACAAATTTTACAGTTCAAAAACTTTTTATTGTACATATTTATGTATTTCAATCATTCATTTTATAACAGAGAACAAGATCCAGCCATTTGGAATTTGTGAATTCTTCCTGCATGAATATGAGAGATGGTAGATTTTTATACCTTAGAGTCAAGAATCAATATGTAAAATCAAGCTAAATTTGTTATGATAAAGTTTATGATAAAGGTACAATACTCTCAATCCTCCTCATGATTTACATGATATAAACACACAAAAGTGCTACTGTTCATAATCAAATAAAGCACAATGGACATTAAATCCCTGAAGTAATTACAATTCAAATGCAATGCTTAAAGAAATTATTCTTTTTCTGAACACATTTTTAAATAAAAAACATGCATACGCTTGTATGTAAAAGTTATGATCATGGTGTTTTGTCCATCAGTGAAGAACCGCAATGCTAATCCTCCAAACTTAAAAAATGTACAGGAATACAGAGACTGAACACGGGTTTAGAAGTAATCTGAAGTTTAAAGATGCATAGATGAGTGCGTAAACACACACACACACACACACACACACACTCACAGAGGATCATTTTTGTATCTTTAGTCTGGACTCTTGCAGCTCAGACTGTTTAAACACACATTAACGCAGCAGGAATGCCACATGGCCCCGGGATAATCTAACTATCTCTCCTTCCTCTTCCCTCCACTCGAGCACACTGTTCTCTCCACTTTCCCTCTCTTCTGCTTTCCCTCTCTTCTGCTTTTCTTCTTTATCCTTTTTATTCCATTTTCCATCACACCCCTCTCCCACCCTATCTCCATTTTCTTTCCTTCTCCCTTCCCCTTTCCTACGCTTCTTGCTCTCTTGTTCCTCCTGCCAAAAGAGGGGCATGGCAGCGAGAAACCCTGGACGCCCGAACGAAAGGCTTTTTTCGCCGAATGGCTTCGGAACAGGCAGTTGCCATGGAAACTCTCTCCCAGGGGGAAGTTGGTTTGTCGATGGGCTGCCGTGGCAAGCCTATGGAAGTCAAGTGGAAGAGTGAGAAACCGGGTGGAGAGACGCACTTTTCCCATGGACTCGAGTTAACACATGGAAAAAAAAAGGAAGGAACAGAGAGGGAAAGAGAGAGAGAAAGAGATGACAGGCACTTGAGAAGTGCATTTGCTAAAAATATTTATTTTCCCTCACCAGCTCTCAGGAGAGAGTTTGAGAGATGGAGTACGAGAGAGCAGAAAGGCCATGCCTGTCATAACCAGGAGAACAAACTGCATGGCTTTAACTGAACTCCTGTTTTAACAGAGCTGCACAATAAATCCTATTTGAAACATTTTCCTCAACTGATAAAACATAATTGACTGCAAAGTGGCCAGTGAGTGTAGGACTGTTGTTTATTTGCTTTAAAGCAGTGACACCGTCACCTAACCTACCCATCTAAAATAAATAGCTTTGCTACTGATCCAGCATTGCTTTAGTCGGCTAGTTGACTAGTGGAGTTAGTTGATCAGTAACTAATTAGTTGAGGTAGTGGGCACAGATTCATTGAAACTGGATAGTTAAAGATCGGAAAACATCATCTGGTCTTTTTTAAAATTTTCTACTGTCCAATTTCAGTGATTCTGTTCCCACTGTAGCCTCAGATTCCTGTTCTTGGCTGACAGGAGTGGAACCCGATGTGGTCTTCAGCTGTTGTAGTCCATCCGCCTCTAGGTTTGGCATGTTGTGGTTTGGCATGTTGTATGTTTCACTTTTTTGTTCACCACAGATGTAAAGAGTGGTTATATGAGTTAACGTAGCCTTCCTGTTAGCTCGAACCAGTCTGGCCATTGTCATTTTGTGAGCTGTGATTTTGTGATCACTATTTTAGCCATTCTTGTGCAGGCCTACAATAAAATATATTCGTCTGTGGTTTATTCCCTCTTGTACTGGTCATTAACTTTTCTCATGTTCCTACATGATCAGCCCTGCTGTTAAAACATGGCTTTGTTTAAAAGAAAAAAAATAACAGCTCAAACATCTGGCAGGAACCAGGGCTCATGCCCACCCCAGGCCCAACCTGTCAGAACACATACTCATCACAGTGACCTTTCACCCCATGGCCACGGCCTTCCGATTCTTTCACTGTGCACTGTGATCCAATCAGGACTAAGAATGAGCAAGCTGTAGCCAATCAGATGCTGGTCTGGTCCCGGTGGAGCTGCGTGTGCCTGTAGCCCCCAGCAACCACAACAGCTCGTAGTTTGGCTTACATTAGTTCTGAGGCTTGCATTTGCGTTTTTTTTTTCTCACTTGTTTCACAACTGATCCAATCAAGAGTTCTGGATGAGGGTCAGAAGCAGAGCAGTGATGTAGTATAGCGTAATCTGTGTGAGCAATGTGTGTGTTTCATGTGATTTAAGATATAATCAAAGGGTGGGGTGGAAGAGAGCAGAGCAAAAACAACACTAGAATGAGTACATATCTGTATTTCACTAGTGTTTGTGTGTGTGTGAGAGAGAGAGAGAGAGAGAGAGAGAGAATGTTGTGTTATTGACTGCAGAGTCTGCAGGACATCCTGGAACCCAGCTAAGTTATCAAGTGAAAAACACTCCAACCCCGGCAGAGTCAGCACCACTACATGCACTGAAACCCCATGCTGTCCCCCAGCACACACACACACACACACACACACAAATACAAATCCTGGTCACATGCAACCCTCTGACACATTTCCTTTAAGCACACACATTTGGGACACTAGTACACTCCAGATTGTGGAAAAAGTTGACCTTTGCAGAAAGAAATTGCTGCTTAAGGAATGTTAAAGACCGGCTCTGCCTAAACCCATATGTTTAAAGTTGATAGTAGTCTGTAATAACCATAACATAAGTTTAAAAAAAAAAAAAAGGGCTTTCCGTCGTGCAAGATATAGCCCTGTAATGAAAATGTACACTTAGCTACATTCTGGTATAAAAATATAACAAATTTACTTAAACTACTGCTACATTAATATAACAAAAGTGTGACAGGCTTACCCTACATTCACACTAGCAAGCAACAAGTCGCTCGTGTCACTCTTATTTTGTCTCTTTTGTGGTGTGTGTAGCAACCACTACTGTTGTCGCTTGTGGGCGTGTCCTCTCAAGCATTTTTTAAGTAGCTAACTAGATAAACACAAGTTAAATAATGCATTAATCAGTGTGAAAACTGGTTGTTTGATTTACGTTACATACTAGCTACATTGCTCACGGATGAACCATCAATCTCTGCTACTTCCTTCTTAGCTTTTTTTTTTGTTGTAATGTCTCTATACACATTTAAAAAGAGGTCGTTGAGAATGAGAAACGTTGGACCAAACGTGCAATAGGACTATTCCGAAAAATCATTTGTGGCAATTGTTTGGATTTGTTTTCTTTACGACATTATAATTAATTTGCAAAAAACTGACCAATTTAAACGTCGCTTGTCACGCTTTTGCTTAGTCGCTGTCAGTGAAATCGCAGCTTTGTGTTGCATATGTACATATATAGATATATAGTATATAGATAGAAAATTAATGGTCACCTGTCGCTTTGTCACTTGCTAGTGTTAACGTATCAGTTTAAAGTAACAGTTAACAGTAGCAGTTTAAAAACCATCCACCAAAATATAAACTTCCCAAAAGTTCATAATAGTTGAATACCACACACATGTTGAAAATTTTGAACAGACAATGACAAATCCATAACCAGTCACAGACATTATACATCTGACACACTTAAGTAGCAGAGCAGAGTGGTCTAACTAACGTATTAAAACACCCACTTACACTAGCTTAAAGTTTAACACCAGGTGCTTGATTTATCAACCGTGCATACACATAGTTTTGTGCGTAAACTGTGCGTATGTACGTTTCTATGCATTGAATGGGATTTATCAAGTTAAAGCTTATGTGTGAGGATGTGCACTCTATTTCCGCACACTCTCGACCATGCTTATGCAAGTGGTAGTGGTAGAAAAGTGTGAGAATAGGTAAATTGACTCTGCGGAGCATCCATATCACATACTGTCTATCACATAATTGTGAGAAAGTAATTACTGATTTCGGTGCTCACGAGATGTAGACAGATGACACAGACGGAACGTAAAGTAAAATCGTATAAAAGGAACATTTAAAGATCGATTGGGATTGTGCCTTGTTTGAAGATTTGGCTTTGCTGAAGGAAAGTGTTTTTAGCACCACTGGAACCTCTATGATGAGAGTGAGGAGTGGATCATCAGTCGATTTTGTTTGCACAGTGCAGTTTTAGTCGATCTCTATTCTAGGGCTTTTAGCTACGGGCACATTTCAAAGAGAAATCTGAGAGAGTATTGGCGTTTCCCAACCAACTACTAGTTGAATAATGACACGTCTTACCTTCATTCATCTTGCGTTACATTTCCAAAACCAGCAGAGGAAAAGAGAGCAAAATAATGAATTTTCATGCCATCGTAGAGTTTCTAAATATAGTCTGGGAAATAGTATACACGGAAATAAATAATAAATTTATTTACTAGACAAACTACTTGTAAAATTGCCAAATAAAACTTTTTCTTTTGCGCTACTTTGTGCAACAGTACCTTTACTTCATTGTCAGTCAAGTTCACCTTCTTAGATCTTTTGGCATATTCCATGTCGACTGAAACAGGCAGCACCACAAGCAGGATACTTTGCTTTTTAAAGGGAAGTTGTTTACCTTATATGGTGATTTGAGGGAGTTCCTTTATGCAAATGAGTTTGGCCGTGCACAAGCACATCAATTTAGAATGTGTGGGATTTATCAATGGCCTATTTAAATGGCTGCTTTGTTTAGATATACAATTGTATGTGGAAAAAGATAGATTGTGAAGCCAGATTAGAAAAATAAAATTAATTGGATGATAATGGGCTAGCATGGCTAAGCCCTGTCTCTCTTTCAAGAAAATAAAAGAAAGAAACATTATCTGATGTTAGCACATGAATTGAAGTGGATTATTTTTTTTACTCTCATGGAATCAAGAACTAAAGTAGAGTCCGGGGCTGATTTCTTTCTAGCCCAAACTGTAGATTCATCTTTAACAGTCATGTCAGTAAGTGATGAGACAAAATGAAACTCCCTGTAGATTTGGTGTCCACTGCGGTTAATTTATTTAAGCCTGCTTCACTATCGCATTCATAATACATCACACAACACAAGTTATGGAAAAGGTGAATGTAAAATACAATAGAGTGTACTAAACATTAAAGAGGTGGATTACTTTCTCGACCATTCATTTTTTTTCTGTTTTTTTTTAGAGGAGAAACTAGAAGTAAATGGACTAAGTATAAATGGTTCAATCAAAGAACCTATTAGCTGGCCTACGAAATGCGCAGCTTCTCTATTTACCAATCGCGAAAGACATAGTATAATTACAGATTTGAAACACTTGACACAAACGTTGGGATGAATCTATCCTTCAAAGAGTGCATGTGCTCCTGTGTGTATGTGTAATAGTTGATGAGTCCCCCCCCTCCCCCGTGTAACAAGGCTGAGCCATAATGGTTTCATAATAGTAATGATGAGTTATAAGTAGTAGAATTGTTATAGCCCTTCAATCCAATATCAGCCATCAGTGGCTTTTAGCAGTACCACTGCTTCAAACTCAAAAAAACAAATATGTGTAATGATCAAGAACACTACTGCGAAAAAGCACTCTAGCAAGTAAAAAAAATCAATAACAGCTGTTCGCTTCCAGCTTCCATGTTTGTGGTTTGACAAATTAAAATGACCGCATGCTGAACAACCACTTTTAATCTCAATCATCACAACATTATTGACCACTCACTAACAGGCACCAACTGCTTCGAGTGGAGTTAATCAGCTTGATGTTGCTATTTATGTAGTTATTCCATTTCTGCCATAGTGATTCAAAAAATAAGAACTGTTTTAGGCACTAGGAGGAAGCAGGAGCCAAAACAGAACCTACTAACTGGAAAGCTCTACACTGGCCCACATCACTTTCATATCATATTATGTCATTAAGGATGCATCGATACTGATTTTGGTATCAGATATAGGTCCTATACCATGCTTGTTTACGCATACTCTTAAAAATGCTGTGATACCAACATCTGATCATCAACCATGTGACATTATGTGGCTTTTGCCTAGTGTACATTGTCGCAATAATAACAGGAAATGACAAACATAACGAACAAAGTAAAGCAGACTGTGCTGTAAGAGCTACTACAGCATTTTCCTATAATACAAGTAACCTGAAAAAAAAATCATTTAAACAGTAAAAGAGTGTGAGAGTGGCCAGCCTGAGTGCACAGAGCAGTATCAGTGGGCGTGTTCATTAAAAATGAGCGCAAGGTGCCATGAATTGTGTGTACGCAAATAAGCATGGAGCAGTGAAGTGAGCATGTAGAGAAACTGTCGCACGAGACAGAGAGAGCACTTCACTTCTGTGAGCACTGAGCACTGCGAGATATGCGTGAGATATGCGTGCTTCCTTACACTCTACACATCACTTGTATGCGATTTATTCATGGTCAGTTTTTAATGCTCACTGATACTACTCTGCACGCTCAGTTCGACCGCCCTTACACTCTCTATTAAAGATACTAAACGCCATAAAGTCTTAAACATAAAACTGGCAGAAACCAACACAAACAGAGCTAAATAAAATGTTCCATGACAACCCTGACTGTTTAATGCTAAGTACGTTACTCATTTCAGTATCAGTATCGGTATCAGTGAGTACCAAAAACAGACTTGGTCTGAAAAAATGGGATTTATGCATCCTTAGTGGTGATATAACAACTAGATGGATTGAGAAAGAAAGAGAATGAGGGAGAGAATGAGAGAGATAACAAGAGCGAATGACAGAGCAGGGACCTTAATCAATACTTTCGCTCCATCACACCGTCTCCTCCTCTTTTTATAGACGTCATATGACACCATGCAGTGAAGTGAGCACACCCACAGAGAGCCAGACAAAAAGACCGATCATGTAACGAGGAATGTGAAGTTTAGGAATTCACATGTACACCATCACAATTCCTTTACCTCTGCTGCTCATGACACAGAACATATCTATATCTTTGACAATACAGATTCGCAGCTATAATGGGATAAAATTCTCTTCACTGTTTACACATATTATACAATCACCCTCATGCATTTTTATATTTTCTACACTTCAATATATCATGAAGCCTAGTTTGGACAGCATCACAAGGGTCCAAATTCTCATAGCCCCAAAGATGCCCCTCTGTTTATGGTCATTGCTCCATTCATTTCATTTTATCTGACAAGAGCGAAGAACTGGCCTCCTGGCTACAACATGACCTCCAGAAAAGACATTTTTATGAGACGTTTTGTCAGCTTTCCATTCTCACCAGTGTCCAGAAATGTGGACTAAAATATCCTGAATGGAAAAAAAATTATCGATTCCAAAGAAAATGCCTTTTCCTGCTGGCCAAGGCAAACAAAGGAATGCATAAAAACCCCACTGAGCGATCGTTATTGACACGTCTAAAAATAGCGCCTTCCCTTTTATTCTCGTTATTTATTTATTTCCCTGTGTGTTCTCTCTCTGTCTCTCTCTCTCTCTCTCTCTCTCATCTCAACCCCTACTCCATACACACACTTCCAAAATTTAGCATTCAGTTGCCTGGCAACGCCGGCCTCAAAGGCTACTCGCCTGAACACGGGGGCCGCCGTCTCGTTCTTTTTTAAGGCACAGCAAACCAGTGAGAGGGAGGAAGCATAAGGAGGAAAAAAAAGACAGAAAAAGGGAGTAAAGTCGGATCAACCTCTTCCTCCTGCAGTCTTTCCAGGCTGGATTCCTTGGTGGCAGAAGAGCTAGTTTGAACACAGGCTAATTGCATAATCATCACAAGTGTTCATGGCCACTAGGGAACTGAAAGAGTCTCATTTCATATGTATAAAACGGCTCTGCAGCTGAAAAACCTCATTTGAGTTTAGTGGTCTCTTTTTGTCAGGCTGTAATTGACCTTCTGGACGTGTAATAACACTGGAAGAGCTTCATTTGGAGTGTCATTTACACTGAGCTCAAGAGAGTGTGATTGGAGCTGTTTTTTTTTTAAACTAGGGGTTTAGCTGGTCTCTCAATAAAAAGCTCTGCTTGACTCTATGGAGGCAGTGCTGATCCAGACCTGAACCCAGCATGGAAGAGCGGCTCGACTCATCTGGCAATCAGGAATCTGTGACTAAGGCACTATAAGTACACTCTGTTCCCGTCACTCATGGCTGCATCTGGACTTGCTTCTTGCGCACTGCTGTGGGCAAAGTGAGACCCCCACTGATCAATCACTGACATCCAAACGCTAATCAAACCATAGTGAAGCAACTCACATAACCTATGCTATATACTAGGGATGTAACTGAATACCAATACATTATTCAGACTGAACAGATAATGTGTTATAAATGAAATACAAACATGAATAGGAGGTGCACTATTTTTTATTTTATTTTTTTTTTCTCTTCTTTTTTTTTTTTTAGAAAGCTTGCCGGATTGGTTAACAGGGCCCACAGAACGCAACCATGCTGTACAATGAATTTACAGTGTTTATTTATTGCACGCTGACAGTGCTGGAGGTTTTTTTCTCCCCAATTCAGTCATTTTCAAGCCAGCTCTACCCTATCAAAGACCGGGGAGAGTGAAGACTAACATGTGCTTCCTCCCAGACACGTGAAGCCAACCAACCCCATCTTTTCAAACTGCTGCTCCTGCTGCATCACAAGGCAGCGTAACACACTCAGAGGAAAGTGCTATCTACCCTCTTCTGCATATATGAGCTCACAGATGCCCATAAGTGGCTAGTGTTGCTATGATTGACAGGGGAGAGAGAGTATGACCTTCCTACCCATAGAGCATGACCAGTTTTGCTCCTGGCCATTGTCAGGATTCGAACCAGCAACAATCTCCCAACAATGAGGCAAACGCTTTTCTGTTGGACCACCAGTGGTAGGGTTTATATTTATTAAAAAAAAAAACTTGTCGTTTAGGTAACACCCACTTTTAAATCTGAATACAGATACTTGGAGCACTAAACAGATACACATACAGATAGTGTCACATACTCTTCAGACAGCATCTAGGATAAGACCAGTCATTTGCACCTTCATTCCCCTTTGTATTACATCTTGGTTTTTAATTTATTTGCATTATTGCACTATATGAGTGTGAAGTTGTCACCACACAGACCACAAACTAACATTTGTCTCTTTCAGGTTATGAATCCTTGCAGATTCGCCTTGCAGGTGCTTTGTATCTCTTTATTGTAAGGAGGAAGTGTAATAAAAGGAAGCGTAAATGGAAATGTCATGATTAATAATAATAATAATAATAATACAAGTTTGCCCACAATTATTACAGGTCTCACACCAGGACTGTTTCTATATTTACTAATATAATCTGTGAACACCCTTATGAGCACACATTGTAATAAGCACTTATTGTAACACCATGAGCAGTTATTTACATGAACCAATAATCTTAGGTAAGCTAATGTAGTAGCAAGCGGCGCTCCTGGGAGCTGAAAGCTATCTCAGGGCTAATGACTTGAGTGAGGCTGAGTGAGATGTTGCTGTTTGCATGAACACATTCTGCTGTGAATGTAATCTACAGTGTACCACCATCCAGCTAATCACTGCAGCTTCTGTAGCAGATCCTCTGTCATGGCTTTATCCAATCGCATGCATTTATGTACATTATTTAGAACAAACCAGAGAAATGTTACAGCTTTAGAGAAATTCAGTCACAAAAGGATGAATTTTACAGACATTTGTAGATTTTTAAATTTCATTTATCATTATTATCATGATTTTTTTTTATTTCTTTTAGATTATTATCTTATGTACCCTTTCTGATCTGATTAGTGAAGTGATAAAAAAAAAGAAAAGCCATCGATGGAAACAGAATGTTTAAAGAAGAATGGACAGTATGTATTTATTTTCCCCTGGTGTGTCTCATCTCTTCAGACCCTGTGGCATTACTCAAAAAGTGCTAATGTGAAGCACTATTATGAAACAAAATAAAAGTACTTTGAATTAACCTACTCACAAAATTCAGTTCTGATGACAAATAAAATAAACCAACTCAAAGTTCAACAGGAAAAGTATATCAGAGTGCTGCTCCAATCTCTTACAGCCCAAGAGCAGGCAAATGAATGCTCATTAAGATTAGTCTGGGTTTTAGCAAAACATAACATGCTATTTCATGATGCAGAAATGGAAAAGGAATATCTGGGAGAAGTTCCTGGATGGGAAATCAAATCCCACTGTCAGATACCAATGTTAATAATATTAACTTCCAATATTTTAAATAATTTAATTACGTTTTTTAAAAACATTTTTTCTAGAAATATTTTCCATGCTATTTTTCTAATGAAGAATAACCCTACAATTTCTCATTTGTTTTTAAAGGTATGTTCAAAATAAAACAGCTGTTAGATATATTTTATGTCTTATTATATTTCATTAACAGTCATAAACTAATCATTAATCATTAAGTTAATTGTTGTTGCAATTCAGTCATGTTAGATGTTCATCCAGACCTTTATATGAACGAAGGAATTTTATGTAATGTAATTTTTATTTGAATACCCCTGCTCCAAACGGTCCTTTATTTTGTCCCCAGGGGAACCATTACAGAGTCTGTAGCCTGGGATGAACGCTTTCAAAAAAATTCCAAGGAGAAGCCCTTTAAAACATTTTCCACCTGATGCAACAAACATTTTACAAGGAAACTTAGTCAAAGGCTAATGGAGAATTACATAAGCCTAAAAGTCTATGATTCAAAACTACACTCTTGGAAATACAGATTAAATCTACAAGGGTTCTTCAGGTTATCTCTCCTGGGAAACCCTTAAAAGCTATTTTTCAGAACTGTCTACCCAGACCAAACCCAAAGGACAACACCTTTATAAGTTGAATTATCCAAAGGAAAAAAAATTCTAATAATGTAGGACCTTAAAATTGGTCTTTTGTGTGTAACTCTTGTGGAAGCCTTAAAAGTTGAACCCTACAAGAGAATTTGCTCTTTCAGAGAGTGCTCCAATTAGAACCACAGCTGAAGCTTAAAGTACCCATGAGATGGCTTGAGAGCCATGATCTGATTCTGTATCTTGATTTTTAAACAGGAAGTCAGGCTGGGAACATATTGAAGAGCTTGCAGGATTTCTCACTGTCATTTAGTACAATTTGATTTTGTCATGTTCGCAGAGGTTTACAACCATCGTGCGTTGGACTGGTAGTGAGCTGTGGGTCATTTGTCACTGGTTTGTTACAGCAGATTTTTCCCTCTCCCTCTCTCTCTCTCCCACCGTGAGCCTCATGAGGCAACGAGGGCACTGGGCTTCCCACGGGGGAAAGAAAAAAAGTCTGCCGTTTAACAAGAGGCAGTGAAATAAAAGTATTGAGAAATGAGCTTTCTGGATAACTTTCTCTCTCTCTCTCTCTCTCTCACACACACACACACTCACAGACACAAACACACACACACACACACACACTAATAAACCTCCAAACGTTGTTTCCTCATCATGCTATACAAACATATTAGCTGTATATTAACTGCACTTCACAGCACATAGACCATTACAGTTAGTACAGCTTGTCATGTTTTTGGAGCGAGATCAAATATGTTCAAGCTGCGCTCAAAGTTTTGTAGGGAGAATAAGTACAAGCATTTTTTCAAACACACAAGGGTTTCTTTGGAAGGGGAATTCATTTTCAAGAAGCTGCATGACTACAATTACACAAACCACCTTTGAGCATTTGATTGGACGCAAAATGGACAAGAATAGTATGAGTCATCGATTTGTTTAAAATAAGAATGTCTATGAAACATTGTGCCCACAATCCCAAAAGACAAGTATAAAAAGCTCTACAACACCTTTTTTTGATTTCATGGGCACTTTAAGAACACTTAACAATTACAAAGTGTCTCCAAAGAACTTACCAAGTGGATTATAGCTGCCATGTGCTCCATTAAGAAACCTTCGTGACTCTGAAGAACCATTATTACGTCCAATCTTTCTAAAAGAATATATATACCGTATATACTATATGTGTACATATATGTGTGGTTTGTGTATGTTTCATGAGTTCATCTCATGGCCTCACAGTTTGTTCGAATTTTTTTTTCTTACACAGTGAACCTCTTCTGTTTACTCTCATCCATCATTCTGTTTACTCTCTCATCTCGTTCACTGCACATTTTTGGCAAGCTCTTGCAGCCACTCCAGAACATTTTCGCTTTTAGAGAAGCCAACTTTACCTTTTGGTGGTTATAAGTTTGGAGAACCACGCAAATACTGTTTGCCTCCACTGTTTGCTGGCATACACACAGCTGCAGCCACACTGTATTACACAGACACGGCACGAACGGTATGATAATTGTATAACCGAACATGGTGTGTGCTTACAGTTTACAGTTTTAGAGGCGACTTTAAAATAAACAAGTATTAAATTATTTGTCTGGGGTCATCTTCATACCAGAACCTTTCCAAACACCATTTCTTTACCTGTCAACTGTCAGACCTGGTCTTCGTAGTCTAATTATAAATAGCATAGATGACTATCTTACCTGCTCGAGGAGGTTCTAGAGTGTGGTTCTCGATTCTGTCTTGCATCAGTTTGCGTCCAATCCAGTCATGGCCGACGTCTTCAGCCGGGTCTGAGCTTGAAGGTTCTGTCACTGTAAGACAATAGGAGAGGAGAGAGTGGATCTATTTACATGGTCAAACTTTGACATTTTCTAATATATATTGTTTTGACAGCTTGTATCTGATCACAAACTGAACTGATTAGGCTTACATCCATTTCTCTATGGAATGTACTCAAAAATGTGATCAAACAGTAAGTAAATCACACTTAGCTAGCAAAGTTTTAGACTTCTTTAGTCTGACAACAGCATTTACCACAGTGTATGCTTTTTTTTTTTCCCACAATTTGGTCACCTGCCAATTCCCACCTACCACCCAACTCTCCCTTATCATACGACAGCTACCAATCAGAGAGAGTCAAGCCTAACATGTGCTTGCGGTTTTCCGAGACACATGAAGCCAACCAAACACATCTTTTCAAACTTCTGTTCATGCTGTATCACACGGCAGCATTATATACTTGGAGGAAAGCACAATCTGCCCTCTTCCGCATACTTGAGCTCACAGAAAGCCATGACTGGCTAGTGTCAATCTGCTTGACATGGGAAAAGAGAGAGTATGCCATCCTTCCTACCCAGATAGCATAAGTACCCTTAGCTCCTGGGTAACTGTGGTATCATTGAGATTCGAACTCATGGTTTCCCAACAATAGGTAGAATGTGTGTCTCATTTATGTTATTTCCAGCTACAGCAATTTCCGAAAGGCTTTCACAGACCACCAAAAATATAACATTATTACAAGAATTCAAGAAATAAACAATCACTGATCACAATGATGATTCATTATTTTGTACTGCAAAAAAAAAAAACATTAAAATGTCTTTAAGGCCTGACAGCAGAAGAATGAACAGAGATTCCTAATATGAGACAAAAAAAAACATTTACACACTGCACTATAAACCCAGTCACATTTCACACAGCACACACACAGACAAGCTTTATTTTTGCTCTGTGAAAACATGAGTGGGCTCGCTTGGAAGCGCTTTTGACTACAAGTAGTATTTTCATCGACCCTCTGACTGATTTGACTCATCAGGTGAAGAGGAACAAAATGAACAAGGCAAATATTGGAGGCTTGCAGTGGGTGGGAGTCACTCTAGTCACTATTTATTTTTCACTGATTCACATTGGCACTCTGAATCACTGCGAGATTAATTACGACAATTGGCTGTGGAGTTAAATCCATGAGTAATCACATGCTAATGCAAAGACTGTTAAACATTATGACAAGTTGATTTGATGGGTCACTTCTGTGGTGAGTCATTATTTCTGAAGAAAAAAACAAACGGGAAATTATGCTTTCTGAAAAAGCTTTCTTTAGCTTACAGCAATATGCAAATTAACACATAAAATTAATGAGATGAAAATAAGAACACTTGGTGAAACAAATTTTTCATATATTGGGCTATTTGGATTTGCCTAGCTCTCAAAAATGTGTTTATAAACTGAGCTCAAATATTCATTTACCAGGAAAATTAAAAAAAAAAAAATCAGCTGATGCTGCACCAACTAATATTCTCTTTTCTACACTTGTAGCACTAAATCCACAAATGGCATTGTGGGTAAACCGTTAACATGAATAAAACAAGACCAATATGTCAACAAAAGAAGTTTAAACTTAAAAAGTCAATTCAGAATTTCATTTCAACATAAAACTTAGATGCCAATGAAGATCACTGCTAATTACAAATGTTGTTGTGCGAGTGGTTCAGGGTGGTTTTCCCCATTAATGACATTTAGTAGTGTGAACAAACTCCTGGTCCTTCAAGCCTTTGAAGCTCAGATAGCAGCTATGAGTCTCTTTCCAATAACGTGCCTTTGGCTTCAGTGAAGCCTTGTTCCTCCAATTTTAGGAGCGGCATATTTTTATTCTCATCAGCAGCCAATCTTTTGGATGAAACCCAAGATTAATATTTCTCCAACTTCGAATCATAGACCATGCTTGAGTGAGTCCTTCAAGTAAATTATTTGTGTAATTAGGTTGACCTGGTCAATACATCATAGCAGGATTGAGATAAAGACAGCACAACTGCATATACAAAAGTCATTTCGGTTCCTTCTGCAAACATTCATACACAGTGCCTTCGCTCAAATGAATCTCTGAGTGGCCAAAAACATCTCTTATCTTTCTCTCTTTACAGGACATGCTTTATCTGGACCCTCCATTTTGCCAAGCTATATATGGAGAAAATCAACAGTGCCGTCCCTACATCGCCACACAGACAGTAAAAATGAAACATGGTTCTAGTGCCACACACAGAGACGAGCACATTTGTGGCAAGGTGGGTATATTTACCCGCTAAGTGATACACATAATCATGCGGAGACAGAAGAGGGGAGTCGCAGACAGAGACACGGCGAGAGAAAGAGAAAGGGAGGAGGCATGGATGGGAACAGACTGTTCTCTTATCCAGATCTGTTTAATGATCATCAGGTAGCAGCCAGAGGTTGTTCTTTTTTGTTTCCTTTTACAGTTCCATGATTCATCTATGGTTCAGGAGAACATGGTAGTGGTCACTCTTGGCCAAGAATGGTGCGCTGCCGTGTCTTTCATGCTGCAGGCATGAAGAGAACGTGGCCCTGATCCATATGCAAGTCAAATGAGCCCCATCAACATCAGCGTGCGGCAGACATCACACGCATAATAAACACGCTTTTAAAAGGTTCTTCAGGAGGGGCGGGGGTGGTTCTGTGGATGATTAATGATTCTATGAGACACCGTTAACAGTGAAACTCCAAATTCGAAGAAAGATCCTTTGTATCTTATTAATGTCACTGTGGCTTGAAAAGGTTCCAGTTTTCTGTGTTCTATTCTGTTTGATTTAAGCACTGGGAACCAATTTGTTTCCTCATTGGTTCTTTAGTACACATATTTGGTACTTGTTCATGGAGTTATTTTGTGCACACTTACAATATCTCCTTCAGGCTTTCATCAGAACAGGGCTGTCAAACTGAATTTCTTCTTGAGCCATACTAAGACTACGATTTTTCATTAACAAAGAAAAATGTAAAATCATTGTTACGTTTTCTGTATGGAGACTTTTATTTAACATTTATGGATTTCTTGGTAACATGACAAGCAGCATTGTTTTTTTTTTAAAATTAACTTTAAGAGAGACAAAAAGCAAGGATGATGAGGGAACGACTGTTTATAGCTGTTAAAATGTAAGTGACCAACTTGTCTCGGCCATTCTAAAACATTAAATGATGTAACTATGTTGTTTCTCTTTTGGCTGCTCCCCGTTTGGGGTCGCCACAGCGGATCATTGGTCCGCGTATTTGATTTGGCACAGTTTTACCCCAGATGCCCTTCCTGACACAACCCTCCCCAATTTTATCCAGGCTTGGGACCGGCACTCAGAGCGCACTGTTGCATGCAACCCCAGTGGCTGGGGCTGGTTCCCTGGCCGCGAATCGAACCCAGGCTGCAGATGTGAGAGCACTGTGGCCTAACCACTAGTTCTCCAGAGACACCATTAACTGACGTAACTATAAACGGTTAAAATTATTTTATGCCATTCATTAATGCATTAAAAATTGTAATTATTCATAAATTGCTGTGGTATACAAAGAATAAAACATTTCAGGATGCGCTATAATTGGAAAATAATCAACTTTTGTGGGGAAACAGTAACTCTGCTCCGTGTCTCGCTGTGTTACACCACCCTGTCACTGATGTCCATCTACTCTCTAATCAGATTATGATCATGAGTGGGTTTACCATATTTGTTTTGTTTCATAATGACAAAAAATGTATTCATTCCTACCACAGCTTTTTTTTTTTACTGTAGCAGTAAAGAGGAAAATATACATAGACAGACAAATTGGAGACACGTGCATGTGCAGTGTGGATTGGTCATATATTTGTGATGTGTTTACGCAACACATCTGGTATGAACTGTAGGCAATACAGCTGCAGAGTGAAAATGTTGGATAGCACTCAACTCCACGCAGATTCAATATATATTTTTGAAAGTTTATGCGAGCTGAAGGAAATGAGGCAGTGGGTCATTTCTGGTCTCTGGGCCTTAAATTTGACACCTGTACATCAGAGGATAATAGGTACCACTGGAATTGTGTAACTTTTAAAATTTGAAGATTTTTCCAATTCTGTCCAAGACAGAGTTTTGTCCTATTTTTCTCAGGGTAGAGGATGAATCAGAGCTGATCTCAGGTCAGCATCAAAGGCCAGGTCTATCCAAAACTCAGGAGTAAACAAATCAGTTGCCTGGACACCTGGGACAAGAAGGTTAAGTGTACATCTATATATATTTGTTTATTCATAGTTGTCTGGTGGACAAGTAGGCTAGTGGTCACAATTGTTTCATCTCCTATTCAATAAGAGAAAGAAAAAGCCCTACTCACTATTGTCACTATCGACTTTCACAAAAGTTTTATATTTTGTACGTGTTGAGGTGTAACGCGATGTCACTGTCTATCTGTTTAGCGCTCCAAATATTTGTATCTGTGTCTGTATTCAGATTTAAACTCAAAGGGGGCGTGGTCTAAGCCGGAAGTGTTTTGTTGTTGTCGCTGTTCTTCTTCTTATTATTATTATTATCATTATTAAATACACACTCTACCGCTTAGCCCCTGGAAAGACTGGAAAACACTGGAGAAAAAAACCCAGTGGTAGAAACGCCAGCACTGTCAGCATGTCATAAATAATCGCTGTAAATGCATCAGACAGCATGGTCACATGACAGTAAAGACTTCCCATTTTTGTAAACAATGAATAGTACGCCTCCTATTTGTACCTGTATTTGTATCCAAATAATAAACTGTATTTGTCTCTGGTTATATACCTAGTATGTATGTTTAAACAAAATACACTTCACAGTGAAACACATCTCAATGCTGAATTTATAGCACCAAATATTCGCTTTGAATTTCACCTCCTGCTGCACCACACACATCATCTTTTACTAGTCGGATTAATTAGCATGCATGGTTGATAGATGACCTTTTCACAATCAGGAACACGCAAATAAGTGAAAACACTGAAAAGACCAAGCAAAATAAAGTGCAGCACAAAGACGTCCTATAATTCTCCTGCTAGCATGACACGCAGTCGCCTCGCAGTTGAACATATCAAAAGAGTAAATAAAGATGCTAGCCAGACTTGCATAATATCTATAATATTTTGTTTAAAAAAAGCTACCATTTTTAGTCTAGGAAATTTTCCAGGCAACCAAAACATGGGCAGCACATTAGAGCTTTCAATGGCAAGTGGGCTAGTTAATAGACTTATAATTTGTCCACCCTGAATTGATACACTTAAAATCAAGTACTGGTGAGGTTCTCAATTAAGAGGCCAAACACAGGTTTGAAGAACAGGTCAAAATCCAAAAAGGTCAAATAAGGCATGAATGCATAACAATCAGTTGTCCATTTTGTGCAGATTGTCCAAGCTACAGCAATATTTCATGAGATCCATAAACCTAAGAATTCTCATAACACAATATATTGCTGTCACCATGAGACATGTCAAGATTAAACAGGTGGACTTACTAGAAGGTGGACTTACTGTCTATACCAAAACGCTCATTTGAGGAAGCAGTAAGGCAGCAATGTACATCTTCAACATGTTTTCTTTATTCTAACCTTATAGAAAATGAGGAATGAGGAATGGTGCTAGATGTCACTAGTGCTAATTGAGTGTCTTAAAAAGGATGCTGTAACTGGATTTATTAAGCACTTACTATACCAGACCTATATATTCTTAATCTTTTTATCTTGACAATCATGCAATCTCAGTAAAAACTGAAATATAGGATTTTCAGTGGGTCATGTTGCATGCTGCAGAGCAGCCACAACTCTTTCATCTGAATTATATAACACTTATATAACCTGCATGCCCTGCTTCCCTTCTTTGATTTTTTTTTTTTATTCCCAGCTCCAATCAAAAGGATAAGCTGATCACCTGTGGCTTTATTGTGGAGCTTGCTTTGTAGGTTCCCTAATTAACAAGTACTGATCATGGACAGGCCTCCATGCAGGTGCTAGGAGAACACAGATCTGCTCTCCAGAGTCAACACACTCACCCCTAATCCCTTCTACACGATTTTCTGATTTTAGATTTTTATGTATTTCATTGCCTTTTTACTCATGAAACACTCGCAGCAGTGTTTAAGGCCAAGAAGCACAGGCAAAAATACAGATTCTTCTTTCAGTTGCTATTTTCACTTTTTCAGACTTTTTAATACTTTCACCTTAAGTAAAAAGACATTACTGATACATATAAATACGTTTTTCATAGCTTTATTCCTACCATTATTTAATACCATTAATTTTAATAAGCATACAGTTCATTGTACTTTTATTTTTTGTGTATACCTCCAGGTTGGTTTTTAATCTCTCCAGTTTGAATCATGGAGAAATTATGACTTAAACCATGTTATGTATGTATTAAATGATTTAATGACTCATTGTAAAGAATTCACCTTCTTCTCAGACTTCTTCAAAAACTATGAAAAATGTGCACTTGTTATAGATGAGAATATTGTTTTAGATAACTTTTATATGCTAAGTGTGATTTATACAGTGACATTCTGCAGTAAGTTTTCTGTACAGGTAATTATAGCCTATAGGCTTCTTAGTTATGATAAAGCAGCCATGTGCTTCAGAGAATTAAGCTGTAACAGCTGTGAGATTTTCTTGCTTACTGCTTAATGTAATGTACCAAAAATGTTTTGCCTAGATACTTATGGGTTTCTGTACACAATAACTGAATATGTGATGAAAGAAGCAAGCTTGAGGCAGCTTTAACAAGAAATGGGACAAGCTGTAATTGTTTTTTCTTGACTCAGCTGGAGAAACATAATCTAGTCTTTTCTATTTCAAGCAAAGGATGTTATTTTTTAAATGAAAAAAAAAAACATTATTATTGAGTCACCCAAACATCATCACAGCCCAACTTTAGGAAAGAAAGAAGTCCAACTACATGGTGACTGGCAGGAGCCAGAAGCCAATTGGGAAAGAGAGAAAGTGTCAGAGTGTAAATCAAAAACAAGCGTGAGAAAGTGAAAGTATCTGTAAGATGAAAAGGACTGATAGAGTTTTACCATTTTTTGGAGAACTGCTAAGGCATATTTGTTCTCTTTTTTTGTGGGTAGCCAGTGAATGATAGCTGAGAGTCAGCAGATTTATCCACATTGTGGAGAAGTTGCTCAATCTGCTTAATCTGTGTTTTTATCCTGTGCATGCTAACACTGGTTCCTACCAGACTTTTTTTTGACAGCCCGAAGAACAAAATACACAGATTAGATAACAAAATGCACTATAACTATTCTACAGTAGATTTTAGCTAGGTAGCTCAAGCTAACAGGCAACTGCATCAGCCGTAGAGATGCACAGAACCACAGGGAACACCCCTGCGTTCATTCAGTCTGTGGTCTGGTGCACAAAGCATCCTGTGAGATTACAGTGGAACAATTCTTTATCCATCAGCCACAGCTTATTCTGTATCTAGGTGATTAGTTTGTTCAGCTACACCACAGCTTTGGCGATGCATGGGCACTGCTGCTTGAATAGGCAGTCACAGTAATTGCTAACCAGTTGATGGTAGCTAAAACACAAGCTCTTGCACTTAATTCTGGTACTCTGGGTATCTCTGATAGCCACACTGATGTGCACAATAAACTTATTTTATTTTCATATCACTTCTGTAACACTGAGCAATAGCGAGTTTCGAATGCTTGAGCCGCATCAGAAACAGCACACTATCAGATTAAAACACTACGCCATCGGAGGCTTTATATTTAGGCATACTATTGTATGTAGTGTGCATTGTGTGGTTTAGGACCAAGCCTCGAAATCACACATAGCCATGAGATTAATCTGCAGGTTGGATAAGGACCAGCACAGCTTTCTGTTATGAAATGTTTTTCCACCAGTAGCTTGACATTGCATTTTTCTAACAGAAAGGGAAGTTCCAAAATTTCAGACCCTGTAGCTGGAAAAAAATATGGTTTGTGTACATTTTACATTCTTAGATTTTTTAATTCTTAGATATAATCTTACACAAGCATCAGAAAGCATGAAATTATATTTCGATATACGGTTACACGAAAGTCTGACCACTGTATGCATATCATCCATGACCTGTAAACAGGTCAAGCTTCATTCAAGCCAGTTAGGGTGTGGTACCTGGACTTAATTGGTACTAATCACCATTTCTGGCCAAGGAACAGGGTTGTGACGTTGATATAGTCTGTTTGCCCTCAAGTGTAGTTTAATGAGGCATGGTCTGGCGGGAAAATGAGAAGGTCACGCGAGGATAAAGGCGCCAAAGCCGGCGGGCAAGATGCTGGAGGTGTAACACTGATGGAGATGCTAAAACATCCCATAATGTACAGGTATGGAAATAATGTCTGATCAAAATTAAAGGTATTGTTTATACCTCTGGTACACTGAAGGATTATAGTCTATTAATCAGCCTTATTATGTTGTTAATTCATTCTCACTAAATAGACTAGACAAGCTGCGCTAAATAAATAAATAAATAAATAAATAAATAAATAAATTCCAACAGGCTGGGAAAGCAAAGTAGGCTAAAACCAAAAGCTTCACAAACCCTTTAGTGGTCGAAACAACAATGAATTCATGTTATATCACAAAAAAAAAAAAAAATAAAATATATCATTAAGGTGAGGTGTGCGCGTGCGGCTGGAGTTGAAGCGCTCGCGCGTACCTGTCAGGTGTTGGAGGCGCGCGAGGCACGCGAGCGCGAGCAGCCCGAAACCGCCGCAGCAGAGGCGCGCGAAGGGCCGCCGCCTCCCGCTCCGCGTCACCGGCTTCATCGCCTTTTCTCTTCCCCCCGCTTCAGAACATTATTATTCACCGTCCTGAGGTCCCGTGGCCGCGCTTCCTCTCCGACTGACTTGGAAAACTTTTGAGGTCGCCGCTCCTACGCTCCGTTTGCCTTCAATTCGAAGTTGTTTGGATGCATCTTCAGCGCGCGCCTAAACGCTAACGGTTCCGCGGCGGCCGTTTCGAAGCGCGCGAGCGACTCGACGTACGGGAGTTCAGGATTTACTCACATGCCTCACGGCTGGGAAACGTCTCCCTCTCTGTTTCTCTCTCACACACTCACACACACACACACACACACGCACTCTCTCTCACACACTCTCTCTCTCTCTCACTCAGACACACACACACACACACACACACACCACTCCCACTCAGCGCTCGCGCCAGTGGTCGTGGTCTAGTGTTGCAATCAGCACATGAGAAGAGCCACTAGAGGGCGACAAACTGCACGTTTTACGCCAAAGCTGTTCTCAGATCAGCCCTTCTTCCCCTCCACCGTGTTGAACATTCACTCTGGGGGCTTCAGTATTCAGTCTGGAGTGACAGAGATAAATTGTATATGAATTAAAGGTGAATAAACAATACCCTGTGCAGTTTTAAACCAAAATGTCCCTCAAATCACTTCCACCTAAGCAAACACTGAGATAAACTGTAGTCAAATTATTCAGTTAATTCTTTCATTCATCCTCGGTAACCACTGGTCACGGTTCCTGTGGATTCGGACCCTTTCCCAGGAGCGCTGTGCACAAAGCGGGAATACATCCTGGATAGGATGCCAATCCATCACAGGGCACCATGCACACACACTTTCACACGTTCATTCTCACAGAGGTCAGTTTACCTACCAGCATGTTTTTGGGAGGTAAAAGGAAACCTGAGAACCCAGAGGAAACCCACATGAACCTCTGCACAGACAGTAACCCGAGCTTAGGATCGAACCACTGATCTGTTGCTGTGAGGCAACAACGCTGCCTGCTGCACCACAATGCCACCCCTGTTGTGGTTTTTTTTATTATTATTTATTTTATTTTTTTTTATATTAAGATGGTAAAATATTTTCTTGATAAGATTTACTGCAGTTTAATAAAAATCACCTGCAATTAAACAATTTAATGTGTCAAAAGGCAACACGAAATGGTAATTATAATGCATTTTTTAACATAAAGTGACATTTTAAAGGAAAACTGTATATTTAGGCATGAAATAATGTATAAAATATGGTTTAATCATTAGAGCTGGATTGCACTGTTAAAAAAAATTATATAACTGGTTGATGGCAATGCATTTGGATGGAAAAATTACAAAAAAAAAAGCAACAAATTTTCTATTTTAAGTGACTGATACTGATGACTTGTGTAGAATATAACCAGAAACATGAATTGACAAGGTGAAGAAGATCAGGTTTGATTTCAGGTTGTCTTTATTTCATCGCTGTATGGGTTTGTTGAACATTTGTATGCAGACTGGATACGCTCTAAAACAGTCACAGCCAGTATTTGGATCATTTTTGCTTCAAGCAGCAGCTTGTGTTTGTGAATTTATGCATCAAAATTGAGGCTTTGAAATGCAAGGGGAATGAATCCAGGGGCAAAATGAAAGGGAACCTGATTCATTTGAATCACTGAGAAATCCTCGCTTCATGTCTCTAAGCATCACTAAAGCATTTTATCTCTCTCTCTCTCTCTCTCTCTCTCTCTCTCTCTCACTCTCCTCTGTTTACAGAACACAGCTGACTCCAAGCCCCTTTCAGCCATATTTCTCTCATCTTGCTTGAAGATACAAGCCAAATAAAGACATAAGCCAGCGTTTTACTGTCATCAGCTGTCCATAGGTGCCATATCCAGAACGATAAAGCGTTCCTCGGGGCACACACTGTTTAGCAAAACTCTCACTCTGAAATACTCCAGCCAGCATGTTTTGATGACCCTCTCGTTTATGGATGGCTCTGTTGAAGGACAAGGTGCCTGTAAAACAACTGCACATGATGCAAGGCTCAGGAAGGTACACAGTGAAAATACACAGATTAGTGATGGATATGAGTAGTCGAGTATTTGTTATGTAACCACCTACAATGCTGATTCACAAAAACAAAGCCAAGGTGCAAAATTTGTCAAAGTACATCACAAATAGATGAAGATTAAAATGTCACACTGTGTCTGTGCACAAGTGGTCATACACTTCACTGCGCACTGTATAGATTCTGCTACACTATAATGCAATATCCCGAGTAGTTAGCATATACGATATAGTGATCTTGGAGGTCATCCGAGATTCAACCTTTAAAGATTACATAGAACTCAGTTAGTGTAGATCAAGCTAAATATAAGCAACAGTAAAGCAATATTGTGGATAAATAATTAAATTGACTATAAAATATTTTTGTTTCTGAAATAATTTGACATTGCATCTTAATTTTTCCTTTAAGTGTAATTTCGTGAACTTTTGTGGTTTATTCAATCTAAATGAATAGTGTAGCACTAGTGCTGATGTTGTGTGTGTGTGGTGGAAGAAGTCTGCAGGCTTGGGTTTTAATTTATTCATTCAGCTGCCTAGTTTTTGACTAGAGAAAATGTACAGTGCATATAACCCTTTCTTATCTGCATTAGTGTGTGTGCATTTAGGTGTGTATGTACATCCCACTGCTGAACCGTGAACATGAAAAGGAAGATTTCTGGAGTGTGAGTGAATTCTGGTCTCCTATGTCTGTGTACGTTCCTTATTCCAGTCACCATGCACATCAGTGTGAATGTGCATTTTTAGGACTTTGTTTCAAGGAGTGAACAGGAATGTACATGAATTTGCATTCAAGTGTCTTTCTGTCGTTTTCTATCTTCAAGTTTCAGAAATAGAAAGAGTGTGTGCTTGTATGTGTGTGTTTGAGTGCCTGATTGTGTGGGTGTATGTGTGTGGCTGAAACGTAGCAGTAAATCTGTCAGCTCTGTTTAATAATCTTCGGGCCTTCTTGTGTAGAATGGTGGTAAATACAGACTCCTGTCCACTGATAACCCTGTCATGGAGAAATCCCCTTTGATTCAGCTCACTCACTTTGTTTGCTTAAACATTGCTTCACTTACTTTTTTAAATTCCAAGTTATCCAATTAATTGCATATTGTAAGTCACAAGAGGCATCATAAGCCTGATGAGATTCTTAAGCATAACGCTGTGCATAATTTACAGGAAGCCAGGCTGCTTAGCGAGTCAGATCACAGTTGGGATTTACATAGCTGCACAACTAGGTCATTTAATAACTCGATTTAAGACTGGTTGCTGTGCAACAGTATGTTGTCCTCAAACTAAAAGAACTGTGGTTCATCACACAATCTCATCTCCACCAGGGGATATAGCCTAGGAACCATTTCGGCTTTGTGAGCTCAATTGCTTCTCAGGGGGAAGCAACCAATTTTTGAACCTTGTGATGGAAACTCGAGGTTGTCAGTATGAAGAAGACATGCAAATCTAGGCTTCTCCAGCAGAGGGTAGTAAGTTATTTATGAGGGTGAGTCAAATGAAAACCTTTTTTTGTTATTTTGCATTGCTTACTGGTTACAAAAGTGCACCATTTCCATTTTATTTAATGCAAGTGTTACAGCTCTTAACAAGTGTTCAGAATCCAGAATTAAATTCTAATTTATGTCACACTTGTAAGGTTTTCATTTGACTATACACTATGCAAATTATTAGCTCATATTAACACCTACCAGATTATGAAAAGAAAAGATTTCACTTCATACACTTGTTATAACTTGAATGATAACAGGAAGTAACTCACAGATGCTTCAAAAAATGTAAGCCTAGACAGATAAAAAGGATGTCATTTTTAAATAAATCCAAAATAACTAGAGTTGGCAAATTGCTGTGGTATAAGATCGATAAAACACGCCAGGATGTGCTATTAACAGAAAAGAATCAACTTTGGTGTGGTAACACTAAGTCTGCTTCAAAATGAGCTGCATCACATCACCCCATTGGTTATTATTTTCCTATGACAACATGCTCCATTGCATTTTATTCCTTACTTATCTATCTTTATGTATTAAGTGTTTCTGTTGATCAGCATACAGTACCTGACTACATCCAGAGTTGGGTGGGAAAAAAATCAAACGTGCTTATCCTGCTCTGATTGGCCTGAAATTTAGTCAGAAGCACAAGAAAGTGTCTGTTGCCACATCTGGATTCATTACCTATTCATCATATAGTGCACTGACTGAGGTGCAACCATTTTGTAGTGCTCTCTGAATTCCCAGTGGACAAATTATGTTTTTGAGTTAGTGCAACATACTGCCCATAATGCACTATAAATATGGTGTACAAACTGGAAGTATAATCAGCTCGAAATGGATTTGTCAGGATCAATACCGGAGATGCAAAAAATAAAGGTAAATTAAAAGTAAAATAAAACCATCTGGTAGCTGTTTATTAAAGCAATAAGCCACTGAAGAGAGTGCATTACAGTGGTTTTATCATAAAATAAGAATGTTCTTAGACCCCCTTACTCTGATAAAATCACTGAAATGGACTCTCTTGAGTATGTTAACAGTGAGTTATGGTGGCTAAGCAACATAACAGGCAAAGATTAAGATATTCTATGGACAGAAGAATGGCTTGAGTGTAACTTTTGTATTGGTTTAAAACTTGTCAAATGAATACAGATTTCAATTATTGTGATGCCATTACAGGTTTCGTATATCTAGGATTTTACAATGCTTATAGCCAATCAGAATTTAGAACCCAAAACTATCCATTGTATAATGTGTATTTAATAAAGAAACTCTCTTATTATTCTTCTTTATTTTAGTGGTTCCATTTTTTATGTAGCAGCAGGTCAGTAAATGTTGTATAAATTCAGTCAAATGTCTCCATTACTGCCACCCTATATAGTGCTGTATATGGAATGTTCAATACTGTATAGTGAATAATAAAAGAGTGAGCGAGGGCGCGATTTCCGACGCAGCGTGTGTCCCTCACACACTTCTTCACTTTCAACACTAAGTGTCATCCCTGACTGCTCCAAAAATCTGCCAATTGGGTCCTACCAGCTCTGTGCATTGAGGCTATAATCAGAGGAAATGTTGTCTTACCTTGCCTGTCACAAATACACCAGAAGTAACAGCCTCAAACATTTCAAGCTCTTCCACTCAGCTCACAGCAAACTACACTACAGGCCCAAAAGTTTGTGGACACCTGACCATCACACCTATATGTAGGCCTTCCCCAAAACTTTTGCCACAAACCTGGAAGAACACATTTTTATTGAATGTCTTTGTAATCTATAGCATTACAATTTCCTTCACTAGAACTAAGGAGCCTAAGCCTGTTCCAGCATGACAGTGCTCCTGTGCACAAAGCGAGCTCCATGAAGACATGGTTTGCCAAGGTTGGAGTGGAAGTATTGAGTGGCCCACACAGAGCCCTGACCTCAACCCCACTGAACACCTTTAGGATGAACTGGAATGCTGAAACGACATCAGTTCCTGACCTCACTAAAGCTCTTGTGGCTGAATGAACACAAATCCCCACAGCCATGCCCCAAAATCTAGTGGAAAGCCTTCGCAGAAGAGTGGAGGTTATTATAACAGCAAATAGGGGACTAAATCTGGAATGGGATGTTCAAAAAGCACACAAGTGTTATGGTCAGGTGTCCACAAACTTTTGGTCATATAAGGTATTTCTGTCAGGACCTCATTTTGTGCACTGGGGTAATATCTTGATAAAATAAGAAAAGGGTCTTCCCCAAATGTTTGTCACCAAATGTTAACCAATGAACTGTGTAGATTATCACTGTATATGTACAAGTATGTATATGTACATTAAGTTTTGATATTGCTGTAACTAGGTCAGTCTTTATTCCTCCTCTACTACACTTTACAGTTGGCTTCACACAGTGAGGTAGGTGGTGCTCTCCAGGCATTCTTCAAAATCCAATAATCATCACTCTAGAGAATGAATGTTTCCATCTCACAATTGAGCTGTTATTGCTCCTAAATGTTCCACTTTCCAATAATGTCACTTACAGTTTACCAGTAAAGTGACAGTTACAGGTACAGTATATACGGCGGACAAAACACCTGTACTGAATCCCACTGCACTGTTTTCAAAAAGTTGTCTAAATCAAAAACTGTAGTTTTGGCCACATTTGTGAGTTAAAATTAAATTGGAGTCCATCACAAAAAAAGAAAAAAGGATGTGCAAAATTTCTACCAGATGCCTGCCCAAGCTGGGAGCTTGCACAGTGACTAAATATTGAACGTGACAATTTATTACATACACATACTAAACTGGCAATGGTTTAATGCTTTAAATTAATAGAGCTTGCACACTGTCAAACGTTCTGGTGTTACACTCAGAGCTCAGTTTACCCTATGTGCAATTTCAAAACTTTTTCTGTGTCATATACACATTTAAGTAGCATAAAGTAGCATTGCTGTTTCACCCAACATATCCTTTTTACAGTTAGAGATTTAAAAAAAAAAACTGCAGGAAATGCCAGTAATAATGGTGGCCCATGAGATTACTGTTTATTAACTCTATAACCTGCACATTTAAATTTTTTTGCATTTAAGCTGTCAGGTAACGGGAAGTTTCCACACAACCAACATCTGCCAATTAACCACACTCTGATAAAAAACATCCAGTAACTTTTACAAAGCACATTCATTGTAGAAGAGAAATATTAGGAAAGATATTGAGATGAATGCAACGGATGTAGAAATTAGATATTAGAATCAATTAATTTTGTTAGAAAATATTGTGGGCAGGTACAAACAAAAATAACAACTGGACGAGAGTGATTATACAACAGGCCTCTACACATCTCTTACTGAGACCAATTATGAACTGGAATGATGTAGCTGAGGTCAAAGAACAGTCAAAGCCAGAATTCACACACCAAGCTGACACTGCTTCCATTTCTACCTCTGGGTTTTCTCCCAGTGTTTCTGGCGGGCATAGTGGTAGTGTTCATTCATTTTTTAAGAGTTCATTCAGTTTTATATTTGTAGCATTAAACAGATTTCAACTGATTTCACATCCTACAGCCTCAGAAGCATGTTGCTTGCACAGTGGATGAGGGACATTTGCCCAAACATCCTGTTTCTCTTGTAATTCTGTGTACTATGCTTAATTTTTACTACATCTGCTTACATTCCAGAATTTCGGTCTATTCCTGCCAGAAAGCTAATGAACAGTGCACTAATGACTGACTTTCTGGCATCTTATGGAGGTGCCAATTCATTAAGCTCTCCAGAGGATCCCATTCTACTGCCAGTGCATTTCAGCTGAGATTACACCTGCATCAGCGATGGATATGCCTTAAAACCTGCCTTGCTTTAAATATAGCTCATCTGTGGCACTTTGTCATATCCTACACAGAAATGTAAAGCTGAAATCCAAAACTAATACTCTAAATTCACAGAACTAATACTCAAACTGTTTATTTAAATGTGTGCTTGAAAAAAATAGAGTCCAGACTGTGTTTTATACAGATAAATGTTCAGTTTTTTTATTTTTATTGCCAGTATCCCTTCGGTTCACATGGATGAACAACACTCAGTCATTAAGCCCATCGCACAAACAGGGTTAAAGAAACACAGGGCTTGCACAGCTGAACCACTGACCTCCACTTTGTGTTTTTTGTACATTCCACTGCCTTTGGTCCTGTTAACAAACCCCTGTGCAGACCACAGGCCAGTATGCATAGTGCAGGTGTGAGTGAGTATGCGAGTGTGTTAGTTTACAGCTTCTATACGGGTAGATGCATGTGGTTTCTAAGCCTTTTCCATCAAGTTTCTACAGTCTATAATAAAATGTCTTGCTGTGTGAGTTATTGGACATATACAATGCAATTTACAATGATATCAAATCAAATGCTAGAAAACAAAGCTTAAGAAATGAGGTAAAAGAAAAAAAAAATAAAAAAAGCAAGTGCAGTTTTGATCCACAATGGATTAATTGACATTGGCATTTTTAACACAACATTTTCACATTTTGCAGTCCCATAACTACACCTAATATATGACTCTATAATTTTATCTAAAAACGCCAGGGACGTAGAAGCACATATAAACTCTTAAAGTGCATAAAAAAATTGCTTTTAAAACTTAAATTCCCCTTGCTAATTCTGAAAATGGATCCACCCTCAACATCTTAAGAGTTGTTTCAATAATTTATTAGCACAAGTAAAGTTTGTTCGAGGCCTTTAGTTAGTATACAAGTTCGTTAGGAAGCTAACAGATCTTTATACGTTGGTTAGAAGAAATGTGCTATAGAAATTACAGAGGAAGTTACTACAAAATCCTCTCTTTAAAGGTAAAAATCCACCCTGAAAGACTTGCACATCAATATTTGTAATCAATGTGTGGTCTGACTATTTTGGTTTAAACTTCTTTCATCAACATGTTGGTCTATTTTCACTTTTGCTATGTTACCCAGCCTGGTGATAGCGGTGCCAGTGTGAATTCATCTCTAGCTAAAGAGAGCAATGCAGCAGCATTTTAGTCCTTCAGTCCGTCCAGCTCTCTCCCCTGCTCATCTGTACACCCTGCTCAAAAACCTCAACATTCATGCTAATAGCACCGTCAACACCAAGCCAAGTCTCTTCTGTAACTCAGCTGCAACTGCATCATATAGTTGCGTTTCTCATTAGTACAACCTTGAGTGTCTCTGGGAAATGGTAAGTGAGGAAAAGAAGCTCTTTTTCTTTATTTATAGGAGCTAACAGCGAAAGGTTTCACAGGGAACCAACCCAGCCACTGGGAGTGCATTCTCAATGCCTGTCTCTAGCCTGGATAAAATAAAAGCATTGTATCAGGAAGGGCATCCAGCATAAAACCTTTGCCAAATCAAACATGCTGACCAGTGATCCGCTGTGGCGACCCCTAAAGGGAGCAACTGAAAGAACAACAACAACAGCAAAAGATTTAATTTTTTTCTTCTATAAAAGTCCACTGTAATTGCGCCCCCTGGGATATCAGTGAGGTACACAACCACTAACTTCTCACAGGAATAATGAATAGACAGCAATAATCAACAAATTAGCACCAGACTCACTAATCACATCACAAATATTTCAATATAAACATATTTAATGTGTTTCAGGGTGGAATTTTCCTTTAACTCTTCCCCACTTGTAGCTAATATACAGTTCCAAGTGGTAGTGATGTTGATGAGGGTATGTTAAAACATTAATCACATACAGGGGATAAGTCTGAAATAATAAAAAGAAGGTGCTAATGGTGGAAGAAGACATGACAAGGTATGTGTATTGACTATTTGAAACAGGAAAATATGTAATTCCATACACGACAAGCCACAAAACCTAATCTCACCCTTCACGGCGTCTCATTATCCCTTCAGCAGGATTACTTTAGCTTTTCCTGTTAAGGCATAAAAAATCCTTGTGGCATACAAAACCTGGAGGGACCAATTCCATTTATAATAATTGATATTGTTATTGGTACTTAAACTCAAATACCATGTTGTATGCTTGAGCTCTTACAAAATAAAATTTCTACTAAAAAAAAAAAAAAAGATAGCTTTATACCTGCCGAGTCAGTAGTTCAATAATGATCTTCCCCTCACCTCTAGTTCAAAGACATCAAACAATAAAATCCACATTTGCAAGATTAATAAGTTATTACATTTTTTTTAACATACACACATACAGAAGGGGACGTAGAAGTTGCTTGGTGCATTCGCGTGCTTCACGACCCCTTACATTCTCTAAAACTATGCAACACACAACAGAACAGGAAATTCTTTTTTACATTTACATTTGGCTAAATATATCCCACAATGCATCACTAGAGACTGCTTGCATCAAACTTGCCTGAGCACACTAGAGTTTCTGTCTGTTGATGTTAAAACTCCACGTTCACGCAGAAACAAATCAAAACCCTTAACGACTGGTCATGATACTGAAAAGAATTTCAGTCACAACTGAGATGAGTGGCGTTTAAACCCGTTGTGTTTTTTTTTTTTAATCACACTGATCACAGTTGACCGAAACTGGCCAGATTTAGTTTGAGGATGCTGAAGTGCTGAACGTTTCAGAGGGAAGTAACACTGAAACATTTTGGCTGTACATCACATAGACATAAAGATATAATTTAATCTTCATATATGAGAATCTGCTGGTACCGGCTTATCACAGTGACGCTAAAATAAATCAAAAATTACAAGAGGAAGATAAAATGTACTATGTACAACATACAGTAATATTGACCAGGTTCTGGCTGTGTGTGTGTGTGTGATGAATTTAGACTGATGCCTTGATTTCTCTGAAGCCAACATTTCACACACATTATTCTAAAAATCACACTGCAATATCACCATTACTGGATATTCACGAGGTAAGAGGTGGATGAGAAGAAGTTGTAAATACATACATATCCCAGTTCTCAGCACACACAGGAGTAGAGGTGTTTCCTTCTTCAGCCAGCAGTCACTTATTAAACCCAGCTATCGGTGAATCACTGGTTTTCACAAACGTCTTTGAATACAGTGACAAAAGTTCATCATCATAAAAAAATGGCTCAGTCTTATAATTAGATGCAGGAATCCAATCTATTTCAAGTCAAAGTTTCCATTTTCAGTCAAGCACCACATCCAGTGTTAAGGTGTAATGCAGTTCCCTTCATGTCCAGCAGGTGGAGTCGTTTCCTTCCAACTACAGAAGGCATTTCCACCTACTCGGTTTGCATCTCTTTTTTTTTCTTCTTTTTTTTGCAAGTAGTTGTTTGAATAGTCATCACAATACATTGAACTAGGAAAAAAAGAGGCCATTCCTTCAATATGAGGTTTGCAGAATTTGTTGATGATGTAGAAAAAGGTGCCAGGTTGAGTTTCTGCTCTGAAAAATGTCACCAAGGTCAATATTCCTTATTACTGCAATGTCTGTGTGTATAGTATATGACTTAAACACCACAAAGTCAGTGCTGAAACCTATCTAAATTCACTGACACCTAACTGCCTTGGTCTTCTATAATAATTACACAGTTCTGAGATTTTTGATGCAATCACTTTTTGCAGTTGTTGTTTGAAAATGGGGACTAAAATAACTAATCGTTACAATTACCACAGACACACACTAATCAAATATCACACGCAATAAAATGCCCCAAATTCTTCTAAAGCAGTGAACATGAAGTTTCCTAATACTGAGAGTGAGATTAGCATGATGTATTGAGCTGGGAGATTAACTGGGTGCAAAAAAAAACCTGGAGGCAATCTGTTTTAATGTCTATTTTTCATCAATGCCCTACGGATTTGTCAAAAATCTGTAGAAGGACAAAAAAAAAAAAGGTCTAAGCCACATTCCAAAAATGCTAACTTCTCTAACAATGAATGAAAGCTACTACTGGTCATCATGCTAACTGGACACCACTAACTTTTATCCAGCATTAGAAATGTCAGCATTTTAGGCTAGTGTACTAACACTCTGGGATCTGGCCTTGTTACACAGGAATCATGCAGTTAAGATTGTGCTCTGCTGTGGCTTACAATAATGTCAATTACCTTCTGTCTTGCCCATTACTGTCTCACTTTCAACAACACCCGACTGGATCTTCTTGGTACTAGCAAGATCTGAAAGGCCTAATGAAAATGTGAGATGATAAACTGTCTCAAGGTATTGCTCTTGGTTCTGTAAAATGCAAGTTAGCAAAGAAGCTTGGCTTAATTTTTGTAATATTAGCACTGGTAATGAATTTAATTTAGTAGTACTGCCAGTAGGCTGCACCACACTGATGGAGGCAGCTAAATAAGCTGAAAAAGCAGTGCTTGTCTATATAAGATGCTAGGCTTCACTGATTGTTTTTTTTTTTTTTTTTTTTTTTTACACCTAATATAGGCTTAGACATAAGTATGTATGTTCTGCCCTTACAGCTAGATGAGGTCTTTCTTTGCTAGCTAACTTTTGGTGTATTCTTATAGATGGTCTTCATTGCTAATATGCCAACATCTTCCAAGATTTTAATCTATGTCTATCCTTCAGGCAGCACTGGATGACTTGCTGTGCTAGCATGGTAACAATTGCTAACATTTGTGTCATTCCTCGGTGGTCTATATGATTCCGTGTCTGAGTTTTGAGTCTTGCAGCTCTGTCTAGATTACTTTGCTAACATGTCTTGCTAACATTTGTGTCATTCCTCTGTGGTCTATATGAGTCTATGCATGGGCTCTGGGTCTCGCAGGACTGTCTGGATTGTTTTGCTTGCATCTTGCTAGCATTTGTTGCTGATCTTCATTGGTCTGGGTGTATCTCGCTGGCCCGTTCTACTAGCAGGGTTTGTTGACATTGCACAGCAGCTCGGTGACTTTGATGAGACGTGCCACGGTGGTCTGCGACTCCTCCTGCAGCCGCTGGTTGTTTTGTCTCAGAGTCTGCACCTCTGCCTGCAGCATGGCTTTGTCCTCTTTCTCCTGCCAGCATCACACACAACACAACTGATCAACAGGATGCTCTCTTGGAGCACAGGGTGGATTTGGAGGAGTAGGTAGGGGGGAAAGCTGGGGGAAGTGATTGGGAGATGGTTTGGAGGAAATAAGGTTAGATGACTACACTTAGAAAGGCAGCATACAAAATACAGTTTGTGGCCGACGTTATGCTTGATGTGTAACTATACATACACGTGCACACACAGCTGTTCACATACAGCTCTGTCCACCAGAGGGCAGTTCACAGCTAAATCATCCCTGATCAGCAGGTTTTCACTATTCTGGGACTCATACACATGCAAACAAGCTTTGTTAGCTCACCTTTCAAATTTTCTGCCTTGGTCATAAGCTGTGTCTCAAATGGCAAATCCTACTATGACCTTCCAAAACATTTACTACTAGGTTACTAATCTAGAATGTCCAGAAAACTGGCTCTCAAAGTGGGGTCCACAGACCCCCAGGAGTCCATGAGGCATCCCCATTAAGTCCACATTTTTTGTTACAGTGGCAGAAATAACATCCTACCATTATTAAAGTTATAACATTTATTGATTTCTTGTAGTTATTAGCATGTTTGCCTGGTCACTTGTATAATCGACTTCCAAATCCAACAATCCAAATTCAATCCAAACTTCAATAACTCAGAACTAACAAGCCTAAATATGTTGGACCCAACTTGGACCTAATATGTTTTGCCAGTGGATATTCTAGAAATAAACTACAGTTCCAAAAAATAGACAAAATATTACTGTACAGATTGAAATAAGAAGCCAGATATTTGAATAGCTGGATTATTTTAATTTTAATAATTCTGTGCTGAGGGGCCTGTGGAATTTATTTTACATTTAACTTTTACTTTTTTTTTTAAACCAGTATATTCAAAAATCATCTAGAATACTACATATGTATGCAATTTGAGACATAGCTTTCTTTAGTTTGTTCATGTCTGCTACTGATGGCATGTCATGTCACATCAAGCTATACCACCCCTACCTTGTATGCTGTTATTGCGCCATAATATTCTGAGAATGCCAAAGACTGCAGGATGCATGTACAATTCTACTCAGGCATGAACACCGGCCCAAAGACACTTCTATTCACAATTACAGACTAAACAAAGTTGTAGAACTACAGAATTCTAGACTATACTAAACTTCTCAAGGACTGTGGATGAAGACAAAGTCATACACCACAAGGTTGCTACTGAGCTTATCAACTAACAAACACAAATATTTTAAGTCAGTGCACAGAAAAATCATATCTACTGTGACTTGCACATTTGTTTAGAAAACCAGAGACACACACACATAAGTGTGAAGATGGATAGAAAAATTAACCATGGTAATCATGGTTTACCTGTTCTCAGTTCAGTATGTGGTTTCATCTAAACAGTCTGAATGATAAGAAATGCAGATAAGAACTTCTTAAAGATTGCTTTAACTATTAAATGTCTGGGTGTTACTCAACCTGTATATACTGTATCTCAGGATGTCAGCATTTATATTTAACAAATAAATCACAAATTATTTTACAAACTTCAATAATAATATAAAAATATTTTATTGGCAATAATCAAATAATTAAATAGAGCTCATGAGGAAAAAGTCTGAATACAGCTAAGTTACAACCAAGCTCAGTTAGACAGGTTCATCTATTGCTGATTTGAGTAACACCCATGATATTTATAAAAGAATGCCTTAGCTTTTATAAAGTGACTATTGATGACTTAAAACTGGAAAACAGGATGAAAAATATTAAACCCATTGTTGAAGAAAACCTGTTAAAAGCTTTTTTTTAAAAAAACCATGGTTCTCATACTGTATTTTTCTCACCATCTTCAGCAGACGGTAAATGGAATTTCATGCCCTTAACAAACACCCTGATGGTACTTTCACTGTTTACTTAAACCATCAGTTCTGTTTGTGATTGAAGAAGAAACGGAGCTGATAGCTCAGTTGCCAAGGGCAAAAAATATTCATAACCATTTGGAAGGAGAAAATGAAGAGATACAGAGAAATGAGTTCAGGTGCAGATGGCAGTTTGTATGGTTTCAACTAGAGTGTTGCTATAATCACAGGAGGAATGTTTGATGAGGTTATGTTTGAGTTAATTATAATTTATAGATGAGATGAAAGACGTTCATCACTAAGTGCAACAACATAAGACATACATAAACAGCTTATGACAGCTAGATTAAGCATTCATGAGGCAGCGTAGACATGATAAAAACAGATACTGATAGTTTTTACTGTGACAGACAAGGCTCCAGAACATGAGCTGTACATGCACATACTCACTAAAACACAGTAATTTAAAGTTTTGTCATTCAAAGCTGTCATTTTCAGTTTATGCATATTTACATGTTGTCATACTTATCGAGCTATGTGATTGGTTTACATGGTATTATCATCAACCAAACAAAATACCTTCATTACATATAGTGTTGTATTTCTAATTATTGCTCCTTGACTTGTTTGTTGGAGGAGATAAAGCAAAGCTTCCTTCCTACACAGGAAATAGATTTGGAAATGGAAAGGTAATATTTCACATTAAAAAGCTCAGAACTAAAGAATTGTATAGGGTTGGTTCATATTGCAAAGAATGTGACAATTCAGTTTATTAAGGAATCAATTTATCTCATAAAATATATCTAAAATTATCATTTGCATGATGAAAGACAGAGTCATCAAATAGAGAAACCATGTTACACAAGTGGTGACCAATAATGTGTTTGAGAACTTTTGACACCACAGTCATCCTCTCACATTCCTCATATTCAACAATCATATGATTGTTGAAACATTGTTAGGATAACTGCTGGGAAGAGTTTGTGGTCCATGTGAGGTCAAGTGAACTTCTCTAGATTGATGATAACACGAATGAGGGTTAATGATGAGTATGAGGGAGAAAGGAAAAGGATTTCAAAGACAGATTAAAAAAAAAACAAGTGAAGACGGCATTGCTTTTGTAGTCAAGACACATGATTATCATGTTAGGTTTCAGATCCGATCAGACCCCGTCTTGTTTCTCTATGGAGGTTGTCACAGATTGTCATTCACACTTTAATCCCAGGAGATGCTACTGCAGCATCTCTGGGAAAATCTGGAGTGATTTACTACTAGCATGTTTTGTTTTTTTTTGGTATATGATATTATTTTCCATTTTCTCCAGCAATTATTCCCCTCTTCGCTGTCCTTCAGACAAAATAATTATTTGTTGACTCTTCATTCTCCCTCTCTTCAGTTGAGGTACCAATCAGACAAAGTGTGTTATAGGATTTAGATTGAGTTGCTCTGATTTTATCCTGAGTATAATCTTGCATTCAGGACCTCCATTTGAGAGTGTATTCATTACAGACGTGGACTGATAACGATTTCAGATTTTACCCACACACCACCCTGGGACAAACCCCCTTTTACCACTTTCAAATGCGCATTTTTGCTTTCACAGGTTAGGAATTGAAAGGTGTTATATGATATCATAGGGTTGGTTTCGGTTGTTTTATTCGGGTTTTTGTTGTGACGGAGAAAAAATTTCATGCTGTACTTGCCTCGACTGCCATTGGTCGCTTAGTGTTGAGAGAGGGAGCCTGTCCCTCTGGCCATCTTCTCATCTCCTCTGTTCACCCTGCCCAATGACAAGACAGGTTTCTTTGGCTTGTCCCGCCCTACCTCTATCATCCCTCAGTCTGACTGGCTCTGTGAAATAGCTCTGGGGTAGTTGAGGGTGAGGGATGGGCGGGGGAAGTTACATGGACAGGATGAGCGATAAGGATGGGATATTTATGGGGAAGTTCAAAGGTCACTGTGTGGGCTGTAAGGGTGGGAACAAGGCACTCAAAGGGGTTTCAATGGGATTTGGCAAAGGAAGTGGAAGTACCTTTTGGAGGTCATCCTGTAGTCGTTTCAGCATGGCCTCCAACTGGGACACCTTCTCCTCCAGGTGACTGGGTGAATCACTGAGAGAGAGAGGGAGAGAGAGAGAGGGAGAAGAAGAGAGAGAGAGATAGAGAGAGATAAATAACAATAATAAAAGGGAAAGGGCTATTTTTAGATGTGACAATAACAATGACTCAGTGGGGTTTTTAGAGTTTTTTTTTCTCTGAAGTAAACTTCCAAGGTAAATGTGAATGTATGCATTCTAGTGGAATATTTTATAAAAGCTAGAATTCAGTTTGAATGATACAAAGCCCTTACATTACCAGTAAAGGTATACTGATAAAATCCCAGGTTCAATAGCATGTAGCTTTGACCTCAGCTTAAAAAACTCAATTAAAATGCATGTATATCACGATGCACAAACAGCACACAGTAATTTCAGTAATTAAGCAAAATTATGTTGATTTACTAACACTGAGCAAATGACAATTTTTGGTCAGTCTATTTTATCCCCCAATATCTTAGTACATATTCTCTGACTTACACATAAAAAATTTACTAAGAGTCATTGTGAGAATTTCTACATCTACATTGGTTAATGCTATTAGAATAACAACTGGATTATGATGTTTTTGGATTTACAAAGTTACATTATTCTGTAACAATAACCTTGTAGTTATTGTTTCAGTTCAAATGTGCACAACTAAAGAGTACAAAAAAAACCTAATCTATAGACTGTCCTTAATTAGAATTAATTAGCGCAATATCAAATCAAGTTGGCATGACTGTCATTAAAGATGTAATGTTAGGAATGAAATATAGCTCCCCCAGAATCACGGTGCAACATTTAACATGAAACAATAACAGAAAAGAGGATAAGTACAGTGACAAATAGTGCAAGGTCAACAAATACAATAAATACACACAACAGTGAATAGAATAAAACTAAAACTATCCAATAAACAATACAAACTACACTTGTATTTATTAGTTGCTGCTCACCTGTCTTTAACATCTCTGAGCTTTGCATCTGTCTGCGTCACTGTGTCAGCTCCTGCCTGAGTACCATCACCAGCCTTTCGATCTGAAACACATAATTTTACTCTTATTACCCACCTGGTAACAATGAAACAAATACATTCAGGAAAGTTTAATAATTCTAAAACATTCAGAAAATTCATACATATTTACTAGTATTAATGTCTCTCATAACTGCAACCTATTATTTTTCATTAACAGAAATGTAACACACATTTGGGTATACATAATAAGCCACATTCATAATTATCTGCTGTGCACACTTTAAACTAAAAAGTGTTGTATGTTCTGTATGTATGTATTACATCCAGTATCCCTAACTGTTGTAACCACAATAATTAACCCAGTTTATTTAACACCACTAAAACTACTAAATGCCATTTCAGAGCAATATTAAATATATAAATATGGCATTATGAAATAAATTGCCCACACTTCTGCAGCAACTGCCAATAGCAGTCACAGTGTTTTTCACACTTTCTGGCAGTGTCAGTATCAGACAGTCCTGGTTGCTCACTGCTGATCTGTGAGGCTTCTAGTTCATCATGTTTAGTCGGTTTCTTTAGTTTTTCCATCATTATTATTAGGAGCTGTTGTATATGACTGCCATCAAGTGAAAGTTTATAGGCTGACAGCAAATACAGGCTGACAGTTTGGGCGACAGCAAATTAACATGGTTATTACGACTACCACTATTTATGACAATATATCTCAATATCTCATTAGATTATTTTCTACTGAAAGTTTCTTTAAGCCTAGAATCTAGCTTGAGCCATATGTTATAACTTAATAAACTCAGAATGTATGGCATTATTTTTGACTACACAGATATAAGCCTACTGGCTCAGAGAAGATCATCATTCGCTCATTGATGTCTTTATATTTCCTGACCTTCTCGGGATAGGGCTTCTAGAATATTCCTGCATGCCATGGCGAGGTCAGAAATAGACTGCCATTCCTCCTCTGATGAATCTGTTGTTTCTGAAAGAACTGGAAGACAACAAATCCATCTATCAATAATAAAAAACATAGAGCTTTCACAATACAGACAAATCAAACACGTCAGCATGTAATATTTCAGTGCTGAAAATCTAACCAATGACGAAATAAATCCAGCAGGGGGCGCTTAAACTTTGCAGGGCTAGCTGCCGTCCCAAAAATTATACAAAAGGCTAAGAGCGACAGCTGAGTGTCCAATTTGCTCAGTTCCACACATTTATCCTAACAAAAGCCGTGAGCACAAGTATAAGTGGCCAAACGTGCATGAGTCCAGAGAAGAGTGTCCGGTGTGCAAAAAAGAGCCCAGGGACACAGCAGATGGTCAAGACAGAGTCTCTTGATTTGAGGCAGGATAAAATCCTCTCCCCCACTTTTACCCCACCAAGCCCCCATCTGTCCTATGGGTCTGGGACGGCAAAGAGCAAGAGGGGGTGGAGAGGAAGGGGCATTTCCAACGAAACAAAACTGAAGGATGGAATGAAGCAAAAATGAAAGAGGAGAAGACAAAGAGGGAAGGATGGGGAGAGGAAGATATGAGTAAGGCGAGAATAATATGGGGGTGTTTAAGAGGAGAAAGAAAGGTGCCAAAAGGCAAAAAGCAAACAATTTGGGCTGAATAACACCAGTAATGATTTTATGGGGTGACTGGCATTGTTTTGGTCCAAGTTGCTGTTTGGGCTTTAAGAGACACAGTGTGCAAAGATTGCAGGCTCCATTTACAGCAATTAACAATGACTAGCACTATTATCCCAAGCCACATGTCTGCACTCAGTGCTTTCAGGCATGGACACAATGCTGTGACACACCATACACACACTAGGAGAGAAATGTTACCATGTAATATTAGCCTTTTCCTTAAATTTAAACATGTAGAATTTATACAATTACTTATTTATTGCGGGACAAAGTAGCATGCTGGAAGGAGGCATTGTGGAGCAAGCTACAACCAGAGGCTCAGTCTCTCAGTGTGAACAATAGGATAGCATAATAATCCAAAATCAATCACCCATATCCTGAACACCACTGAAATGTGTTTCATTTGGTATTGTCTTCTGCACTTTGTTTTGTTTTTACACTACATATGTGTATATTCATTCACTGGCCACAGAAACAATTGTACCCCAGCTCATTCATGCAATTATCCAATCAGCCAATCACATGGCAGCAATGTTAAAAAATAAAATCATGGAGATACATGTCAAGAGCTTCATTTAATGTTCACATCAAACATCAGAATGGCGAAAAAACATGATCTCAATGACTTTGTGTTGGTGCCAGATGAGCTACTTTGAGTCTTTTGAGAGTTTGCATAGAATGGTGTGAAAAACAAAAAACATCCAGTGAGTGGCAGTTCTTCAGGCAGAAATGCCTTGTTGATGAGAGAGGACAGAGGAGTATGGCCAGACTAGTTCAAGGTGACAGGAAGGCTACTGTAACTCAAATAACCACTCTTTACAACCGTGGTGAGCAGAAAAGCATCTCAGAATGCACAACATGCCAAGCCTTGAGGCAGAGGGTCACATAGGGTTCCACTCCTGTCCGTCAAGAACAGAAATCTGAGGCTACAGTGGGCATGATTCTCCGAAAATGGACAGTGAAGATTGGAAACAGGTTTCCTTGTCTTTATCCAACTTTCGACTGTCCAGTTTCCATGAATCTGTGCCCAGTGGCTAGTCATGAAACACATAAAGAACAGTCTTCCTACCACACTGGATCCATCTCAGGTCAACATATCCATATCCTCTGCCATTCCTGGACTTTCTGACTAGGGGTCAGTCACGATCAGTCACGAATCGGCAACACCACTCCCAACATCACCACACTGAACACCGGCACTCCCCCGGACTGTGTGCTAAGTCCACTGCTGTTCATGCTTCTTACTCTTGAATGTGCTGTCAAGTGCAGCTCAAACCACATCATGGGGTTTGCTGATGACACCACAGTGGCCAGCCTCATCAGCAACAATGATGAGTCAGCATACAGGGAGGACATGGAGTAGCTCACAGACTAGTGCAGAAACAACAGTCTATTTGTCAAAGTCAATAAAACGAAATAGATTATTGTTGAGTCAGGTGGGCCCCGGAGTGATCATTCCACTGCACAAGAATGGCAAAACTCTGAGAGTGTCAAAGTCTCTAAGCTCCTTGGTATGTACATCATGGATGACCTCACCTGGACCCTTAACAGCACCTACTCAGCCATCCTTCCATCCTCACCACTTTCTACAGGGGGACAACAGAGAGCTACCTAACCTGCTGTCTAAATGTTACATATGGGAACGTCTCTCTCTCAAACCAAGTTCTGACAGCAGATTGTGAGAACAGTTGAGAAGATCATCAAACTTGCTTCTGGATGCTTTTTACCCCTGATATTGCTGCTACTGGGACAGTTTCCTAGTGCATCACTGCTACGGTGACAGCTTTTCCAGTCAAACTGTTTTATAGTGCACAGTTTACAGACAATTGTTTGCACTGGTTTCTAGTCATATTGTGGTATGACCAACCACACAGCTATGCTCAGCTCTTTCTCAGCTATGCCATATAATCCACCTCATATTGTTCAATTCTCCTGTCTAAGTAGCAAGCACTGTACTCTGTATGTATTGTCCTGTATATTTATTGTATACTTTGCACTTGTCTCGCTTTAATGTATTTGCAGTTGCTGTATGTGTACCTTGTTGCTGTATTGTTGTGTGTTGCACAATGGTCCTGCCATTTTGTTCCAATGTATACAAGTTACATGGAGGAATGACAATACTTGACACAACCAACATTTCAGCAGCACTTACTCTTGGTGATGGAGTTATGGATGCTCAATGCTCTGGAGTTCCTCTCCGCTCTGGAGATCCTCTCCATAGAGTGAAGGGGTGCCTCGCTCCCTGATGGTCTCTCCTCACCCAGCACATCTATTCCAACCTAGAGAGAGAGAGAGAGAGAGAGAGAGAGAGAGAGAGAGAATGTTAAAGTAGGTGCTATATACTGAGGAATGTTTTCTGATGAGTAATGATCTCTGTGTGATAAGTGACACATAGAGGCAAAGGAAAGTGGGAGAAAACAGGAAAGAGGTTGAGAGCAGATAAGAAAGATGAGAAAGATGGTTCAAGGGCTATGAACTGAAGCAAAAAAACAGAGGATGGAGTAGGAGTGAGAGAGAGGGAGCAAGAGGGTGAAATGTAAGAAGCGGAGAATGGGAGAGTGGGAGAGGGTAAGTCTGTTTAAAGCTCTGAGTTTAAAAAGTTTGTAGAATGAATCACATCCTAAATATAGAATATTTATAGAATCTCCTGTATGAGATGTGAGAGAGTTTATCTCATGATAAAATATCAGTAGTGCGTGTTGTGTAACTCAGTGCTTTAAGCTGTACACTAAATATTCATTAAATATTAAATATAGGGACTTCCATAATGAACCACTCCACCCACAGTTATAAATATAACATGTAAATATAACCTCTCTAAATACAGAAGTTAATGGCAGATTACATGAAAGAGGAAATCCATAATGCCACGTTTGCATGGACAGCATGTATTTATTTCTTCTAGAGCAGTGCATCTTGACTGGTTTTGCTTCACAACCTCATATGTCTTTTATCATTTAGAGCTCAACCCAATACGTAGCTTATCATTCTGTTATGCATCAGGCACTAAAGACAAAAAAAAAAAAATGATGTTCAGTCATGTCAGATTAAATCTACACTCTCCAAAAACCAAAATGTAGCTTTCCTAAGAAAGCAATTATGTGGTAACATTCCTTTCTTGTATAACAGACCATCCTCATCCAATAAAATAAAAATAACAATATATACTCACCAACCACTTTATTAGGAACACCTGTACACCTGCACATTCAAGCAGTTATCTAATCAGCCAATCATGTGGCAGTAGCGCAATGCATAAAATCATGCAGATACAGGTCAACAACTTCAGATAATGTTCACATCAAACATCAGAATAAAGAAAAAGTGTGATCACAGTGACTTTGATTGTGGCATGGATGTTGGTAACAGAATGGCTGCTCTGAGTATTTCATAAACTGAACTCCTTGGAACAAAGTCTCTAGAGTTTACACAGAATGATGTGAAAAACAAAAAAAAAACATTGAGTGAGCGACATTTCTGTTGGTGGAAACACCTTGTTGATAAGAGAGGTCAGAGTAAAATGGCCAGATTGGTTTGAGTTACCAGGAATGATATAGTAACTCAAATAATTACTCTTTACAACCGTGATAAGCAGAAAAGCATTTCAGCATGCACAACACATCAAACCTTGAGTTAGATGGGCTACAACAGCAGAAGACCACACTGGGTTCTACTCCTGTCAGCCAAGAACAGGAATCTGAGGCTATCACTGGACAATTGAAGATTAGAAAAAAATCACCTGGTCTTTTTCCAGTCTTCAACTGTCCATTTTCGGTGAGTCTGAGTGCTTATTTGAGTTACAATAGCCTTCCTGTCAGCCATGCCACATGCCACTAATGTCACAGAGATTAAATTTTTTCCCCATTCTAATGTTTGATGTGCACATTAACGGAAGCTCTTGACCTGTACCTCATGATTTTATGCACTGTGCTTCTGCCACGATTGGCTGATTGGATAACTGCATGAATGTGCAGGTGTACAGATGTTACTAATAAAGTGGACATTGAGTGTATAATTAGGAAGACCAACCTGCAAATTATGTATTAATGTGTTTTAATTTTGAAAGTAATTTTGACTTCTATGAATGTGAGGAGACAGAGTGCAAAACAAGTGCAAATTTCTTAAATAAAGACTCGTGTCAGAACAAAAATACATGGCGTGGAAGACATTAATACGGCAAACAGATATACCATTTGATGACTAACTGGTTTTAATGAAAAGATGGATGTGTAATAAATATGGTCAATACTTCATATAAACGTGTGCACTTAAACTGGCTTACGTTTTTCTTGTTTTACTTCAGTTTCTTTAACCTTTAAAAAATTTGCAGTGTCACAAAAGTCCTGTTTATTGGGTTGAATTTCTTTGTTAGATGTCAATTTTGAAATTTGAAAATTTGAAATTGCTGCATGTGGTCATGACATATGAGCAGAGTTGCCAGATCTGCTATAAAAGCAGGCCAGTGGACAAGCAGTGTTAAGACATTTTAAAAAGTTTCCCTAAATAGTTATTTCACCAAGGTCCTAAATTTTTGCATAAATAAAAAATGTGAGATTGAATTAAAAAAACAAGTCATGCTGAGATTTCAAGAATTACCCAATTCTGTGGGAAAACCATGCACCTAAAACGCTTCATGTAAGTGAGTAATGCACTGATTTACACCTGTTTCTAGGTGGTGGGAAAAACTGGCTGCCCAAAGTGTAGTACATTGAACCTAATATGTAATCAGTCTTACTTCTCATTTCTCCACCTTGTTTTTGGCTGACTACCCACTTTTTGTGCGATCCTCCCACAAATGCAAGATGAAGAAAGCGTACTTTGCGTGTTTCCACATGCACAGTGCTTAAACTGTGTGTTTAGACTTGTACATCAGTTTTGTATATAACATGCAAGATTTTTCATGTAGCATGCCACCTAATTACTTCTGTACATCTGTATACACTACCAGTATGTCTGGCCCTTTATGTCAGATAGTTTTGTATTAGGCTACCAATGACTTAAGCTGTAATCAGGAAACACCAGCTGTACATTTAAAATAAAGTGCACCACTGAATATTCTGTGCATTTAAAAAATAAAAAGATTAAAACCAAACCTTCTGATGAAGTTGAACACACTTGCAACCCACTTTTTAGTTACCCATAAAGAACCACTGCTCAGGAGTTCATGTTCAGTTAGCATGTATTTGTGTTTTCATGTGCATTTGTGTGTGAGCATATTCTGACCTGTCCCTCTTCCTGGAGAGGAACTTTTGGTTTGACAGCCAGTATGAGATCAGGGGTCGCGTCGCTCAGCTCTCCAGGATTCTCGTAGATATGCCTGTTCAACTTCACCCCAACGTTATCATACACATGACTGAAACACATAGACAGGGAAAAAATTAAGCTGCTATTAACCTAGGAGTCTATTCATTCCAAGCTAGACACTACAGATAATCTAAAGTGACATTTCAAGACTGAAAGGTTTATTCCGGCATGATTAAGTTTCTTATGTTCATGAAGTTAACTTGATGATGTGTCCCAGTAGGATCTCTGTTAAATATCATACAGTACAGGAACAGAAGGGCTGAGTAGATGAGTTGTGTAACACCACATTGACACATACACAACTTATACTGAAAACAACTCAATGATTCAACAAGACCACTTCCTCTGCTTTTGGTGCTAAAATGAGCATCAAGAGTTCAAACTAACGTGCTTCTCTGAAAAAGCATGCTATGCGAAGGTGTAATCTGCTGGGCATTAGAGGAAAACACTCGCATCCTGCGTAGGACGAAAGTTTCCTTATGCTTTGCATTGTTTCTGGATGCCTTCATTGTAGGTCATTGCAGTGCTGTTTTAAGAAGCATTTAAATTCTCACACTTGTGAGCTGATTCTTGGCACTGATGATAGTCTCAAATAACTAGTTTACATAAAAATGTTATGCAAGAAATGATTTTCAGTGGCAATTAGAGACCAGGAGATTTTGTAAGTAAGTCACACTGTGACCTGAACCAGAACAGCAGTATCTGTGCACAGTATCTATGTGACATTATTAAGGAACCGGATGCGGTTTACACCAAACATTTAACATGGGTGGGCAAATATATACGGGAAGAAAATGTCAGTGAGGTTGCGACATTAAACTGAAACAAAAATTTTAAAAAAGCAAACTTTAGTAACTGACTCCATTTGGGGTAATGGTCACTTTGCGTGAATTAGATTTTTTGCAAAATATTTATTTAAGTGAATAAGCAGCCATGTGTCTGTGTGTCTGTGTATGTGTGTGTGTGTGTACCCATCACAGATGTCCTGACAGGGCAGGGTTCTCTCAAGTGAGTAGCTGCGTGTGAGGGAGGAGGGAGTGATTTCAGGCGCCTGGGATGGAGGATTGTCCTGCAGCGATGTAACTCTGAGAAGAGGCAAGCTGGGTGGAGAGAGCAAGCCACTCATGCCTGGAGTTCTACCCTCCTCTTCATCCCTCCTATCTGATTGTGTCACACTGTCTGACTCCTCTCCTTCACCCTGCTCCCGCTCCCCCTCTCTCCCCTCCTCTTCAACCCCATCCTCCTCTTTGTCTCGCTCGTCCAGGACCCAGGCCTCACCCGAGTGGCCCTCGCCAGACTTGCTTTCTGCATCTTGAATGGACTTCTGATAGAGCTCAGAAAAGCTCCTGTACACACACAAAAAACACACAAATAGTAGGTACGTTTACATGCAGCCTAATAACATGGTAATAATCTGAGTAAATTGGAATGAAAAACCTTCATTTATAAACCTAAGATAGAACAGAGTAAAATTTTGTTCCATCTGAATGAGGTGGAAAATCTAATTAATAATCTGTAAATGTAAAACAACAAGAAAGTAAATCTTCAAACCCAGTTAGTTCTACAGTTCTAATCTTTGCGTACATTGTGCACAGGTATGTTTGGGTCACAAGGTATAAAAGGTTTTTTGGATAAAGAATGGATGGGCAAAGAGCATACACTGTTGCAGGACCTGAATTATGCTTTCATTCTATTTGTTCAATAAGAACATTTTGAGGAAGTTTTGCTAAGACTGACAAAGACTAGATGAAACACCAGTAATTTCAGGTACTTTCTTATTCTTTCACAGGAGTCACAGGTGTTCTTGCAGTGATAACACTGATACTAAATGTTGCTCCTTACATGCATTTTTAATTTATAATTAATATTATATAAGAGTGTTTTTTGAATTCTCAATTCTGATTGGTCAGAAGGTGTTGATTTATTTTCAGTAGTTTCGACTGCAAGGCAAATCACAGGTTTAAATATCTTGTGTATTTAAGTAATGTCACATAAACAAGAGTGCTGTTGTACTGAATATTAGCATGGCTACTGATTACAGGTGGCTGAATCACAGCTGTGCTGATATTCATTACAACAGCAAGATTGCTAGTGTGATATTACTTTTATACCACAGTTCTATAAACAAGAAAATATTATTGATTAACTGACATTTCAGACACAATATGGCCAATTGTTGCTCTGTCAATAAAAATTATTCCCAATGAAGCCTTGGCTGGATAGAGCATTGCGTATTGCAGTGTAAGCACTGATAGGCCATAGTAAGTGTAGTAATGGTTTCAATGCAAGTAACTATTTCTAGACTTGAAATTCTAGCAACAGTGAAATGGACCAGTGCTTATACTAAATATCAGCATTCTTGGAATGCTGCTTGTCCAATCAAATTAGTGGACCAGAAATAACTGTTGTATAACTAGTATTATAGCACAGCACTGTTGAATTCTCAATTCTGATTGGTCAGACAGTGTTGAGCTATTTTCTGTAACAGAAGCTCTGACAGTAGCTCCAGCTGGAAGGTTTATATTAATGCACTCGTTCTAATATGTTATCGTTTCTATAATAACTTACACAGGTGGATGCGCATAAACATAAAAAAAATGTTGAAATGGTGATAATTTCTGGGAGGAGACGTTTATTTTGCATTTATGGAAGGAGTCTCCATTGTCAGTGCTTTGACAGTCAGAACTAAAGCTGTTCCTTCAAATTCTCCAACACAAGAGGGTCTTTAAGACAGAGGGCTTTGAAGTTTCTCTGTAACATGAAAAACTGAGTTTTTCTGTCTGAAAAAAGAGCCTAGTGAGGCAACAACTGTTTTATAGCTGTTATAATGTAGAATTTACATTAAAGAAAGATAATAAATGAATAATATATTGGAGTGGTAACAGTAACCCTGCTTCGCATCACGTGGCATCACACCACCATGTCACTGACTATTTTCCTCTAACACCATATCCCATCATTATTTATCCTTTATGTAACATGCACATGAGCAGAGATTTTAGGGTTAAATGGTCAAGCTCAATCTGCAAACAGTCAATTAAGGGTGTCAAGGGAATCTCTGCAGAAGGTCCAGCTCTACAGCACATTCAAAAGTAGACAAAATAAATAACTTATTTTGGCACTTACTATTCAAAGCTAAACTAGCCAATACATTGTTTGAAATGGAGGAAGCTTGTGCCATTCACTGGCATTCAAAGAGTAACAAAGATTTTTTTTAGTAAGGATGCCTGATATAGCGTTTCTGCATTTACCCACCGTAATGAGTCAGTTTTTTGAGATATATTAAGCTGCTCGTTTCACTGCAGGAAGTGTGTAGCTATTTTTATCCTCACTGTCACCATTTTGTCAGCCTTCGTAATTTGCAAACTCTGCACCACAAGGGATACATTAGGCCTGTCTATCTGCCCAACAACAGGAGAATTTCTCTGCAGTCTCTCTTCTTTTTGGCTGTGTATGTGTGTGTGTGTGTGTTTATGTGAGTTGTGAATTCTGGTAGGCATCATTAGTAGAATTGATTGTTGGTTCTGCAGCTGGTGGAACGGCGATTCAAACACATCATTAACAACAAAATGAGATCTGACCCCTAGCTGTCCATCTTCCCTTCTTTCTCCATCTGTTCCTTTCCTATTCCTTTCTTTTCCCCCTCTATCTGTCATTTTCTCTCTTCTCCATTGTCTCCAATTCTCACTTCAGCCCCATAAGTCATGTTCATCCTCCAAAACGCTGCATGCACACTTCATTTCCGGAGTATTCCACACATACCATACTATTTCTCTTTTTCTCATCTATTATCATTTTCAAACCACTCTTCCAGCACAAAATGAATATCCCTTCCACCAGTCCTCTCCTTTTCCGTCATTTGTGCTGTTCTTCACCTATTCCCAAATCTGATCCACTCCATCATTCACTTCATCTTCCTCCACAGCACACACACTCCGTCCTAAAGTCAGACTCTCCATTTCTTACCTCGGGGTACCCCCTCCTCTCATCCATCATTTCTCTCTCCCCCAAAATCTACTTTAACACTTTCACAGTGACATCCATCATGCCATCCTCTCAGTCCCTCTATCATTCTATCACTCCTTTGTTTTCTCGTTTCTGTTACACCATGTTAAATAGATTGTTTTCCTGGGTTACTTCATCCCTCATTCACGCTCTATACGCTCTACACACTTGCTCATTTAAAACCCCTGATATAGAATCATCCATATTTTATTCTTTTTATGCTCTTGTCCCCATCCTCCTCATGCATCTCTACATTACCCTCTCTCTTTCTGTTCCCTTCTTTCACTGGCACACATTGTCATTCACATCCACTCATTCAGAAACCACAACCCAAAATGTTCAACCTCTATCATGCTCTTGTATATTCCCATCTTCTTTTTTCTGTCTCTTTCCTCCTTCTCACCCACCAATACATTAAAATTCATATCCATTTAAAAAAAAAACTGATCATAACAATCTGCATTTTTATGTCTAGATCATCACATTTTTCAGTTTTCGCACTTTCCCGCATACCCTCCCTTCTCCCTCCTTCTCTCCTTCATCTCTCTCACCTGCGAGGTTTGCCGTTCTCGTCAGGTGGGATGACGGTGATGTGAATTTTGGGTGCCGTACGTAGCAGGTTCGTTCTCTCGTCCTGGCTGAGGTGGACGAGTGTGTGGCCGCAGAGTCTCACCACACGTGCACCCAGCTGTAGGCCTCCACTCTCAGCATAACCGAAGCGCTGCAGCTCTGTCACAAAGCCCTCTGCACTCATCAGGAAGCCCGGCTGACCCGTGTTGTCCCTCAGAGGGGTGACTTCACGTGCCTCACAACCTCGTGTCACCAGCTACATCATAATAATCACAATAATCTCATTAGACTACCTGTCATCAAATGCACACAGCTAGAGGAAATTTTAAATTAGCAACTCCACCTACAGGATGCAAAATTACACAAAGACAGTACCCAGAGCTTGAGGGCACAACAATGCCTGATTCACCATCGTGTTACTGTTTTCTAAAAATCTACTTTAACGTAACTAATCCAGATTAAAACATAATTAGTCTGTTTATAATTACTGGATCTTTTATCTTATTAAATATATGTTTTACATTTTTATAATTTTTCCCCTAGGTGTGAAAAATGTGGGTGACCAGAATAAATCAGTTACTGAAGACGAATGAATGAATGAATTTTTGTCATCAATTTATAGTCAATTCATTAATAATTTTAGCTTGTTTAATTATTTTTGATAATAAATTGATAATAAATACTGTTTAATCTTTAAATGTCATATATGTAAAGCATCATCAACATCATTATTATTATTATTATTATTATTTTTATTATTATTATTATTTTTATTATTATTAAACAAAATGGTTTAGTTGTTTTGCTTCTCTTTTCTTGTGGAAAATGAAATGCATGTAAAAGCAGACAGGAACTAAAGGATCTGAGAACAGAAACTGGACAACCCACAGCATATGTCTAAGTGTAAACATTCCTCATTTAATCTTTTGGATTGTCACTTTAGCACATCATAATTAATTTTCATACAGAAAATGACATTTATCACTGATGTCAGAATTATTTTGCTCCATAGGAAACAAATAAATAAATTTGCTGCTTGCTAATGTGAATGCAGCTTTAGATTAGCGTTGAGTCAAGTCTTTAACCCAACCCAAGAAAGCATAATAGAAAAAAAGTGTTGCCTGAAAAGGTGTGCACTGGTCTAAAGAAAAGAGTCATCAGCTCAGTACCAGAGATGATTAATGAGTATCAATCCTCACCTCAAGCCTCTGCACCACCTCTTTAATATCCTCCATCTGGCTCTCTGACACAGTAATCGAGACGGCCTCGCCCCTCTCGTAGAAAATATCCAGACAAGGCCCACCCTTGATGCCAGTCTCGGTCACTGCCTTCCACCCAATCACGTCACGGCACGAGCAGTTAAAGACGACCCGCTTGCTGCAGCGCTCAATCAGCACCACAGATTCGGCTGAGATGCCCAGCAGACAGGCCAGTTTGTGCCCGTCGTCATCCTGGCTGGCGCAGACAGCCCATACCAGAGCGCCAGCACTGTGAAGCTCTGCTCCTTTAGCACCCTTGAGCTTATCTTTGCGTTTGCCTCCCAGAGAAAGCAGGGGAAACTTGGTGGATGAATCTATAGGTGTGGTGGTGACGTAGTTCTCTGCTAGGTCCTTTAGGTATTCCTGACGTGTACGTGTGGCCATTGAGCGGAACTTCTCTGATTTCTCAGCCGCATTTTCAGCGTTTATGGCCTTGGCAAGCAGGAAGTCGCGGAAAGCCTGGGAGCGTGGAAAGCGAGCACCTTTGGGGAAAAGTGGGCCAAAAAGAGGGATGTCCTTGGAGCGAGTAACAGCAACTCTAATACATAGGGAAAGACATACAGAGCATACACTTAACTTGGTAGAAATAAACATTTTAAAAAAAAGTTTAAATTACAGTGGGTCATTAGCTGACTCATTCATGAATTTGAACTTTTGGCAGCCATCACTACCAATGAATAATCTAAGGTCTCTATTTTATTGCAGGTGCAAGCACGATAGCGCCAGTGTATTCCTAATCTGCTTTGGCATAAACCAACATTTTCCTGTATTTGGCCAGATGCTGTTTTTGTTGTCACAGATGAAGGCACCCACACTAATGTCCACTGACACAACAAGGGGTGTGACAACAAAATCTGTCAACACAGATATTTTCAAACTCCTTTTGATGCACTCTGGATAACACCACCTATCAACAGCTCCTCTCTGAAGTCCAAAACCAACAAAACCAAAACCAAAATTTTGGATGTACAATATTTATGTCACCCTACATAAATATAAATATTCTACTTTACCCAGCTACTAACTAAATATGACAGACCAAATAATTGATAACAAAACAACTCATTTGGATATTAAACTTCAGATCATGACGTTATTCAGAAAACAACATATAATTAACTGAACCAATTAAAATGAATGATTAAATACCAGCCTTGTCTGTATTTATTTATTTTGAGGAAGTAAATACACAAAAAGACTTATGTCAGGCTATTCCTACCATTTCCACCAGTGCCATTTCAATGATAAGTAATGAATTTATTCTCACTCCACCCTATTTACAATTACACTGCTCTCACCAGGTTATAACCTGTGCACATAAATACCAACTACGCATTTGCTATATCCACATTACTTCAATTAAATGTTAGATTTCCCACATATTGTGACTGTGAAGTTAAGCTAATTAACCACAAGGACATTTCTCATAACCTTTTTTACCCATCCTTCACGAGGGTGCCAATAATTCTGGAGCTGACTGTACATCTGAGGATAAGACCATCTGCTTTGGGTCATTTCACTTGCCCTAATTTGTGCATCTTGTACTAATTAGTCTAAGACATACAAACAAATTAAGTTAGACAAACTAAAATAGCTCAGAGCAATCATTTTCCATGAATCAGCTCCATAAACTCTGTATGTTTTTTGATCATGTTCAGAATACTTGGAGTTATGGTTTGATATGTGTGACATTGCATTCTGCTGTGAATAGATTTTATTGATTTCTGTTCTCCACAGCTTGTAGTGGACTTTGTTATCTGATCGCTTTTACCGATAGTAGGTGTTTTCCGTGCAGGGCTCGTGCACTTGGACGATTATAAACACGTGCTGGAAGTGAGAGCGGATGGCTTTGGGGGTGAACGGCATCGCCCCTGGCTCCTGGAAGACTATCGTCACAATATCGTTTCCTATATGTCTCTTCCTCAATAGCTGCAAGAAAAACAAAGCGAGATGTTAGTTAATACAGCACAGAAGATGACATTAGAATGTACAAGGTAATCCATCAAACATTACATTGTATTGAATAAACTACCCCAGAAAGATTTGCAATCATATAAAGATACAACGTGCTGCTAAAGAGTCCTTAGTCAGAGGAAAGAGTTTATCTCCCTTTTCAGTATGCAGCCAGCAACTATTACCAATAGTTCTGTCTGATGTTCTGTCACCATTTCTGACAGGTCAATGTCTGGCATCTTAAACATGATCTGATTTTACAATTTAATAACCTTAAACACCGGCAGTCCCCCACCCGCCCAATTTCCTCTCCAATTTGTTCACCTGCCAATTCCTATCCGCCAGCCAGTGCCCCTCTATTATACAAAAGATACCAAATGGGGTGGGTGAAGGCTAACATGTGCTTCTTCTAAGACACATGAAGCCAGCCAACTACATCTTTTCAAACTGCTAATGCTGTATCCCAAAGCAGCATAACACTCTCAGAGGAAAGTGCTATCTGCCTTCATACATAAGCTCACAGACCCACAACTGGCTAGTGTCTCTGTGATTGACAAGGAGGGTGAGCAATGCAATCCCTCCCACCCAGAAAGCTCCTGGCCACGGATGGCTGTGAGCAGTGGGTCAGGTTTGCACTGTACAATTTGTGGCCATAATTTACTCTCAAAGATAAAAAAAATATCACATATTGTAAAAGAATTATTTTGGTCATTGGAGTTGAGACGTTGATCTTAGAACATATAATGTGATGTGCTCTCAGGTGGTCAAATTAACAACAACGTTCTGGCAGTGTCAGAAAGTTTTTGATTAAAATCTCAGAGTGTGAGAACTGCTACAATGGTCGTCTAAAAGTGAACAACAGAAAGACAGCATGGGATCACGGAAACCCAAAACGCAAATGAATTGTTTATTTTTGACTTGCTCACATTATTTATATAACCAGCATACATGCCTACATGGCATGTGAATTGCAAAGCTAATGGATGGGATAAATATCAGTATTACCTCATGCTCTCTTTGAAAAATGAGCATTCCTTGTTGTCCTCTTTTACCCAGCCACGAACGGCTCCAAACTCCTCTTCTTTGCCCTTTATAATATGTATTCTCTAAACATAATTGCTAGTATTATACCGACCTCTTGTTTCTGTTTATGAGACTCTGTTGCAGTCCAGATCACTCTGATTGATGACGTAAGCAGAACATAGTTATTTTCTTTATTCATAAGTCTGTCGTCAGAGGTTCTTTATTATATAATCTGACATGGAGAGCACAGTCTGTTGTAGAATTTGGCTAAGATTTTACTGGGATCATCTTGTACAGTGTGATGTTATAATCTTAGACCACTGAAATCACACAGTATAAAACAGACTTTTGTGAGGGTATTTGTGGTATTTCATTTCTTTATGTTGTCATTATATGGCTGTCTATTGATCTGTTATGACAGTTGTCTTTATTGTTAATCTTATACTTAGACTGTGTTGTGTTTACCTGTTGTGTGTTGTTGGCTGTGTATGGGAGCATGGTGGAAACATGGAACATGATCTCATAATCTTGATAACGTGTGTATAGAGAGTGTGTCCCAGTGGAATCCGCTGTAAAAACAGAAGGAAAAATTTGTAAACGCATACACACTTAAGATCATCGAAGCACATCTCTACTCTTCTTAGGCAAAATGCTAAAGTACGCTGTTGACCACGGATGCTTACACATACATCTGCACCTTATGTTATACGCTTCATGTAACATGACATTAAGGTATTATCCTTGTAGTAGTGAGTGTATGTTTGCATTTTTCTCACTCTTGGTGTCGAGCTGTGCTCTGTATTTCTCCCAGCCCTTCAGTCTCACTCTCTCTCCCAACAGGTCCAGGAACTCGTCAAACGCTGGACCAGCACTCTCGTTATTATACATGTCTTCCTCTGTACTCTGTCCCGCCCGGCAGTACATCACCCCTACCTTACGCTGGAAATTTAGCTACATACATAAACACATACACACACACATACACAGATCAGTGGCTGAATTGTCTGTTAGTGTTAAATATTAATAACAATAACAATAACATTAAGCAGCAAATATGTTTAATAACATATGTACCCCTAGGGATGTACAATAATACAAAGCAGGGAGCCATTTGGAATCCAGCCCATGTTTTTGTTTTTGTTTCATTTCAAAATCCCCCCATGTTATTACAAATTAGTGCAGAATGACAGCTATTCATACAATGCCTGAGAAATCACCTGACCATTAGGTAAGGATTAAAACAGTATGGAGGAGGCCATTATAGGAAAATAATCCACGACAGGAAACTAATCCATGATGGGTAGGTATGATGTTACCCAACATGAAGCAGAGTATTTTATTCCTTTTATAACACAGAGAATTTTTAATTTATTAATAAATGACATCATGATTTTTAACCATTTATAGATACAGTATAGTTAATCTTATAAACAGTTGTTCCCTCACCAGCCTCACTTTTTCTCTCTCTCTTAAAGTCAGTAAGACAAAAAAGCACAGCTTGTCATGTTACCAAGAAACCAGAAAGCACATACTCCTCTGTCCTTAAGACTTTCCTGTGGTGGAAACCATACTGACACAAAGCACTGACAATGGAGACTCCTTCCATGAATGTTAACTAAACATCTCCTTAAAGAAAGCTTCACCATATCAACAATAATAGGTTTCTTTGTCAAATAACAGCACATTTTATGCACATTATTAGCTTTAGAGTATGCCGACTGTCCGCCATACAAGTCCCCGTGTCAGTTGGGCATATTAATATAAACCATCGTTTGATTTACTGCAGGCACTACTATCAGAGCTGCATCAGACTTTGGTATAAAATACGTTTATTAACAATAAGGTGGTTGTTGTTGTTGAACCAATCACTGTATTAACAGGGTTCAAATTGTATTTCGAGTTGACATGCCCTTAAAATGGTGTAAATCTTTTTTTTTATGTAAAATGCTGTTGGTCTGAGATTCTCTCAGAATAATACCTTTGCTAACATTTAGCTTTTACTATCTTGCTGTACACTGTATATTAACACTATGCTGCACAGTTGCGCTAACATCACATTAGCTCGGTTTACAGTTGTCATCATTTGTCATTATTTCTACTACTTCCTACTATCCTGCTTCCTCTGTTCCTCTTCTTGTTTCCTCTTTCGTCTTTTACTTCATTACAGGTAAGCCATCTACGACAGTATCACACACACATTCATTTGAACAAACTCACCCGCATGGAATTAAGTGCCTTGCCTGTTCTGTAGCTACAACTCTGTATATGGATACCACATCATATATCATATCATATCACATACTCATGCCTACCCTAGGTTTCTTCTTCACACTGGAAACATACTGTTCTTTCACAAGGTAATCAAAGCTTTTTTATCCCCAGATACTTACAATAATAAGATTAACTTTTATGACCTAAGCACATTAGCCAGATTATATAAGCACTTATAAAGAATATAGAAGCACTTATAAAGCTTAAGAAAGCATCCACACGTATATATTATGAGACCATAAAGTAAATGAACACTGCTTAAAGGTAACCACTGAGCAGAGCCAGAGACATTATCAAGGGAAGAAACAGTTCACTATGCAGCTCTTTTCAGAGAATGTACTAATGGCTAATGTAGGTTGTATCCAAAACAGCTTTCAGCGCTCTACATAGGGCATACCATCAAGCTGTTTTGGAATCACGCTGCAGCTAGGACTGCTAGTAAAACTGGTGTGGGATTAGCACGCTCACCCCTTGCTCATCCAGCTTGAGCAGTGTGTCGCGGACTTTGGGAGATGTAGAGGCAAGCCTCAGACAGTGCAGGTTGAGATCAGGGAGGATGAACTCCAGAAGTCTCTTGGGAGAAAGTCCTCTCGGGGTCGTGTGTCGCGCTGCAGATGGTACAGACTCTTCCAGGATAGAGCCACGAAGGGTCTTGAGCTACACATGAAAAATAACAAACACTTAGCTCAACAATGTTCATCCATCATTAAACTCGCAGGACATGTCATCCTGGAAGAGACCACACCCATCAGGATGTTTCATCATAGGATAAAGGTGATCAGTCAGAATTGTTTTGCAGTGACATTTCACTTTAATGGAACAAGTGGAGCCAAACCAAAACCATGCCAGCAAAATGCAGCAGCATAAGAGAGCCACAGATTTTTTTAAAATTTGTCACCCATCTGTACCTATAGTAATTTTACTGTAATTACTGAATAATATGCTTTCAAAATACCCAATATATCTTCATTCAGCTACACAGGAGATAGTTCTCTCTCTGACAGACACTTTCACTATTTGTATATTTAACCATTGTTTTGAAGATTTTGATTCTTTTGCCTGAATTTCCACTTTTTCTAATTACATTTCAAACATGTCAAATTAGTTTTTTTATGAATAAATCTGAGAAAGCATATTAGCAAATAAAAAAATCCCTGATGGCAGGTGTGCACAAAAAATAGTCCAAAAAAATATGTGGGTCATGTGACAGGGATTAAAATCACCTTTTCATCATGTATTTGTATGTATGCATGTGAATGTGTTATATGGTTTGGTATACAAAGGCAGAATTCTGAAATATGTGTGTGTGTGTGTGTGTGTGTGTGTGTGTGTGTGTGTGTGCGCGGTGGGGAGGTGGTTGCATTCCTGCCTTTATGTGTCAGACTGCTTAATAGGAGGGTACAGAGAGATAAGATGAAAGAAGAAGCATAGACGAGAGACATGTGTAAGAAATGATACCACTATAGAGTGACATGAGGAAAGACAGCGAGAAAGAAGCAGAGATATAATACTAATGTAGAGCAAAGAGACAGATAGAAGACTTCAGGATAAGAGAAGTCAACAGTGATAAATGGAGAAAAGGGAAGAGACTGACAGGTAATAAAAAAGAGGGAAATATTTGAGTGAGAGACGCAGACAGAGATGCAGCGTTACGGACGATTAGGTGAGAGGTTTGGCAGATAAGAAAAAAAGAAGATAAAATATGACCAGGTGAAAGAGAGGGACGGAAACACAAATAAAGAGGAAGATGAAGAAAAAAACCTTCACAGAACAGTTGTGTTTAACTTCACTTTTTATATAAGCTCATCACTGAGTAAAGGGAAAAAAAAAATTGTCAGGGAAAGAGCTCAATGGAAACATATATACATGTGCATGAATGTGTAAGTGTGTGGCGTATTAACTCTTTCACCTCTGTGGTCCTGAATATGATCCTGTACGTATACTGAGCACCACTGGAGCCTTCTTTCTCCTCACGCCGGAAACTGATGGCCACCGGCCCTAGTCTCTCGTCCATGCCAAAGAAATTCTGATGGTCTGCCGGAAAGGACAAAAACACTGCATTACTCTTTATTCTTGTATTCACTAACCTATATTCCCCATTGTTTTACATAGCATTAATGTATACTCTAGTGTGTTTCTATTATTCTGTTACATTTAGACAACATCCTCACTGTTACATTTAGATACGGATTCATTTAAAACATTTTTTTGTTTTGTAATTTTTAAAAAAAATGTATTGCCACTTTCTTGTTGTAGTGTGGATGGGGAAACACAGATATCGGAAATCACTAATGTTAGATCACAGATTTTCCGCTGTGGAAATTACCAGGAAAGTTCACAGTAAAGATCACTTTATGGAAGATATGGTTTATTTGAAATAATACTTCAGCCATTGAAGAGACAGAGAACAGAACATTCGGTTAAAGTCGTTATATCGGGTACAGATCGAAGCATTTTGTGTGAAGTATACAGGCTGGAAGAGTCAATGTTAGACACTGAATCATCTCAGTCAGAAGAATGCCTTCACCAAAATCAAAAGCTGTGAGGTTACACTGATCAGGTTGCATCCTGGTTCAAAACAACTCATATCTATCATCCTGTCATTGGTCCCTAATAGTCACGTTGACCAGCTCGAACACATCCAGAATTAATTTAACTCCTGTCACTGTTGTTTTGGTCACACTTTTACAACTAAACAGAGCTATATACAATATAAATGCTGCATTCCTGCAAGTAAGAGAAGTGCTCCCTGGTTTATTAAACCGCTGTATGACTGACCAATGTGTGCTCTCTCTTCTTGTCACTGTATCAGTCTGGTGCACATCACATCAAACCAACAATGCAAACTATACAAACCTCCTGTTTAAAGTAGTCTAGTTGCTTTCTTAGCATTTCAGTATTGAAGAAAAACTTAAAAATTATGTCCATACTAATATAGACAAGGCCTTACTTACTTTTGTAATAAATTGTAAACATAATTTTAATAGGGATCATTTTTACTCTAATACCAATTAATTTGTAAAGTGTACTTTTAGTTTGTTACATTTGTCTTTCTCCACACAATTTTTTTTCTGTAGCTCAAATGCCATTCCACTGAGCATATAGTGCACTAAGTAGGTTATGAAACAGCATCATATATTCCTATGGATAACAAAATAAAAAATGTGGGTAAATAAATAAAACTTTATCAAACTCTAAAATATTAGCATTGAAAATTAGAGGTTTGTAAGAGCTAAGGTATGAGGGTAAGAGCTAAAAACCACTGTCAATAGTTCCACATTCATTGATAGAAAGGGATAGAAATAGAGGAACTGTAAAAACTCCAATCAGCTATTCACTTCTACTAGTGAGGAATTGATGTAAACAGTGAGCAAGAAACACAGAAATAATGAAAGAGTAGGAAGTTGAAAAATCATAGCTACACTGTGACTGATAAAACATGTCATAGAGCTGCATCACAAAGTACAAACTGACGCAAGAATCAACGCAGACTTCAGCACACGCTGTCCTACTTTCACCCTCACAGCATCCCCATTTTGAGCCTTTGAGCGAGTCTAAGAGTTGCAGCCACACAACACACAGACACTGAGAGGGGAAGTACAGAGAGGAAAACACATTTGCCACATAAAGGCAGTTACACACACAAACACACACATTTATATTCTGATCCCTCATCAAACAATATGACATGGGTATACACACAGCACTGAATTGAGGAACACACACGTAAGTTCTAGTATAAACTCTCACCTTTCATACAGAAACACATTTTCATCTATCTTTCCTTATCTGACCATATGACATGCACACACACTGTCTAAAAGAGAACACAGATATTTACCTTACTTAGCCTCATATCTAGTGGACATCAAATTAATCAAATTTTAATCATGATATTGGCAAGCTTAGTTAAGGTTAACTAATTAGATATTGGTGTTTATGGGCCCCATTCATATGGTCTAAGTAATTTACAGATAGATAGATAGATAGATAGATAGATAGATAGATTGCAGAAGCTCATTTACAGGGACTTGCATGGTCAGTCCACATAATCTAAGACTAATAATAAATAGATTAAAAAATGTATTGTTATGTAACAAAAAAATATATCTTTGATAATGGTGACACTTTCTGTAAGTAGACCTTTATTTATTTTGGAAGGAGTCTCCAATGTCAGTGCTTTGTAACAATCAATATGCTTTCCTCCACATAAAAGTCATCAGGACAGAGGACATTGCACTTTCTGGTTTCTTGATAGCTGATTTCTTATTAACTTCAAGAAAGAAAAAAGAGCAAAGAGCTGAAATAGCATAAATGATAACAAGAACTAACTTGTTTTGCGGATGTTCCACACCATTAAATGTAACTACAAAGAGATAAAAGGTGTGTGTCATTCTTTAAATAATACAGAAATGTAATAAATGGTAGACTTCCGTGGTATATGAGAAATGAGACACTTCACCGGTCATGTTTAATTCCTTACATAATGTACAATGTGAACAAAAAGTCTGTTTCTGTTTATTTAACTGATATCGTGGAATAATACTATTTTGTTCATTAACTGGATGAATAATTTTGATAAAAATGTGAGTTTAATGCTGAGCAAAAGCATGATTATTATTTTACCCTTTACTATAGAGCTCTAATGTGATGTAGAACTAGGGATGTGTGATTCCATCACTGATTATCAGTTACTGTGAATCAGTCTTGAACTGGATTTGTCATTTTTGCTAGTCCACTGTATTTTATATTCTGAGAGTGTGTTATTTTAACTGACAGGACGCAGATGCAACAAAGAACACAAACTGTCTTAAAGCATGAATCATGCTTGTGATATTTGGCAACAGAAGGCTGCAGAGTGTTGGCTTTATTAGGAAGATGTCAGTATTGTATCAGGTATCAGCCTATACACAGAGTACTGATATCGCTATGGTAACAAAAATGTGCATCCGTAGAACAGCAACTTAAAGCAGCACCTTCTGTACAGATACTTTACACACTCTCTCACATTCTCATCAAACCAATCAAAAATCAGTCTTCCTCCTCACCTTTCATGTAGAAGTACTTGTGGTAGTACCGTGCCCCCAGGTCTGCATGCTCGATGAAGTAGTTGCTCTTTCCCTGCTGCTGCACATGGCTTTCTCTGGGCTCCTCTAATACAGACACAGCATCGTTGGGGCTCTGTAGACTCCTCCATCGCCCACTACAACATTGGGTTCTCCCCAGTCCAGCCCTTTCCTCCCCTCCCATCTCGTTTCTAAAGTGCGGGCAGCTGAGCAGCAAATCATTGTCATTGCCGTCTCCTTCGTCCAGCAGGCACGGTTCTGGTTCCTCTGTGCTACTTGTACCTACCATCCCACTGCCCAAACTCTGAGATGGTGAGGCAGGAGGGGCCTGAGCAAGAGGCCGGAGCTGCGAGGCAGCCGATGCCCCTGAGGTGATGTTCTTTTTGCGGCCAACGCTGTCTCGGCTAGTGGCCGCCTCACACAAGTCGAACAGGATGCTCTGCACGTCATAATGGGCAAAGTTGCGCACCCATGCACCTCCTAATGTCTGATCGCATGGTGTAGAAGTGACCTGAAGAGGTGATGGCTTTGATTTCTTGTTTAGAGCATCAGGTTTGGTGGGCTTGACTGGTTTCGGGCATTCCAGGGCGCGGTAAAAGCCATCTGGCTCGGAAGGTGTCTCCTGGAGCCCAAGCAACAAGAACGGATCTTTAAAGCGAAGAGCATTGGGACTTAGAATGATCTGTTCCTCAATGCAAGGCTCTGGAGGTTGGCTCTGCTTTTCTAATGAGGACAGACTCCCATATTCCCGGTGGAGGACAATACTAGACTCGCCCTGTCCCACCTGCCCAGCCTTTTCGCTTGCTGATCTGGCCGTCTTTGCTCCTGCCTTTGACGCCGAGTCCAGGTCTCCCAGAGTGACATCACTGTTGCTGCGCTGCATGATGTGGCCACGAGCAGCTGCACGCTGATTAAGCCCTGCTCTGCTAGGTGTTGTCACGCTCTCACCCTCTGCTCCTTCACCCTCCCTCCTGGGCGGCCATTCAGCCACCGCTGCCCGCTTGGGCTCAAAGACCGGTGTCGGACGTGGGCTCTGTCGGCGGAACTTGCGGATGAAGAGATCGTCTGACTGCATGATGCACTTGTCTGCTCTATCCCTTGGTCTCTCACTTGTCCTTTAAATCTTCTCTCCTCACTATCCTCCTCTCTTGGTCTGGGATGACTGATGAGTAGCTTCAGAGAATCTAAATGTTTGATGTAAACACACAAGCTGCGAAGGAGAAGTCATAATATCTGCCCAGTCCTGATCAGCTTCTTCATTCAGAGCACAGTGTCTCACAGTAGTGTCTCACTACTAAGCAGACTCAGGAAGTCATTTTGGGCATGTCAGAACAAGAGAGCTCACTTTCATCATTCTTCAACAATCTTGAACAGGAGGCTTCTGTCTCATGCTCATCCCTTCTTAACATAGAATCAACCCAGGTTGTAAAAGAGCATTAGAATGAAGCAAGGGCCAAGAAGAATGCAATTCCAGTTTAAGTTCTCGCTGTCAGCCTCCTTCTCTAGACACTCATGGAATCTCCATCAAAGCATTCAGTATCCTGCAAACAAATATACAAAAGAGTAAGGTCAGCATGCTCAGTCTGACTTTTTAGTGCTAGGAATTTGTATAACAGTGTGTGAACACAAGGGACTGAATACACAAAGTTATTTTGAAACACATCCCAAGTGATGTAAGACTATTACTCCATCTTACTCTTTGCCTTAACTTAAACCCTAACAGCACACTTCTCCTTCAGGGGCTAACATATCCCTATAGATTTAAACTACTATTACTGAACTACTCTAATGCAGTAAGGATTAAGTTACAATTACAGCTTAATCCCAACAACAAGCAAGAGCTACTAACACAGCATTTTTTATTCCTAAGGTAACACATCCAAAGAAAACACAAACACTGAGACAAATATGTTATGCAAAAATTTCATCTGCAGTCAAGCACGCCTATCTGACGCATTGTTCCACTTCACTTTGCTACCTTTGTTCTTTACTATTATTTTCTCCGTTTGACAAAAATAGCCGGCGCTAGCCAACTGTCATACAGCGGCCTGCACAATGGCAGCTCCTCTCACAGGGGAGGGAGCTTCCTGAGCACGGCTGCGGCAGCACGGTAAAAACAGTAATATACTACACAATGATAGAGACCCGGCCAATCTTTCTCTGGTTTTCTCTTGCTTGCTAAAAGTAGAAAAATAGGGGAAGCTTTCATTAATATAACATAAACATAAACAGTGCATCCAGACCTCACACATGCAGTTATTACGTTAAGAAAAAATGTCTAGTAGCCTAAAGAAAGAAAGAACATGTAGTGGTAACCATAACATTAAAACAGATGTTAGTTTACTACAATAGGCTATGCATGTGATTTTAAATGTACACCACTGGCATCAGACTTTAAATTCATTCCAGTTTAATAATGTCAGAACATAAGAGAGAAATCAGCCAAACATTTGCACATTCTTCTTAACATGCAATGAAATGCACAGTATATATTTATATTTAGTACATGAAAATATTTGTTTTTTACATGTATGAGCATTGGGACCACATTTAGCACATTCATGAATAAAAATTTATTTATACTAATCCAGACTCTAACACAGAATTAAGGTAAGAATAATTATAAAGTAAAAGGCACCCTATGCATGACAAATACATTTGTGAATTCCAAAATTGTACGCAAAAACCTTGACATCACCTCCTGCTTTATCTTCACCCACATTACTAAGGTATAAATAGTACATTATGTTTTGCCAAGGGTGATCTACTCCCTACAAGCTACAAAGTGTACTGACTGTTCTGCATCCCTTAGACTACATTGTTTGGTCACCTACTGTAGTGCAATGACAGATTTGAGGAGTATGCTAAATATTCTCCACTATGCTTTTAGACATGCTTATAAAATGGCTTGACTCTGTAATTCGTGCTCTATTCGATGAGCAGATTGTGGTTTCGGATGTAGGGATAGTTTCAAGCTTCAAGAGCTATTTCATGGAAAAGTTTTGCCTGGATTTCTTATTCACTAAAGGTTAGTTATTGGTACGGCCCATTGAATAAGAAGTATAAAAGTGTAATTTACTTGTGCCATTCTGAAATGGTTAAGAAACATTTTGTGATTATTAAAAACCTCTACAACCTTTTCTTTAATTTCTTGAGAGGTTGATGACTTAATTAGGTGGGTCAAACAACTCCTGCAAAAATCACCACATAATTTGCAGGCTGTGGCACAGTTCTGTGTACTCCAGCAAGCACAATGAGTTTGTATCGCACATGTAGAAGGTTCTCAAAATGGAGTCTATGAAGCATAGCCAGAGTGTCTGTGATTTAAAAAAAAAATGTGGAAATTGGGGGACACGGTGGCTTTGTGGTTAGTATTGTTGCCGTGCACCTCTGAGGGTTCGATTCCTGCCTCTGCCCTGTGTGCTTGGAGTTTGCATGTTCTCCCTGTGCTTCGGGGGGTTTACTCCCTCAGTCTAAAGACATGTGCTGTAGGCTGATTGGTATCCATATTGTCTGTAGTGTGTGAATGGGTGTGTGTGTCTGCGCAATTGCGCCCTGCAATAGGTTCTCACCCTGTCCAGGGTGTCCCCTGCCTTGTGCCCCAAATCCCCTGGGATAGGCTCCATGACCCTATAGGATAAGCAGTAAAGAAAATGGAAGGATGGTGGAAATCACAGTAGATTTACAGATCCAGGGTTCCTGGTTCAGTGCTCCACAGTGTCTGTTGGAGCTTCTCATTTAATCCACGTGTCTGTGTGATTTTCCTCTGGGTTCTCCAGTTTCCTCCCAATGTGCAATGCATAGGCATCCCATCCAGGGTGTGTTCCCGCCTTACATCCAGTTTTCCCAGGATAGGCTATGGATACACTTCATCCCTAACCAGGATAAAGCACTTACTGAAAGATGAATGAATGAAGGAATGAACGAACGTTTAAAAATAATGGCACCATGGACCTGATGGTGGAAGGTTCAGTAATAAAATGCACTTTGGCTCCAAATAAATGACCCAAATATTACTGCACACATTTGAATAATGATAAAGCTTAATTTGTTTTCTTGTGTTTATTTAATTTGTAGTTAAAAGGTCCCTGGCTGCAGAAAGTTTGAGCACCCCTGGGGTGACATAAGCACGCCAAATATTTCTGTCAAACATAAACAAGGCAAAATTTCCGTCTGCGTTTCTGCCGTCACTACAACCTTTTTTTCCATAAATAAAGTAAAATACGAATATGAAGCAAATAAAAACGAATCAGACTTAACCTACATCTGCTGTGACAGGAGTACAGGCGCTGTTTGGGACAATATAGTTATTTTTATTTGAATGAATGTCACCATTTGTCGGAAATGGTGACGCAGACTTACCTTTACAGCGAAGAAAAGTAAAGAAGCAAACCGTTTAATCTCATCCTTAGTAACGACATTGCCAGGTACAGAGGTAATAACACACAAAACTATCCGCCAAAAGAGAAACTAGTCCTCAGTTATTGCCACAAAAGCGACATACAGTATGTTTGTATTTAATTTAGCAGCAATGCTAAAAGATACGGCTTCGAGCTGAATAAAGCGGCGTCTGACAAACCCCCTTCTCTCTCTCTCTCTCTTCCGCCGTCTCTTTCATTTCATGTTTCTCTTCTGATGAAACTGATGTGAGGTCGTACGTCAGTATTTACGTGTGTGTATGTGTGTGAGAGAGTAGAGGAAAGCCACAAGCCTGGTTTTGTTCTCACCGGGTTTCTCGTTTTTGCGTCGAAAAGACTCGCAGTCTCGCGCGCGAACAGGTGCAGCGGCGCTGCTGCGCGCGGCTTCGATGCGGCGCCCGCGCACCACGGAAGCTCTCTCAGAGACGCGCGCGGGTCGACAGAGTAGCAGATGTGAAAGGATGTGACGGGCTTCCTCTCCCTTTCTTGCTGTCTCTCTCTCTCTCTCTCTCTCTCTATCACTCTTTCTATCACATAGTAGTTGCACTGGAAAACGGGAATACACCCTGGATGTGATGGACCAGTCCATCACAGGGCACACACACACACACACACACACACACACACACACACACACACACACACACACACACAGTCATTTACACCTAGGGTAGTAGCCAATCCACTTACTGGCATGTTTTTGGGAAGTGAGAGGAAACTGGAGAACCCAGAGCAAACCCACATAGACATGATGTACTTTTACTTGTTTCAGAGGTGGTACCATTAATGGAACATTTTTGTACTTCTAGTCTATATCTTTCACTTTGAAAAGTTGAATATACTGTAGTGTACCTTAAAAAGCAATGAAAGGTACATAATTGAACTCTAATTACCACTGACATATCTTTAAAGCTTTACTCTTAAAGTTGATCAAAGGTACACCACATGTAGTTTGCCAGGTAAAAGATTACCATTAATGTTACCACCCTAGAGACAAGGAAATGTACAGTTTGGTGCCTTTATTTCTGAGAGTGCAGAAAGTACCCTGAGCTCAGGACTGAGCTAGCGACCCTGGAGCTGTGAGGAGGCAACACTTCCTGCCATGACACTGTGGAGACGTGGTAATATATGCAGAACTGGTACAGTGCAGCAGGGATGCAATGTTAAAAAATAGTGCATGGAAAAGGATTAATTATTACCATATGCCTACAAGAAGATATCTAATAAAGTGGCCAGTATGAGTGTAGCCAGTGTATACAATCCTAACATTGGTGCTATGCCTGGTATACTCATACCACACACACTACCATCACTGATAACAAATGAGTAAGGCTCAGTGCTTGCCCACACTTACCACTTGTTCTGACCCACTTACTGCCATCATTTGAAGCTGGATGCCAGAACACACCCACAATTCAACCTTGATGAGACTGTATCTCAATAATGTATGGATATGGATCAAAGCTTTTCACAGGGTCACTTTCAGCCCATCACAGAAATGCCACATGAGCACTGGTTGTATTCTGGCCATTTTTTCACTCAAACCAAAACGATTAGACTAATTGGCCTTTATGCTAAGTCACACACAACACCTATCAGCATCAGCGAATTGATAAAATACAAGCGAATGAATGTAAATTCACAGAATCTGAAATAAATGACTGGTGTGTGGGTCTGAATTTGTAACCAATAAGTAGTCATATAGAAAAAGGTTCTTGGCAAGGGCCCAGGATTTAATCAATGATTTGGACTTTAGGTTCTATAGTGGTTCCATAGAGGAGAGTGACACATTTTACAGAGAAACAGATGAGCTACATTGAGTAATTGTACACCCAAAGACATGTAGCAAGTGCAGTTTGTAGCAAGTGTGTGTGTGTGTGTGTGTATATGTGTCAAACACATTACAGAGGCATAGATGTACACTAGCTTGCCACAAAGGACCCAGTAACCACACCACATGCGATTCTGTTTTGAGTCCCCCAGTGTGACGCACTTCATATTGATTCCTGGCTCTACCATCTTATATTGCTTCTCATAATGTGATCTTATATTGCGTGATCAAATTATCCTTTCCTGGAGCATCTCAGCCAGTTTTAAAATAGCCTACCCATTAGTGCACCCACCAGGCATCCTCATAAAACACAATAAAATCTCAGCAATACAAAAAAAAAAATAATAATTTTTGGCGGAAATAAACGGTGGAGCTGCTTATTGCCTGCAAGCTTACAAGCCTACATCAATTTGAAGTTAATTTGTTTGTTTGCAATTAGAAACCTAACTGTATGGCCCTGAGAATTCCTGAGAAGGGCCTTAGAGTAGCGGTTTATAAAATCGGTTTCTAATTGAATAATACTGTACCAGTTTGTGTAAGGTAACACACTTTCTTCCAACTTATACAAAGCATGAGAGTGAGAGTTAGGACCCACCAGTGGGAGTTTTAAGGGAGTTAAACATTTAAACTAATGTGCAGTAATACCATAAAAAAATCCTGTCTGTTGTATGTCATCTATCTGTCTGACTAACTAGTGCTACAAAAATCGGTTCCACCAAAGCAGCCACATAAGCTATGAAATAGTTTTGAGACCACTGTTGCTAAGCAACTGGAAAAAATAGACACCAAGTATGGAAGCTATGTAATGGCTGAGGCTATTAATTTAGCTAGGTAGTACAAAGCTGTTAAGCCTTTAATTTAGAGGATGTATAGGTGGAATGACACTGGAAATGTTACAAAACAACTGAGAATATCAACATTTACCTCAAAAGTGTACATACTTTACTTTAAAAAGACTCAGTTTGACTAAAATTACACTGCAATTGCACTTAGCATCTGCTGCGAACCATATTTCTATATTTCATATTTAAACACAGTAAGCACACAACTGCATTTGAATATAGCCATATTTAAGGTCTGAATCATTTCACATTTGAGAAAGATGGTGTCACTTCTCATACAGGCTGCAGGACAGGGTTATTAGGACGAGGCTCATAGATTTCAGGCTAAGGACACTAGTGTATAATTAGTATATATATATAATTAGCATTGTTGAGTTGAACTATGGTATAATGCTAAAGCTAGACTTATAGTAAAGGCCCTTTACCCATGGTCCTTCTGCACTCATTTGGTTTACAGACTCTGTTGATGATGAGAGACTAAAATACATACTGGCTGTAAGAGAGTCTGTGGTTATCAGCACCAATGTACACAATGACGCAACTTTTCCATTTAGCCTAGTCTTCTTGTACACAACGAATCAATACTGAAACAATATATAATTGTTTTCTTTACTAATACTTTATGACTCACATGATCATTCAGCATAGCAGACACCCATTTTAGGAACTTTTTTTTTTTTTTACAGAACTGTGCCAAAACAGATTTAGAACTGGCCCAGGTCAACAAAGATATTGTTATATCTGACCCTAACCTGGTGCAGGTCCAAATGTTGTTTTAATATCTAGTCCAAATGTGGCAAAGACCAGACTGAGAAGTAGTTTAAACTCAAGTCAATGAAACCAAATTGTCAAATATTGTGGTTTAATAAACAAAAGTGTCACTGTTGTCACCACAACAATGTTTTCTGTTATTATTATTATTATTATTATTATTATTAAGCTATTATTTACAGGCACACATAAGACCACATACTTTATAAAAATAAAATTTATGATGCGTAATCTTGCTTTCAGACCAGCATTTAGGGCTAAACTACTCTGACCTTTTATCATATGCTGTGGCTTTTTTTCTGAATGGTCATGAGCTGAACAGTAACACTCACGAGATTGGTGACGTTAAATGCTCTTTTTAACTTCCCCGATCTGATTCCAGGTTAAACCATTTGATTACGTGTTTGTCAATGTCTTCATTTGTATCTTGGAAAGCACATTGGTTTTTGTGAACAGCCACTATAGGAAAACCTTCTGTATTTTTGACTGACTTTCATGGATGCATCTGTCAGGACTATTTCATGACTCCCATAGTCAATCAGCCCAAACATGCTCGCTGTCCGAGTTGTCAATGAACATAATTTCCTCAGCTGTGGAACATTGTTTTAACCAATCACCGCTATCTGATGTCATCACTGTGCTCCTCTGTCCTCCTGCACCACGTTTTCAGTGGAAAATATTACTCCAAAAATGCACCAGTTACCTTCCAGCCTATTGTGTATTCTTGCATGTCCATTCTTACAGTTAATCAAAATAGTTTGTTAGTTTAAATTGAAAGATTTATTATCATTAAATGGACTCCTGTAGCCTACAGCAAGTCTTTTTCTTCAGAACTATCAGACTATTTTTAGCTGCTCTCCTATGTATTTTAAATGTTCAATAGGTTTTTCGAGAAAAGTCTTCCCTGACCTTCCTCCTTCAGTCCGAGAGAGCACAAGCATATATAATGAACACAAATGAAGAGAACAAGTACTTTATTTTGAACTCCTTCATTGTATTTGCTGCATCTAAAAGATCTCAAATCTTAATTTGTTTGTCAGCTCAAAAGGTCAGACTGATCTGTTTGAACAATTGCTGTAGACACACTCAAGTATGTCTCAGGAAGTAAACCATAAACTCAACTGTTTTACTTTGTGACACAGAGTCAAAAGATTTGCTATGGCTTTACTTTAGCAGCTTTGTCACGGTGTAAATAGACGGCTGGTTGACTTCACTGCGCTTCCTCAGCACTGCATAAATGAGACAAATGACTGCATTCAAGCGGCAGATTTGCAATTGTAATTCTCTCAATTCATCTCAAGTCATTTGACATGTAAACACTCACCAGTTAGCAATTTACCGTGCATGGGTAACAGAAAATACATCAGAGTTTGAAGCGTCCTCAACCAGAAGAGATTGCTGGAGATTAAACACACATACCCAGTGAAAATTTTAGGAATACATACACACTGTGAAAATGAACGCACAAGCTAATACGAAATGCAGAATGTTACATAAACAAGCAGAACAGATTGATTATATCAGACTCACCACATCTAGAGATACTGAATGAATCCTACAGCAAGTTCATAACACTGACTAGCGTGAAAAATCTTTACCATACTCAGTGTATGCTTCTCACGATACAATAAAAGTCAGGGTGGAAATTTTCAGACCTGCACACAAGTTTACCACAAGTTCCTGTTGAACTTGATGATCTGGACAGAATCACTTTCTCACAATCATTTCTGTGTGGTGTGACACAGTCCACAATGATGAACTTGACTGTTATGTCCATAACTACATTTTAAAGGTTATTTTTCATCCATTTCCTCTTTCACATGAGACCAGTCTTTCCATTTTATAAATGACTGTAAAGTCCATTTCACTCCATTTCAATCAAGTTCAAGTGATCTCATAAGTATATATATAGATCAACTTTTATACACACATATCACAGCGCTGTTAAATTCCCAAAGTTTTTCAAAAGGTGTTGATTAATTTTCTGTAACAGCATGGCTCGTACAGTAGCTCGGGCTGCAAGACAAATCACTGGATTATATTAATGTGCTCATTCTAATACATTATAGTTTCTACAGCAATTATAATCAACGTACACATTGACTTGTTTGGCGGCTGCTTTACATAAACAGGTGTGTGTTTATTTGTTGATATGGTGACGTTTTTTGTGAGATGTTTGTTTAGCATTTTTGGAAGGAGTTTCCAGTGTCAGCACTTTGTAACTGTCAGACGTAAAGCTGTTCCTTTAAGTTTTCCGACATGAGAAAGTCTTCAGGACAGAGTAGTTTCAGGGGTAACATAACAAGCTGAATTTTTTTGTCTTATTAACTTCAAAAGAGACAAAAAAGAGGCTGGTGAGAGAAGGAAGGTTTATAGCTGCTATAACATAAGTGATAACAGGAACTAACTTGTTTCATGGACATTCCACAACAGTAAATGGTTAAATAGTACCGAATGTACCATGTGTCATTTTTTAATAAATAATAAGTTGCCCCGGGTTGACAATTTGCTGTGGTATAAAAGGAATCAACTTTGTGGTGGTAACAGTAACTCTGGCCAAACTCTGTTTTTGATTTTTTTTCATGTTCAGTCATGTTTTGTTTCATACACAAAACAGCCATCTATAACCTCTGGTTTTGACTGATTGACAATTCTACAGTAGGGCTGTGCAAACTTTGGCTGTTGCAGGAGACCACTAGCAGACATAAAGCGATCTAAACCGCAACGTTTCTCTTGACTCTGCCAGGAGATTAAGGGAAGACAGATTACACCGGACAGCAGGCAGAGGCTTAAACTGGACTCGCAGAAGATTGGGAAGGTTATTAATGAACTCTTTGGGCTGTACTTCCTACCGCCGCACACAAGCTGCCACACAGTCTTGGCTGACAGTCTTTGTTGATGTCTTTTCCTAAGGGGCAAGAGGAGCCATGTAGTGGACATTGCAAGGGTTGATAGTGAATTCTTTAGGATAGTCAGAAATTATATTTGTTTAATATATATTTAAAATTGCTGTTTAAGGAATTGGTTGTTAATCTGAGTACTCGGGACCATGTGCCATTAAGAATTTTGTATTTTTCTGCTGGACTCAACTTGCCTGGCAATTTATATGGTAAATAATCAGGTGTTGTGTTGTGTGTAAAATTGTTAAATGTGGAAATGTTAAGTCTTGATCAGTCTCTAGACTTCACCACGAAGACTGGTGCTCATCAGAGCAGATCTACTCTTAGAATAACAAGCGAACTTTGCTGAATTTCAATCTGTAATGTACAAACTGACCTAAACTCACTGCCTATGACATCACATCTAGGTTTTTCTCCTTCCTCTTCCCTTCCTTTAGAACATTTATCCTGACCTACACTTTCACATGGGCCAAATCCTGGCAATGTTGATTGCAGAGGTATAGAGGTTGCCATAATGAGTCTGAGGGAGGATTTCAGTCATCTTCCTGTTTGGTTCACGCATGAAACCACGGACAAGGCCAGAGTCTGCACCATTTGTTCTGTCAGGATGGAACAATGGAAAAATGGGGTCAGAGGGCACCATGGTGGGTTGCTATAGTGAGAGAAGGCTCATCTCTGGGAACATACTCTTGCTGTACCTTTTTTCTTTTCCTACTTTACATCCCCCTCCTTCCTGTAGGAGCAGCTTCCTACCCAGGAAGTGATGTCACATGTGAGATGAAAAGTATGTCATCGTGTCCTCTTTACAAATCAAAAGAAGACTCATGGCACTGTAATCCACACCTCTCTTGCAGAACAAATGTGGGATGTGCCTAATAACATGGTTTTTTTTTTTATCTTTTCTTGCTATTACTCAACAGTTGTATGCTAATTTTCAAACACAGAATAGTAGGAGTTATATTCAAGTGGTTTATGCCTGTGCAAGTGCAGGCTTATAAAAATTAGACCACAACGTTTCACAAACATTGAGAACAACTATTGACAATACTGAGTTTTCAGAACTAACACTAATACAAAATGTTATAAGATATACCTATAATTTATATATAACTTATTTATACCTCTGAAAATTTTATCATTTTATAATTATATTTTATAATATAATTTTATAATTCAGAACATATTCATTCAATAACATCTGCATTATTTCCTTAATCTCTATCACAAAAACCCCCTCGGAATCTCCAGAGTGGAAAGTTGCAAAGGCCTTGTACGATTTGAACTTGATTCTGCCATTGTAAATGTTATTTGGCTAAAGGATTATCTTCATAGCCTTGGTAGCATTTGGTATGAAAATACTCACACATGCTGAGAATTGTTAATAATAACTGCACAAAGTAGAAAGGTGTGTCTAATTACAGTTATAATGTAATAAAAGCGGAATGGCAGAGACGAAATCTGATTTACAGCACAACCAGTCTTCTAAAATTCAATAAAAATGACTTAAACAGGACAAGCTGGATAATATTTGATATTGTCTGTTATGGCTACAGTATTATGGATGCATACATAAAACTGCAGTATATTATGAACCATTTAGAGCTGCCATTATCCTTTTACAGTGGAAAATGTTGCTGCTCAGATGTTGATCAGAATCTGAATCAGACTTTAAAGTGACTCGAACTGATGTTTCAATTAGGTATCAGCTTTCTTCTAAAATTCCTCAGGAGTAAAAACTTATGAAAAGGAGACTGGAGATAAGCATATGTTACCTTACAGTACAGTAAGAGTACAGAGGTATAAAATAATTCAAACAGCCTGGCTCAGGTAATACTTCTAATCATAATTAGGGATGCATCGGTATCTGTATCAGTCCAATATCATGCTCATTTACTAATAAAAATGCACTGATAATGATATCCAATATCACGTGACAGTACTTGATGTGAGAATAGTGTACATTAATGTGTTACTGAACAGACACAATATGACAGCAATCTGGATGTATTTCTGACCTAATTCTAGCAATCAAAGCAAAGTAGACTGCACACTGTGCTGTGCGAAAATGTCATGCAGTAGTACTACAGCATCTTCCTACAATATAAGCAACCTGATAAAACATCTTCAACATAAAACTCGATCAGCACATGGAGTTCACTGCTAGCAGCAAACACTGGATAAGTGAGTGAAAATAACAGCTCTTGCCCAGGATATCATTCTTGACGATTAGCCATTATCAGTCAACAACAAGGCATTCCAACACAATGAAAACAAAAATGTACTTTGCGTACAGAAGCGCTTTTCAAAAGTGAAACAATTATTGATGGATCCATAATCACAGTCTATAGACTGTTAGTCTTCTTCTCTCAGCTGCAGATAAGCATGAGAATAATTATCCTAGCATATCTGAACACGATTTGTGACTACTGAAATATCTGATGAAAGTTAAGAGATGAGATGACTGGGATCTTTGGCTCTGGAGGCTCCTTAAGTTATTATAAGTTTCTTCATTCATTCCATATGATTTCATTCCTGTCTAGGAGCAAATATTGTGATATTAATGATCTCTCTTTTCTGATTTTTCCTTTCCTATCGTGTGATAAATGCCCTGTTAGAAATGGTAACTCCAAGCATAACTCATGCACACCCATGAGAGGTTATGTAAAGTGGAGTCTTTAGAGTGCACCAGAGCAGGGACCTGAATGTTTTGGGCTAGCAGCCAAAAATATTAGCTGATTGTTCAGCTGAGAGCCGAAAAAATAACAAGATCATGACCAAACATGTGATGGTCAATTTACAAAATTTCCCAAAGAGGCTAAGTAGTAGGAGGCATGGAAGTATCCTTTGACAAATCTTTGGAAATTGTCGTCCCTGTTATTAGAGAGATGATTAGATACACCTTTCAGCATTGTAAGCACTGATTGGACAGCATGAGGAAAGGTTCATTCACTAGAATCCCATATTGATCAATGAGAAGCATTGATTTTGGGTAATTGTTTAAAAAAAAAAGTGTGATTCTCCTTGTTCCCATCAGCCAATCCCAAGGCCTGATATTGATTAGTTTATTGCTTTCCACTACCTCTTGGAGCTTAAGATTTACTGTGGTTTTTTTCTATGGTTTTAGCTAAGTAGAGCTGAAATGCCGCAGGAGGAAAGAAGGTGACACCAAATATTACACTGAGTGACATTATGCAAAGCAATGAATACATTTGTCTTCTCACTATTTCTCTCTAATGCTTGCAGAGCCCTACTCTCTCTCTCTCTCTCTCTCTCTCTCTCTCTCACGCTCTCTCTATCTCTTGGATTACAGCCAGGGCTGAAAGACTGTTAAGTAATTGGCTCTGGCTGGCTCTCCCTCTTTGTCATTCATTTGATATGCCTCTTTTTTATTTTATACTCTAAGCGGCGGCCGTCTGGCTGACTTATTGCTCTCCCATGCCCTCTGCTTCTCTTCCTCTGCAAGCCTCTGCCTGGAAGAAAAGAGGCTACATGTCCAGTTAGAGGTGACTTTGCTCTGCTCTTCTGTCCTGACCGTTGGCTTTACTCATAATGTTTTGCGACACTTCCTGGAGTCTTGTTGAGTGTATGTGTAACTGGTTTGCTCTAATGGGATCACACACCTGCAGGACATGTTAAAAGCACATACATATGATTAGCATACATTGTGCCATCTGCTTTCACTAGATACAAGGATGTCACTTAAAAGTAGTCAGTGCTGTAAAGATGGCTGCTAAGATGCAGAATCCAGAGATTTTATCAATCAAGGCCTGTAATGAGAACCTTAACACTCTTACTGAACTCATCTCAGAGCTAATTGACTGGAGATAGCACAGCAGCAATAAGGCAGCAATTTGTTTTCTAGAGTCTCTGGCTGATCTCCAAGGGTGAGTCAGGAATGAACATGCACACACATGCATTTTCTCTCTGCCCCCTACCAAAGAACTTGGTCTTAAAATATTCAAGGCCTGAATACCTTCAGCATGTCTCACTAAAATTCTTAGTCTCAATTTACCATTAACCTTTACAAAATGTGCGCCGCGTTCTAACAATTGTAGGACATGACCAAGGAGAAAGCAGCTTTGCGTGTCGCATGGCAGTAACCCAGCCATTTGGCCGGGCTCCCACAGCAGAGCGAGGTCAATCCCACCTTTGGGCTACGCGGTTTTTAACATCTGCTGATGACAGATGAAAAAAAATGCACCCCAATAATTTTGCTGACCCAAAATCTGTCCTTCAGTAAAAGAACTGGACATACATCTGGTGTGGTTTAATAATTAATAAGCATGGCATGGTTTAGACATTTCTCAATTATTCATGGGAAGACTAGCCAAGTCTCCATTCAGGGAAACAGATGCAGGTTTGGTGAGCTCAGAAAACAGAGATTTAGCCTTCTCATGCTGCAGTGTGAATCTCTACACTGAAATTCAGAATTATATAATAATAATTATATAACATAAATTATAACATAAAGTATTGTTTATTTAGCTGATCTGAGCCCACTACGGCTGTTTTTACTATAATAGGTAAGGATTTGGGAATGTAGAATTGGCAATATAAATGATCTAACTCTTAGAAAGACACATATGCTATGAACTGAATATATGTACACTTAGTATCGATTTACTGTAAATGTAAGGTTTCCTGCAAATGGAAACGTGTACAGGTAAGAACATGCACAAAGGATAAAACCAACATCCTGACCTCAGGTCAGGAAGTTGAAGCAGCCTATTGCTCAGTGTTAACTAGTGCACAGGTTGCAAAAGTATAACAATGCCATTTTATCCCACAACACTTGATTTAGTCATCTTGATTATGATCAGAAGGTGTTGATTTATTTTCTCTAAAAACATCTCTGACAATAGTTCCGGCTAATCACAGGGTTATATTAATGCTCTCATTCTTATATATTTTTTATTTGTATTGTATCAAATTAAATAGGGAATTGTATAGCAAAAGTCCCACACAAACATAAACATTGTTTAAAAACATAATTGATATAGTGAAGTTTTCTTAAAAGAGATGTTTATTTAACTTTTTTTTGAAGGAGTCTCCAGTACCAGCTCTTTGTAACAGTTTTCCAACAGGGGAAGTCTTCAGAACAGAGGGCTTTGCAGTTTCACAGTAACATGTCTACTTGCATTTTTGTCTTTTTGTCTTAACTTCAAGGGAGGGGAAAACACAGAAACTGGTGAGAGAACGTTCACAGCTGCTATACCGTAACTTGTCTCGCAGACAATGTTCCACAACGTTAAACATAACTATAAATGGAAAAGTATGATGTGTCATTCTTTAATAAAAAGTGTTACCCGCTGACAAATTGGCATGGTATAAAATGAATAAAACGTGCTGTTACTGGAAAATGATCAGCTTTATTGTTACATATCAATTAAGATGTTTCTTATCTGTATTTTAAATCCATTGATACAGCAAGTCGCACTGGATGTATCAGAAGCTTGTCATGTCAATCCAGCAAATTATGACTGAGGTGGGTAGTTAAGAAATACATGCTTCTCAATGGTAATACAGAAGTTTATTTAGTTCTTCATGCTGTAGTTTCAAACTCTAGAAACCACAAAGTGAACAGGATGTTGTTATAACAAGATATGTTTACCAAAACAGACATGATAACCAGTGTTACCAAGTAAATAGAGTCAATAAAGTAGTAACCTTGAGGGATTGTCCCAATATTACACTATGACACACTAATTATGCATTTCCATTTGTAGGCTGATTAGCTAGCTGGGTCATTGGGTCTTTTTTTCGAGTGTATTAGGGTAAACTGGTGTGTCTCCTATCATTCGTTTGAACCCACCATACCACTGAAACTTAATTACTCGGTATGCAACCAGTCATCTATCCATCTATCTATCTATCTATCTATCTATCTGTGTATTTCTAAGTCTATTCATCCAGAGCCTCTAACCAACTGCCTGTTAGATCAGTCTGGGACCCTTTTGATTGCAAACACATACGCATTAGTCACAGCAGGAAAATATATACCATCATTTATTTTTAGAAGCCATTAGAGCTTTTTATTCCTGAACGTTCCACCCACAGAATCCAAACCGGTTACACTGTGTTAAAATGCTTTTGATATAAACAGCACATATCATTCAAATAGCACTTTTCTTACTTTTATTGAAAGTGGTGTTCAAGTTCAAGTGGACGTTATGTACAGATGTTTTTGAACTTTAGAGTAAACCCATTCAATTCAAGTGACCACTAAATTAGACTTAAAACTATAATAACTTAATAATACCAACAATTTATTAATAAAAGCAACTTTTATAGTGCTTCAGCATGATCTTCACCACCATCAATGATCAGTTAATCAATTGGTCAGCCAATCAGTCAATAAACAAACAAACAAAGAAATGAAATATCGATCCCTTTCTGTGTTCAGGGCAGAAAGATAGATTTTTGTAAGAATATCTGTATGCCCTTGCATGCACTTGTGCATGTTCCTCTGTGTTTGTGGAGCAGTGCCTCGTTGTCATTCCTGTGATCTCAGTACCAAGGCTACACTTTCACTTTAAGAGTGTATCACTAGGCAGAGAAGCGAATGATGATGCTGGAGTCGTGTCAGTCTAGCAGCCCTATGCGGTCACACAGCATTGGCTATTAGCTCAGCTTCTCTGTTAAATGCATGTTATCATAAAATCAGGTGAGAACTGATTCTGAGTTAAAAATAATACAGTTCAAGGGCAGTGTGTGTGTGATGAATGCTTTGTGTCTGGATGAGTTTCTCTGACTTCCTCTTGTGTCTGAATGTGGCTGTGTGTTTCCTCTCTGTGCGTTTGCATGCGTGTGCAAGTTCCTGTGCAATTGCAGTGTGTCTGTGCATGTGCGCTAGACCCCTGCAGACATGTGGCCCATTGCCCATGGGGGCAGGAAGAACAGCTGTCCCACTGAAAAGAGAGAGAAAAAGAGAGAGACTGGGATCACTGGGACCATTATGTTTGGCCACACTGTGTGCTGTGTCTCTGATAACGTCCCTCTGCAGCTGGGCCTTACAGAAAGACGCCATCTGAACTACTCCTCCCTCTTCTTCGTCATCTACTTTTACTCACATCAAGGAATCTGACCTCCCTAATTTCCTTTTTCAACAGCCACACCACTATTGTATTCAACCCTACACCTACTGGTCTTGTTAAACAATACACACACATGTAAAAAGAAACCCGCCCACTCATACACACACACAAGCATGTAGGCCAGTGGACCACTGGTTCTCAGCATGATACGGTCCACAGTAAAGACCTGAAGCTGTGCCACGAAAGCCAGACAGAAAAATAAATTACTGCAGTACTGCCGGGTTCTCACTCTTCCCTCTCAGCTCTATCAATACTCGTTTAGATAAGCGAGGGTGCGTGTCCTGAAATATCACGACTTCAGCAAACACTGAGCCTCGATATCTCTTTCAATTATGCAGGATAGATATGGGACCAAATATATGGTACTTGTCAATTGTAGGCAGTAAAATAATGTCTTATTTCACACAGGCATGGGCTAAATCCATTAAAATGTATTTTTGATAATGATACAGTAAACAAAATATAGTAATGGGTGCCTTAATAGCTAACATTTATGCTAGTGTTCCTCAGAATCCACACAGATAATCTTAACAAAATCAGAGGCAATTATATAGCTAAATATACTCTGTCTTTGGTTTCTAATAAATTACAGTACCACACAAAATTGAATTAGTGTTATTTTCTCCTGCGTGATGATAAGATTTTCACACAGCTACAAGATCATAGGCTTTGCCAGCTTGCTAGCTAGCGTACTAAAACTCTAGCTAGCATACAAACTCACATCTAGCTCTCTAGCTAGCATACAAACTCACATCCTGCTTACTAGCTAGCACACAAACTCACTTCCAGTTTGCAAGCTAGCATACAAACTCACATCCTGCTTACTAGCTAGCATACAAACTCACTTCCAGTTTGCAATCTAGCATACAAACTCACATCCTGCTTACTAGCTAGCATACAAACTCTCACCTCTGGTTTGCAAGGTAGCATACAAACTCACATCCTGCTAGCATACAAACTCACATCCTGCTTACTAGCTAGCACACAAACTCACTTCCAGTTTGCAAGCTAACATACAAACTCACATCCTGCTTACTAGCTAGCACACAAACTCACTTCCAGTTTGCAAGCTAGCATACAAACTCACATCCTGCTTACTAGCTAGCACACAAACTCACTTCCAGTTTGCAAGCTAGCATACAAATTCACATCCTGCTTACTAGCTAGCATACAAACTCACCACTGGTTTGCAAGCTAGCATACAAACTCACATCCTGCTTACTAGCTAGCATACAAACTCACATCCAACTCTCTAGCTAGCATACCAACTCACATCTAGCTTGCAAGCTAGCATGCAACCTCACATCCAGCTCCCTAGGTATCATACAAACTCACATCTAGCTTGCACGGTAGCATACAAACCCACAACCAGCTCACTAGCTAGCAAAGGATACTAATCATTTGAAGTCTAAACATTTATTAATCATCCAACAGTTATGGTTGGATGGCTAAGTCTCTATTTTTTTTTTTTTTTACTGAAGATTCCACATATTTAGAACAGAAAAATGCTAGCTTTCATATGTCTTTAGTGTGCGTGCCCTCACTAAAGTCCCTCAGAAACACCAACAGCATGTAAGTATTTCAAATACATGTCCCAGAAATAGTGCCCATCCCTGAGCTTGCATATCCTTCCTATCATTCAGATCTCTTTATTCTTTTCACTTCCTTAAATGTGTCTGCACCTGGCAGTCTGTGTATCAATGACTGCAATGTGGAAAATTCACCACCATTTTCTGACCGCTCATGAAGCCCTGTTTAGTGAAATCTTTAAAGAAAGCAGCTGTTCTTTATCCACAGAGAGGTATTGATTCATTGAGCCATCGTTATGCAAACAGATGGTGAACAAGTGATGAGCAAAGAAATTTAAAAAAAGAAAGAAATTTGCATTTTGGCTTTGTCTTGAGCTCCAATAATCGCAGCTCAATCATGGTTCCTGATGAAGACAGATTTAGGAGTGATTTATACGAACTAATTTGTTACTGGTTGTTTTAAGCTGCCACTACATGCTGTAGCAGTGATGCCAGAGGAGTTGAAGAGTCTGATGAATAGACTGCTTCATATACGAATACTGACGCTTGCTTTTTTCTATCGGAGCCATTTTACTGCCACTGCAGCCGGCTAGCATATTTCTCTAATGACACACACTGGCTACTGGAAACAATGAATGATAGCATGCAGCAATGAAATATGGCCATTGTTAGACATTGACAGCAAAAGATTTATAGCAAGTCCAGCGGATTCCTCTAATTCTATAGTATACACAATAGGAAGGCAACATGGTTACTGGAAACTATGAAAGACAGGATGAAGTATTAAGCCAGAAATTAATCATAACAAAAGTATATTGCATCAGTTCAATTGTGAATACTGTGGAAAGCCATAATAATTTTGTTTCCATCTTGTTCTTGGCTATTGAATTGTATATAATTACTTATATTCTCAAAATTGTACAAGATATAGGAAATACAGGATGATAAAGTAAGACTGCACATGGGCCAGAGGTTGAGAACATTGTGAAATGAGATGCACATGCACCTACTAATCTGAAACTGAACATCACAAAATAAAAGAAAAACCTGAATTAAACCATGTCTTCATTATAGTTTTAATTATCTGGGTCCTATAATTGACAAAAAGCTCAAGTTTGATTTGAATGCTGGAAAAAGAAATTGTAATGCGTTTGCAATGTGTACAAGAAACTAATAAGCATTTTTAATTGGTCAGTTACTGAAATGGTGTTAAACTCTTTTGTATAACTGCTTGATGTGGTAATATATGTATTCAGAGCAAAATGTCATAGATCTGTATTGTTACCACTATAAAGGGTTGAGACCATGCATTTAGTGACATATTTATCCATCAAATATACTTAGCTGTCCATACCACCCACTCAATCTAGCTGCAGATTCAAGCTTCTAATGGCAAAATATATTTGTTTTAAAGACCTTTTTTTGTTTTTTACAAGAGGCCACTGGGTTATTGAATTATGACACTTGGTTTTTAAATGAATATGTGGAGTGCATAATGCCTAGATGTGGAATAATAATGTTGCTGCTGTTTTTTTACAGCTGACTGCAATGCGCATTTTCTTTTGAAGCACTTAAAGTTACTGAACTGAAATAAGAAAGGTAGAGAAAATACAAGCGAACGCATTATTACAAGGAATTTATGGCTAAATCAATTGATTGGATGTATACATGGAAGAGTTAAACTGTGCTCTGTATTGCTCTCTGATCTAATTGTAAGATCCAGTGCTACTGTTTTCTTTTCACACAAACTATTGGCATTAGTTCTGAGTGTTTTTATTTATCTGGCTTGATTAGCACATAAATGTATGAGTTGTGTAATTTGTGTGTGCGGGTGGGAACTTAACTCCAAGATACAATTGAGCTAAAGCCTGACCTATCTCTCTGTATCTGTCAATTACTCTGTTTCTCTCTGTCTCTCTAATTGCCTGGCCACTATTGAAAAGCACCTTTATCAGATGACAGCTGGACTCGAGAGCAGCATAACTGAACTTAAACAATCGAGCAATTGTCAGGAGGCAGACAGAAGTAAATTGAAACGGCACACAAATGCCTTCTGTGTGTGTATGTGTGTGTACTCTGGTATTTAGAATAAGCCCGAGCTAGACAACCCACACTCTCTTGGTTCTCGGTCACTCTATCTATCTGTCACTAGGCAGCAAGAGTAAAAATGTAATGCAACCACATTGATCTCACTTTAAATCAATGTGAAATGGGATCATAATGTAATGTGTAGACACTGCTAACAGTGGCAGCTGTGTCGATACATCGAGTAATGTATAAGAGTACTGATCTAAGAACAGCATGCCTGATCTAGAGCTCCAGAGCCAGATCTGTATGCCAAAGCAAGCACAAAAGCCAGAAATTGAGGAAAACTCCAATGTGCTCCAACTAAATGAAGTGTCTTTAAAGTAGCACTAGACGGAAAAATGTGATTATTGGATTGTTGAGTCCAATTATATGTGTGGCAGCCTGGGAAAACCTTTCACACTGTGAAATTTTGAGCAGGCACCAAAGTGTTTTATTCTTTACACAAATAAGCTAATGTATGCAAAAATGCCCAAAACCATTGACATAATTAGCTAATTTTTAACAGTGCCCAGATGCAACCACAACTGTTATGAGCGAAACTGTGATCCAATCAACCCTAAAAACAAAAAAACTAAATAAATCATAATACAAGAATCAGTAGCTGTGGAGGAAATAAGAGACTGTAAGCAAGTATTTATACACTTAGATGTCAGCGGATGTTTGAAAATGAAATGTTGGCCTCTTTCCAATAAAAACAAAGAAGTAAAAAGAAGAATACAGAAACTGGGAGGAAGATCAGATGTAGAAATTGAATAGTAATTGATGGACAGGATATGTGGTGTAGAGAAAGAAACCGTTAAAAAAAAGCGCTCTGCTCAGTGTGCAGTGTTAACCTGGCCTGGGCGATGCCAAGGCCACACCAAAAGTGCTCAACTGCTGCCAAATGAGGTCACATCCTGTCTGCATTTCCTGCATAGAGAAGTTAGAGCTCAAATATAAAACATCTGGCAACTAATCTACCTCTCTCTCCCCCCCCCCCCCCCCCCCATCTCTCTATCTCTATTCTTAGTAATACAGCCGAGGGCTTTAAAATGCCAATTACTACGGACATCATTTCTTCACTGAAGACATCATCTTTCTCTTTCTCCCTCTCTCTCTCTCTTTCGCTTTCTCTCTCTCTGCCTCTTTCTTTCTGTCTCTCTCAGCTGCAGTACAGGAATCAAGCACTAATGCTGAACGCTCGGCAAATTCTCTCAATTGAAGCTGATGTCTCAGTTTTTCCTTCTCAGACACATTTCCGGTGTGATTTTTGTGGTTTTGATCATCGCACGCTAACAGCGGGGAGACACAGCAATGATGTGAGATGCTGTGAGATGCTGCAAGAACCATCGGCTCTTTTCCTCCTCACTGCGCTGAAGCTCTACCACCCTAATGGCCATTTGTCAGCAGATAAAAAGGCCTTTGCATGGCGTTTTGCCTGTTGATATGCCTGATTGTTGAGAAGGTCACATTAATGAGGGACATTTTTGCCTCATATTCAGAGAAACGCTTAAACAATGTAGTGTGGCTTTAAACAAACCAGTGTTTTCTTTCTCAACCATGAATTAACAAGGTTACTTCCCTGAATGTAGATTAATATTTAAACCAGTGGGAAAACTGTTCTTCACAGTAGGCTTTCTAGTGAAATATGACACTGTCCAGAAATATATTAAGTTTTTGGCTATGTTCACATTACCAGGTTAAAGTGACACAAATCCAATCAATCTTATTTTATTCAGGACTGCGTGGACACAAAAATCCAAACTTTTCAAATCAGACCCGAGACACACTTGTGTGTGGTCCTATGTTGGATACATATCCAATATGCATTCATTTGGCTTTTTTCCAATATGCATGCTCATATCACTGTTATTGTCGTCATAATAGTGCAAAACAACAATGCAGGACAGCAATAGTGTACACTGCACTGGGGGAACTGGTTAACTAGATACACTATATGGCCAAAAGTATGTGGACACCTGGCCATTAAACATCCCATTCCAAAACTATTGGCATTAATATGGCGCTGGTCCCCTGTTTGCTGCAATAACAACATCCAATCTTTTGGGAAGGTTTTCCACTAGATTTTGGAACATGCCTATGGGATCTGTGCCCACTCACCCACAAGAGATGATTTATGACAAGAAGGCCAGGCACGAAGTTGGTGTTCTGATTCATTCCAAAGGTGTTCAGTCGGGTTTAGGTCAGGGCTCAATGAAGGCCACTCAAGTTCTTCTACTACAACATCAAACCATGTCATCATGGAGCTCGCTTTGTGCACAGGGGCATTGTTATTGGTTTGGAGAAGACCCTCATATTGGTGTTACAGTCAGGTGTTACACATACTTTTTCTTGTGCACTGCTACCACAACTGAGTAGTGTTCAAAACAATTATCCAAAAAAAGAGCCAAAAAGAATGTGGCTATGATCTCCAGAAAATACGACACAGGCTTGCACTAGTGTGTCCGTTACTGTGTCCATATGTTTCCTGTACTATGGTGGATTGTCTCACAAATAACAAATCGATATGGATGTGTCATTGGAGGGTACTTCAGGGGACTACTCCATTCACATTAAAGACAGATACAGGTCACATGCAACTATGAATGTGATCCGTCAAGACAGACAGAGTCAATCTGAGTAAAAAACTGGAATTATACAAAGAAGCTTATAGTGTCAACTTAGCCTTTGTGACTAGTACCATGTATATGTGCACTGGAGTTATTCATTTGCTGCCAAATGTGTGAACAAGAAACTGCACCATAATTTAGATTTCTGATTGCAAGGATCTATTTATTGTTTGGTTGATGGTAGGCTGCATTTGCTGTAATCGGGATTGCTGGTGTTTGTAATGTGTAAGAGACATCATCTGTCCCTAGTTATTATTTATTCCTGCTGTTTATCTTGGAAGACTAACTGAATCTCTCTGAAGCATCACATATATATCAGCATATATATATATATATATATATATATACATATATATATATATATATATATATATATATATATATATATATATATATATATATTTTTTTTTTTTAATTGTAGTTTTAATGATAATTTTTGCTGATGACCTCAACAAAATAAATTATGTACCAAAGAAAAGAAGAGATGAGGAAACAATTGTTTCAAATATAGGTTTAAACACCCAATCAGTCACACTTTTCAAGGATTCTTCTGTTAGTTAAGGGTTCTTTACTTTGTAAAGGGGTTTTATCTAAAAAGGAAACATCTGTCACAGGGTTTTACGTATAATCTGCAAGGGTCGCCCAGAGGAACAAACAGAACCCTTAAGGGTTCTGGATTTAACCTTTTGGGTTTTTTTTTTTTTTTTTTTTTTTTTTTTTTTTTTGCATTTTCCGTTACTTTAGAAAATCAGATGCATCACAGAGATGATAAGAATCAGCTCTCTCTTTCTTTATCTCTCGCTACCTCGTCCTTCCCTGTGTCTTTTCTGCTCTTTTTGTCCTCAGCCTCCATTATGCAGGCGGTCTCCATGCTCAGCCGGTGCTGAGGGATGAACATAAATCTGAGGATGACTTCCACAGACACAGCAGAGAGGAAAGGAGAGAGACAGACAGACTGGACAGTTTTCTTTCTGGAGATTGAGAGGGCTGAGAGACAGATAAAGAGTGAGACAGAGTGAGGAAAGGTGTGTGTATGTGTGTGTGTGTGTGTGTGTGAGAGAGAGAGAGAGAGAGAGAGAGAGAAAGAGGGAATGGAGCTCTCATGAGTAACACAGTACCAGAGGACTGGTGACAAAAGCAGACACAGGCATTCGTGTCACCATGAGCCGATTAGGGTCTCAGTGGAGAGGCTTAAACCTCCTCCATCGCTCTCTCCTGACGCTTTTGCTCCTACACCAGCCCTGTCCTCAAGAGTAAACCTCTCCCTCCACTCCTTCTTCTGCTACCATAGGAATGTATTATTCATCTTTCTGACATTTCTTTAGCCAGAGCACACAATACAACACACTACAAAAATTCTCAAATACCCAAGTACTCATTTAAACCAGTACTCTGATTAAAGTTAAATTACACCCTCTAATTCTTAAAATCTTAAATTCCTAAATCAACCCTTACAGAAGAGTCACATGAATGAATGAATGAATGAGCACATTTTTTACATACGATTTGTTGTTGTTCACCTGTAATGTTTTAACACAATTCATTTATTTCCTCTTGTGATTTTTTTTTACACTAATCATTTATTTTCACATGATTTTTTTCCGGATGAGGTTCAGATGAACAAACGAACAAGAGCAAACGTCAACTAATGATAGCTATATCCCTAATTTCTCAGATGATAGTTAGCATGCTAGTAACTCTGACATTACTAGCTTGCATGCTATTAGGTATCCAAGATTACAATGTGATATGTATTAGGTCACTAGCACCTATAGTTTTTTTTTTTGTTTTGTTTTTTAAGAATTTTTTTAGGGATATTGCTTGAATGTCATTTTTTTCCTCTTCTTTTTCTTAATCCTTCCATTTTGGTATAAGACACTAAGCTTGCATGTATGTGTACAAAGACTCTATCCAAATAAATAAATGAAGGAATTATTAACCTTCATGTTCTTGTCACATTCATTAAAATTTGCATTTGTTAGGGATTTTAATCAATTGCATGAAGTTGTCTGATGCAAAAAAAAAAAAAAAAAATCACCTTGCTGAGGCAAAAAATATGAAGAATGTAATATAGAGTTACTGCTCTATTTTGAAATGTATCAAATAGTAAGTGGCAATTTATCTTTTGAAATAGTTGTAAATGAAAGGAAGGTTTTTTTTTCACAAAAACAGGGGTCTCCTGTAACCATTTCAGCTTTGAAGAGGTGTGGGGGTTGGAGATAAGCAGGAAAGAAACTCATCGATCACATCTGATGAAGTGACATTGATCGACTTTATTGATCCTCTCCATCTGAGCCGCTGTGGAAAGCTTTGTTCTCTCTTCAGTAATCCAGTACAGTGTATGTATGTGTGTGTGTGTGTGTGTGTGTGTGTGTTTGTGAATGTGTGTGTGGAGAGATAGGATGTACTGCTATTACTGCACCAAATAGTCAGTCACAAATATGAATAGCGTTTCAGAATAAATAAAGTTGAGTGCAAAAAAAAGTCTACAAAAAAAACAAGGCAGCTTATCAAATGCATCTGTCTTGAATATAGTAAGAAATTGCAAGAGTTATATGATTACAGTAAATATGTCAAATATGTGATTATTAAACCTATTTCTAGACATTCCTGAAATAGTCTTGTTCTATTGGCAGATAATTTGTCTAATTTTAAGCATTTATTTATAGAAAGAAGCAATTTTATCTGGCAGTCGAATAAGAAAATTAAAGCTAGAAATGTGTAAAGCATCTAAAAACAGGATGAATAGTATTATGTTTGAGATAAAATAATTTCATAATGAGAAATTTTAGATACATTTGACAATATTAATTATTATTTTCACTTGCTAAGATATCTTTTTGCAGTGAATGTGATAGAAATTCTCTAATTATTTGTATGTCCACTCATTGCCTTCATTTGTATCTTCTCATAAGTCTGATTTATTACACTTCCTTCTTCACATAAGGTTCTTGCTGCAGGATACACTGACATTTCATATATAAACTGTAATATAAACAACATACATTTGACTTCTCACATTCAAAAAACAACTTTTGCACTAAACGCTAACTCTTCTGCAGGCTTTGGATTTAATGATTCTCTTTTTTTATGTGCACTCCAGTGTGTAAGAGTCTATGCTAAATGCTGTAATGTAACAGAAGTAGTTGTCGAAAGGCTATTGTGGGAATAGTTACAGTAACACACACATGATATTTATGCTGATGGGATCACTACACTAAGAAAACTACTCTTAGTGGCAGCTTTTATGCAAAACTCGGCTACTCATAAGCTTGAACATGAAAGTGATTTGATATTTAAATTCATCCAAAGTCATCCAGTGTACTTAATAGAGCTAGCTTGGAGCGCAGATCACATACAAGATGAACCATTATCCCTGTAAGCAGCAAACCCATCAGAAGAAATATACCGTATATATATATATATTTATAAAAAAAACAATAAAATATCTCCATTTTCCCCTCCTCTCAATGGTTCATTGCTTTTTTATTGTTGTGCAAGGAGCTACAAATGAGCCTCTGTTATTCTTATTGCAATAATGCTCCACTCTCACTTATACAAGGTAGAGAATCCTGGTCTAGCAAGCAAACAAGCGCTCTGGGAAAACGCTGCATTAATGGAAGGAGTCTTTTCTTCTTCAGTTAATGCAGCATGCCTTCGCTTTTGTTCAAGGTTGGAGTGTGGAGAGTGGGTTGTAGAAATGCACCCTAAAGAGGCGGGTGGAACACTCAAATCTCGATACACAACGTGCACACACAAATTGATGTGGGTCCACATTGAGCAATATGACCCAAATATATCACATATATTGCTGCTGAATTCGGGAATATGATTGGTCAGATGGTGTTGATTCTTTTTTTATAACAGCAGCTCTGACAATAGTACTGGTTGCAATGCAATTCTCAGGTTTATATTATACTACTGGGTAGCTGAATTGTCCAATCTGATTGGTCACAAAGTATGCATTAGTTCCGGCTGTAACATGAACAATATGTTTATACTAATGCACTCATTATTGTTTCTATAGGAAAATCTCATACAAAGGTACACTCCACATAATCTAAGATTAATAATAAATAGATTTTTTTAAAAGCGTTGTTTAACAAAGAAAAAAACTATAATCACTGATGTGGGGAAGTTTTTTTGTTAGTAGATTTTTATTTAACATTTATGGAAGGAGTCTCAGGTGTCAGTGTTTTGTAACAGTCATGGTGTTTTGCAAAGTCTCCCAGCATGGGAAAGTCTTCAAGACTGAGAAGTGTGTTTTTTGAGAGCTGTGTTTTTAGTGAGAGAGAGAGAGAAAAGTAGATGCTGGTGAAGGAACAAATGTTTATCATTGCTATAATGTAAGTGATAACAGGAACTAACTTTTCTGGGGGGGGGGGGGGGGGGGGGGGGGGGGTTGGTTGCACAACATGAAATCTAACTCGGAACTGTTAAATTGTGCAAAGTGTCATTCATTAATACATTAAGCATTGTAATCACTGGGAAATCGCAGTGGCATAAGCAGAATAACACACTCAAGGCCTGTTATACACTGTTATACAAAAATGATCGACTTTCTTAATGCGCATGTACTAATATGTTATTATTTCTACAGTAACAACTTACACAGGGACCTTTATGGGCGACGCTCATCGTTAAACAGATTTAAAAAATGCAGGTAATTGTTGATTGGTGAAGTTTTCTGTAAGCAGACATTTATTTAACATTTTTGGAAGGAGTCTCCAATGTCAGCGCTTTGTAACAGAGGTAAAACTGTTCATTTTTGACATGAGGAATACTTTTCTCATAACGCGACAAGCTGCATTTTTGTTTTATTCACTTCAAGAGACAGAAAAAAAGTTAGGCTGATGAGGGAACAGCTGTTTATAGCTGCTATAATGTAAGTGAGAACAGGAAATACCTTGTTTCTTGGATGTTCCACAACTACACTATATGGCCAGAACTTTGTAGACACCTGACCATCACACTCATTTTTGATTCTTCTCCAAACTGTTGCCACAAAGTTGGAAGCACACAATTGTACAGTGTCTTTGTAAGCTGCAGCTTTACAATTTTCCTTCACTGGAACTAAAGGACCCAAACCAGTACCAGCATGCCAATGCCCCTGTGCACAAAGCGAGGTCTATGAAGACATGACTTGCCAAGGTTGGTGTGGAAGAAGTTGAGTGTCCTGCACAGATCCCTGATCTCAACCCCACTGAACACCTTTGGGATGAACTGAAATGCCGACTGCACCCCAGGTCTCTTCACCCAATATCAGTGCCTGATCTCACTAATGCTCTTGTGGCTGAATGAACACAAATCCCCACAACCACACTCCAAAATCAAGTGGAAAGCCTTCTCAAGTGAGTGGAGGTTATTGTAACAGCAAAGGGGGACTGTTTCTCTCTGGAGCTTGGGCTACAGAAAATTATATGCCTGATCAGACAGATGGAGAGTATGAGACACACAGTACATATGCCTAAACAGACACACATTAATGCAATATTTCAACTCAAACAGCCCCCTGTCTAAAGCAGAAAACACACTATAGTGTATAAAGCACATGTCTCTATCATAGTCGTACTGTACTGCCTGCACCAATTCCCATCATTTAGGTCAAAGCATCTAATATTTAAATATGCTATTTTGACACACACCAAGTTCAGCGTGCTGGTGTGAGACAGTGAGGTGTAAAGTGTTTCTCGTAAAAAAGGAAGTTCCGATTCAAATTCAAATTTTATAAGTTCCATTATAACTCATAGTATTTTTACATTCTAACACTGACTTCATTTTCACAGGTATAACAAGAGATAAGGGGAGAAAGCCTGCAATGAGCATTCGTTCAAATGTTTTTCTCTGAGCAGTAGCTAATGGTGTAGATTTTAATAAAAGAAAAATATCATCATGGATTGATATTTACATAGGGAATATTGCCGATTTTCTGTGTGTGTGTGTGTCTAACACTCAGCTGACCACACATCACAGGTTTGCACTTATCTAACACTCTGCTGCTGTTGACATTTTTGACTGGCTTCATTTATTATGTAAATTGAAAGCTTGCTTTAAAGCCCAGTAGGCCTTATTCAGCTTTGACACAGGCCTGATGTAGTGCTTTCCTGAAACGCTCTTTTATTTTTGTTGGTGTTTCTCCTTTAGCGCGGAACCTTTTTTTACCACAGTGAAAATGAGGCGTTGATAAAATTTTAGGTAACTTACTTTAAAGTATATCATATTTTACATCCTAAAAAATAAATCTGTATTTGGATAAATAAATAAATTAATTAGTTTATTTATTTAATTATCTATCTATCTATTTACTAACTGACATTGTTATTTTATTTTATTACTATTATTTTTTTATCTTATTTTACTCCTGCAGAGTGGAATCTTTTTCACCAGAGTGAAAATGTTCATTCAGAAAATTTAACATGAGCCTTTATGTAAGTATGTTCTATTTTTGCATCCTGAAAAGATAATTCTGTATTCGCATAAAATCTGTTTTTAAAAAGATGGCGCATTCTAATGTACAGTATATTTCCACTGCCAGTATACTGTGACATGTTTTCCGTGTGGGAAGCAGATCTTTACAATCTTAGCACTAAATTATTAGAACACAACTGTGAGTAAAATAGAAAGAAAAAAAATATTGATGTTGCAAATAGGCAGGACGTCATGGTTCATACACTGCGAGCTGTTGGATTGGTGAGTTTCCCTGTGGGAATATGCAGGGTGTGATATGACGGGGGATGCAAGCAGACATCATCTTCCCGGTTTTAAAGAAAGGACAAAAATCATGATGTTAATGATGTAATTGTTTTAATTATTTTTTTCAAAAACTATTTTTTTTTTTCAAATTTAAACACCAAATTGCATTAGAGGTGTCAGGCATTCTTTATATCCAACAACATTATGAACAGGGTAAAACACACATGCACCTACTGAGGAGGTGGCCATGTTAAGATGCAGGTATTTAGCATGCAGTGGACTACATTGTGCAAGAAGTTGGATTTTGTAGATAAAACAAAATGTATAAACTTTTTTTTAAGAGAGAAAAAGCTAATTTGATAACTTCTATGCTCACTCGCAAATTTGTAAAATTCACACGACTTATATAAAACGATATGAAGGTTAAGGTTAACGTTAGGGTTAGGGGCGGAGCTAGTGTTTGAACCACCCTTGTTTGTTCAAATTTGTATAAAGGTCTTATGAGATCAGATTGTTTAAAGACGTACTTAATAAAGGGGTTATAATTTGGGAGGTTTTTGGCATACTAAGGCTTGCTAACTAGCAAAGTAACTGTCAGTCATTTCATTTCCGGTAAAATGGGTCAGATAATTTTGAAGCATCCTCTTTGAATTTGGCTCAGTGTTTGAAATATAGCAGATGATTTGGTGGTCTGAAGTTGCCAAAGTAGTATAGCATTGCTGTTTTTTCCATTTAGGCTCCTGCAAATTCCTAGTCAGCTCTCACTTACGAACTGGGAAGGGTGAAGACACGTGCTTCCTCAGAGTCACACGAAGCCAATCACTAGCATCTTTTCAATCTGCTGCTCATGCTGCAGGAAAGTGCTATCTACCCTCTTCCACATACATTAGCTCGCAGATGCCCAGGATTGGCTAGTGTCACTGTGATTGAAGGAGAGAGAGTACTACACCATCCTTCATACCCATTTCGCTTCCTTGGCTCCCAGCCACAGATGGCTCTGGTAGCATTAGGATTTGAACCCATGATCTCTGGATGATACAGTTAACACTTTTCTGTTGCATCACTCAGAAACCTGTGTGGCATTGCTTTTTTTTGGAGACAGGTGAAGAAAACTGCTAAAAAAAGAGGCCCCATTTACCCAACTTCTCCCCATGCACAGTTACATTTCTAGAATCTAGAATTTTACAATTCAACCTTTAGGGATATATGCGTGTGTGTATGCAATTAAGAATCTAAAGACCTATGCGTAAACATGCATACTGTCTGTGTTGCTCACATTCCATCATCTAATCAAATCAGCTAAGCACACATTAACCAGGGTTAACAACACATTTTTTGAAGCATGACCTCTGTAGTGCTGCTTCCCACAAAGCAGATGACTGGATGGATGGAATTTCTCCACCACTGATCCTGGATCAGCATCTCTTATTTTGGTGCATTACATGAGTGTGGGACAAAACACTGATCCCAGATCAGTGTAGAATGGAGATGTTGTGAGCAGCAGGGGATCGCGACCGACGCAGACTGACATATGTTCAACACTTCCGATAAATACAGAAGGATACACAGAGCTCCCAGCTGAGCGAGCTGACGCCATGCTGCAGATTAACACACACTCTGATTTACTAGGAGACAAATGATTCATTTGTGAGTGTAATGTTTGGATCTGGATCTGATCTGGGATCAGCCTTCATGTGGTTTGGTGTAGAGGGGAAAATGAGAATGAGACATGCACACACAAGGCCACTGCACTACAGGACATGATGTATAGTATAAAGAGAGAGCGTTGTTATATTGTTAGCATCCCTACGCCAAAGGCTAATGCATTTATCCTGAAATGGCATGTCATTGTGTGGTGGAACTACAACCACATCATCCACACACACACGCGCGTGCACACACACACAGGGTCAAGTGCCATTATGAAAAGGCATGCACCCTTGCTCTAGTCTTTATTGCTCTTGGTTACATAAGATGCCTCCTTATCTCCATTCATCCCTTCGTCTTTTAATATTTCTTTATTCTCCTCAGGTTTTTTTTCCCTCAGTTCACTCCAGAGAGAAAATGAGGAAAAATGTGGGAGGAAATAAAATACATCTGCATCCTTTCTTTTTTTTTTCCCCCTCTGTGCCACCTTGAAAACAACACCCTCATCTTTCAGAAGAGCGGAAGTGGTTTAGCAGCATCTCTCCATTTCTTATTGTTTCTGCACGTTATGTGCAATGCCTTCCCCAGTTTTTAAATATTTTAAATATTACACCTCCTTTTCGTCCATTCCTCCATCCCTTGTTCCATCTGCAGGATTTGACTGTGTGCAAGCACAAAAAGAGAGGAATATCCATCTTACCTTTGTAGGACTGCTTCTGTTTCTGTCATTCTCTCTCTCTCTCTCTCTCTCTCTCTATCTCTCTCTGTGTGTCTTCACCTGCTTCATGTCCTCCAGTCCTGCAGCTTTGCAATCCTCACAGCAAGGTCTGCAGTGGCTCCGTGTCAATGTCATAAAAGTGCTGCGTGTGTGTATGTGTGTGTCGGTGTGTTTGTCTCTCTGAGACAACAGCAGCCAGTGCGAAAGCAAGTATAGCTCGCTCTGAGCCCTCGACATCATTTCCTCCTGAGCATTTCCCCTCACTGTGTTTCACACATCCTCTTTTCAATTCTCGTAGCTTATTTTCTATTTCTGCTTCACAATCATGCACACACACAAATGCACAAATGCGCGCACACACACACACACACACACACACACAGGATAGGGGAAGTATTGGGGTCTCAGCAAGAATGAGCAAAGCGTCTAGTTTCAGATCAGCTTACGAATGTGTGTGTGTGTGTGTGTGTGTGTTTAATAGAAATGATCTTACCTCCGCATGTCTGCTTGCCCTGTCCTTATTCCATCCTGCTGTGCTCTGTTGTCTCCCCCCTTTCTTCCATGACAGCATTTTTCTGCTATCTACTCTCCCTCTCCTTCTCTCTCTCTCTCTGTTGCTGTCCTGTCTTCTTTTCTCCTTTTCAAGTGTGATTGTCTCTAGAACAAGAAAATCCTGCCTGCCTGCTCAGAGCCTTCTCCCTGGCTTATTGTGTCCCCGTTGTTCTGACTGAGGCAGGTTGATTTGTACTCTCTCTCTCTCTCTCTCTCTCTATTCCATTCACATCACACTAAGACCAACCCCCTCCTCCTCCTGCTGCTGTGATTACATCCCCTACTGCTCTCTTCCCCCACCTCCCTGCTTCTCTCTCTCTCTCTCTCTCTCTCTCTCTCGCACACACACTCTTCCTCCCTTTCTCTGTAGCTCTCTTAGAGACAGAAATTTCAACAGACACCAGTAAAAAAGGTCTACCTACAATGTCTCTCTATATTCCCTCTTATTCTTTCTAGATGAATGAGCAGATGACTCATATTGATGAGAAATGAATCAATTAAGGATTCATCGGGATTCGATTTTGATAGATTCAGCATTCAATGCATTCATCATGATAAAATGTCTTATTTAGTATTTAATACTTAGTGTTTAGTATTTAACAGCATTACTGAGCCTAGAATTTTATACCTCCACAGATGTGAACATTAGTCTTATATGCCTAAATCAAGATGAAAATTGTGTCGCTTTCTCAAGCAAAGAAAATCTCAAGGAGTCAATTATTGTTATGATTCATCATTAAATAATAAACTCTAACGTTTCAGATATTTTTACATTCCATTGGCTGAAACATGTTCTACTCATCTTCATGCAGTCACACAGATGCTGAATTGGCTTCCTGTATACAGTCAACTCCATAGTTCATAATTATTGGCACCCTTTAAATGAATGGCCAAAAAATGATTTATATAAAATGAACATTACACCTATAGTTTTTTCACTCAAATAATAATAATAATAATAATAATAATAATAATAATTTTTAAAATGATAATTTTGTCTACAAAATTATATAAATAATTAATTTATTTACATAATAATAAATAATATTGAAATAATATCTAATAAATAAAATAAATCTCTCAAAAATTGAGGCAAAATTATTGAGAACCCTAGAATTTTTTTTTTTTTAGTGATCTCAAACAAATCTTTGAACAAATTGTATTTATTTTAATTGCTCTCAGTCTCCAGGAACTCAGCTTTTCCTTTTGGCCAAATATGGCAAATCACCATTGGCAAAAGTCACATAGATTCTTTTTTTTAGCTTGCAAAATTAAAAGCTATAATAAAGTCTGAACAAGTTTTGCACATGACAATACTAAAGATGAAAATATTCATAATTTGTGTTTAAAGTGGATAAGTATACAGGGAAAAACACAATGTTGGCTATGGAAATTAAAACAAGGTCCATCTAGATGCTTAAGGAATTGATTTATAATCACATTGTGACTCTGAATCTAAATGAAATAAAATCGTGAGGTGCTTCAAGACTCCTAGCCTTAATGATTTGTGCAAAAAGATTAAAAGCCATCAGTGAGTTAGAGCACACAATACAAATGTATTTTAAAGACTTGTTAAGCATTTCCGTCCCTGTATGTGTGTTTATGTAAAAGCTAGTGAGATGTGGTAAAGGTGTATATGTGTGTGTGTTTAAATCCTATCAGCAAAATCATTATCTATTCCTTATCTGTAAAGACGAGTGTGGTGTAGGGTGCATAGGGTTTATAGCGTGCATCCCTGCTCTGATTGTGTCACCATGCCAGAGCGATGGTGTCAGTCAAGCAGCAGATTGCCAGTGTGTGTGTGAGTGTGTGTGTGTGTGTATGTGTGTGTGTGTGTGGGCAGAATTCTGCACGCCTTTGTGAGAGCCCTCCACCCCGCCTCCTTCTCAACATCAAATTAACAGCCGTTCGCCACGGAGGATTATGTTGCATTTAATTTGTCTTTTCCAGACTCCTGCTCCAAAATATTTCCCTGGCTTTCTCTCTCTCTCTCTCTCTCTCTCTCTCTCTCTGGCATGGTTTGACCCATCAGGGGGAACAACAGACATATTTCAGGCTGAACCAAAATGCACCTAATGTAATGATGCATTTTGTCTCAGCACACCTCAGTGTCATAGTGTATACTGTATAGCTTAAAGGAGGTGTCCTCTCTGTCATTCACCTCCAAACTCTACAGACATAAATGCAGTTACGGATTGTTTTTATAAAGAATGTATAGGAATATTTCTTGTCGTCTCATTTATATCCATGCATATACAATGAGACAAAATATTATGTGTATAGAAATGTACAGGAGCACAAAATAAAAAGCAAATCAAAAGACAAACCAAAAGAAGCAACATCTGGACAAACCTGACAGCAGGTTTGAAAAGAATGAATATAAATTAGTGTATAAAATATACATTATACACAATGACTTAAATTTATCATTAAAACTGTTGAAGAAACTACTGAGCATTAATCTTATAAAACTAATTTTCCTAACTTTTTAATAATAGAGTTTTCTCTCAAAAAACTGAGACAAATTTATTACCACCTTTTTTATATATGTATGTGTATATACATATACAGTATATATATATATATATAGTACTGCACAGAAGTTTTAGGCACCCCATTTTTTTAGTACCAACTTTGTTATAGATTTTTATTTTATGACTTCAACATTATTGATTCAGTACAAAAACATTTTAGATTTCCAAACATTAGTTTTCCAGCACAAAATTAAATGTTACAGAAAAATGTTAGTATGTCAGTAAAGAAAGCAGCACATTACATAGACCACTTTTCAGACAAAAAAACATAATGAAGGCTGCTGGGTTTTGCTGCAAAAATAAGAAGCAAGTGTGACAGTCAAAGTCTCCAGAAGAACTGTGGCTGCTTCTGTAAGATGCTGAGTAAAACTTACAGCTCATTTCCTTATAAAACTGCACTAATTGTACCCGAGACTATCTTTTTTTTAAAGCAAAGGATTGTCACACCAAATATTGACTTTGTTTCAATTATTACTGTTTACTGCCCTTTATAGTATTTTTTTTAATGTAGAAGCATTTAGTTTCATTATTTTTGAAGGAATCTTTGCTCTACAGCAGTTCTTTGCATGTGCCTAAGACTTTTGTCACTACTGTACATACATATATATATATATATATATATATACAAATGTCTTGAAACTCTGCTGTGGCCTTTGGCCAAATATGTGTAAAATCCTTTCATCATCCATTACCATTTGGAAAGCACAAAACAAAAGGAACAGATGGCTGTTGACCTGCACGTGAGATGAAAAAATATAGAACCAATATTAATGTCAGTAATCAGAGACAAGGCTTTCCATTTTCTGTGAGTCTTTCCAGAAATTGGACGCATGATCATACTGCCCCCAAAGATCACCCCAAAGTTTCAGAATTGCACATTTTTCTTCATTCTTGGTTTGTCAGGTTTCAAAATCAATGATTAGTCACCACATCAATAACAAGCTTTCCTAACAGCATCTTACAAAATACAGTGTGTCACATTTACCACATCATCGGAACTGCAAATGAAATGGACTGTTGTTGTAGTTAAATGACAGCAACACAGAGGCCTCACTGTGTGTGTGTATGTGTGTGTGTCTGTTTGTGTGGTGGACAGTGGTTGTTCACTTTCATAGATTGATCTGTTTTTTGCAATTCAAAAGACAATTTTTGTCATAAGTTAAATGTTATTGGTTTAGAGGAAAATATACTCTAAGCTGTGATGTTCTTGAGCTGCTGCAAGTTGTACTGGCACTCCTGTAACAGAATTCACTATCAAAGCTGTCAGGTGTCAGGTTGGATTTGTCAGACGTTTTCAGACTCATACATCATCACAGGCAAGTCATATTTCATCACGGATACAACATACCTCATCATGCCCCCAATTTTAGGCACCAAAGAACATCCGGTTGCCATTACTTCTAGCACTAGACACTGAATGATAAGAAAGATAAGAGCTGTCAAACAACACAGAGAAGTGAGAACATCTGGTGACTTAAGTTTAATTTGTCTCTTGTAACACATAATACTTAATGAGACTTACTCTCTTTACTGCATTGCCACGTATACAACATCCGCTAGCAACTGGAACAAGCCTGCGATTTTGAAGCAAGATTTTCCTGGTGGTGAAAATTTTTACAGTAAAACTGACATTTTAGAGTATTTGACTACATCATTTTCTCTCTCTTGTCTCAACTGACATATTTAATCATACTATGGTCAAACTGTGTAAAAAACAAAAGGGGATAAGCATGGATAAGCAATATTACAAATATGAACAGGGAACAAATGGCAATAATGGAAGTAAGAAGAGGCTTGCTAGCTAATCTTTCAGAGCATCTGTGGGCAGAAAGGTCAGTTATCTTACCTTATGATCAACTAGTCTGTAAAGATGCAGTTACTTGAAAATTTGGGGTTTACTGATATTAAAAGACATCAGAATTAGTGTGTAATATTTAATAAAACATTGTCTACTATTCTGTAGACTTACTATTAAATATTTAGCTGGCAAGCTAATAGTTGTTGATAGTTGATAGTTGTTTATCAAGCCGCATTAAAATAAAACAGGATATACACAATACTAAACAGTATACAAAATTAGTATTTCTCCCACATCATACAGGCTTAATTTCGTATAATAGTACTACAGAAGTTTAGAAATTTTACTATGAATTTGAACATGGATTTGAGCCAGAGTTACTTCCGGTTGCTGTTGGAACCTGTTTGAAGGCGTTATGTCTCCCTCTGCAGGTCAAAACACGTAAAAACAAGTCGAAGTAGACTCTATTCTTGCTAGCATTACCACAGAACAAACGTCTGTAATAAGTTATTGTAATTAGTAGCATTTGTATCGATATTTATATAGTTTTTATATAGCTTTTTATTTGTTGCATGTTATATCAGTCATGTTTTCATCAAGCTCTGGCAGTACTGTAAAGTAAATCACGTCCTCGTAATCATTGTGACATCTAGCGGACAGCATTGGTACTGCACCTTTACATTCCTCATCTTCATTAGCTGCTTTGTCCTATTCAGGGTTGGTGGACCCAGACTTAGGGACAATTTATCTCAGCCAGTCTACATACTGACATGTTTTTGGACAGTTAGAGGATATCAGAGAACCTCGGAGAAACCCACACGGATAAGGGGAGAACATGCAAAACTCCACATAGACAGAAACTCGAGCCCAGGATCGAACTGGGGACCCTGCAGCTGTGAGGTGGCAGGAGGGTGGTACAAGGCCATAAATTCCTAAAGCTATGTTGATAAGTTAGTGTCTCAACAGAAGCTGCATTTACACTGATTTGATACAGATACTCCGGTTCAGTCATGTTCACATTTATTTTAATTTAATTTAATACAATGGCTTCACCAACACTGGACAAACTTTATTAGCCCATTTGTTTGAAAAGAAAGAAATAACTTCTTCTGTATTCTTCAAGCAGGTTCTCATTATGACATACATGAAACTCCACTATTTGGTCACTTTATTTTATTATATATTTAATTTAAAATTGATCAAATGTAGTGTTTGGCCATTAATCTACTCACAACAATCCATAATGACAATGCAAAAATGCTTTTATTTATTTATTTATTTATTTATTTTAAATTTATCAAAAATCAAAACCTACAAAAATATCTCATTTAGGCACTCCAGACTGAACTCAGGGGCATCCTGTTTTCTCTTGAACTTGTCTGGAGTCCACCTGTGGCAAAGTCAATTGACTGGACATGATTTAGAAAGGCACACACCTGTGTGAATAAGGTCCCACAATCCACAGTGCATGTCAGACCAAAAACCAAGCCATTGAAGTCCAAGGAACTCCATAAACCTTGGCATTCAACTTTTGTCAGGATATAGATATAGCTGGGCAAGGGTATAAAACCATTTATAAAGATTTAGAACAGCAGCTCTGACAACCTCAGCTCTGATATTTGACTATGAGATTTAAATGAATACCCAAATTCTAATATGTTATTGTTTCTAACAGTAACAACATACACAGGGATTTGTTTAGTGGACACTCCACATAAACAGATTACTTAGTCTTTTCCTCATCCACCTCTTTTTTTTCTCTCTCTCAAAGTTAAATCAACCTCTGACTGTTACAAAATGCTGACACTTTGAGATTCCTTTCTTAAATGCTTCATAAATGTCTCCACATAAACAAATTTAAAAACATGTGTGATTGTTTATATGGCAAAGTTTTGCGTGGAGACATTTACATATGTAGCATTTAAGTAACAGTCTCCGGTGTCAGCATTTTGTAACAGTCAGAGGTCAATTTAACTTCGGGAGAGAAAAAAAATTAGGTTGGTGAAGGAATGACAATTTATAGCTGTTGTAATATACACCGATCAGCCATAACATTAAAACCACTGACAGGTGAAGTGAATAACATTGATTATCTCATTACAATGGCACCCATCAAGGGGTGAGATATATTAGGCAGCAAGTGAACAGTCAGTTCTTGAGCTACTGTAGCACAGATTGCTGAAAAAGTTATGCTGGCTATGATAGAAAGGTGTCAGAACACACAGTGCATCACAGCTTGCTGCGTATAGGGCTGCGTAGCCACAGACGGGTCAGAGTGCCTATGCAGACCCCTGTCCACTGCCGAAAGTGCCTACAATGGACATGTGAGCATCAGAAATGGCCTGGTTGGCCTGGTTGTTTTACATCATGTAGATGGCCAGGAGTGCATGTGCATCACTTACTTGGGGAACAGATGGCACCAGGATGCACTATAGGAAGCAGGCAAGCTGGCGGAGGCAGTGTGATGCCCTGGGCAATGTTCTGCTGGGAAACCTTGGGTTCTGGCATTCATGTGGATATTACTTTGACACGTACCACCTACCTAAACATTGTTGTAGACCAAGAACACCTCTTCATGGCAACAGTATTCCCTAACGGCAGGCCTCTTTCAGCAGGAAAATATGCCCTGCCACATTGCAATAATTGTTCAGGAATGGTTTGAGGAACATCACAAAGAGTTCAAGGTGTTGACTTGGCCTCCAAATTCCCCAGAGCTCAATCCGATTGAGCATCTGTGGGAAGTGCTGGACAAACAAGTCCGATCTGTGGAGGCCCCACCTTGCAAATTGCACAATCTAAAGGATCTGGTGCTGACATCTTGGTGACAGATACCATAGCACACCTTCAGAGGTCTCGTGGAGTCCATGCCTCGTCAGGTCAGAGCTGTTTTGGTGAGACAACGGGGAACTACACAATATTAGACAGGTGGTTTTTATGTTATGGCTGATCAGTGTAAGTGATAACAGGAACTAAATTGTTTTACTAAACACCAGTTTGTTATATATATTACTGAGTAGTTTTGGTTACGTGGTACAAATTTCTGTGATATAGGGAGAACTGTAGATTTGAACAAGTCATTTTAACCAAGTCTATTTAGTTAAGCTTTCTATATTCCCATGGCTTTTGTGTGACATGCTGCATTTAGTTCACATTCAGGTCAAACAGTTCTGCTTTTTATGTTTTGCAAGTTTCAGTTCAATTTTTATTTTGTTAGACAACAGAATCCTTTTACACGTTTTCTATCTGACAGTATTTTCACATATATTAAACAAAATATACAAAATTCGAATACTTTTGTTAGCGTCCAAGCTCCATAACATTCTTAGAAAAAAATAACCTTTTAAAGGTTCTTAAAAGGTTCAAAATAGTTGTTAACCTTCTACACCCTTTCTGAGAGATAAAGACTAAGTTGCATGGTTCTACACAGAACCTTTAAGAGTTCCCCCGTGGGGATAGGCAAAGACCCCTAGTTTCTAGATTAAATCTTTTGAAAGAGTATACTCAGATTAGTCTGCTGCCTGTTGTCCTATAGTTAACTAGTCTATAAAAAGTGATCTGATGTAGCAACGCTGCGGGTGATCAATGATTTTCCTGCCAATAATGTTTGAGCCACATCAAACACTCACAGCTGTTCGGCAGACTGGTTTTAACCATTTTACTGATGCCACAATGAACTACATCGAACTTAAAGAACCTGGCACATAGTGTATAAGGGGCGGTTATGGCTCGGCGGATAGGGCTTTAGACTATTGATCACGGCTGAGTTTCCCAAAAGCATCACAGATTTAAGATCATCTTAACTGGGAGAGAGAGTGTTTAGTGTGATGCTCGCTCTACTATTTAACAGTGGTCTTTGTCCATTTAACAATGGGCTTTTGGTAAACTTGGCCGAAAGTTTGTGAGTTCGAATAACAGTACCAACAAGGTGCCATTGTTGGGGGGTCTTGAGCAAAGATCTCAACTCTTATCTCACTTGATAAATTGTAAATCACGTTGGATACATAATTTTATGTAAAAATAATGTGGGACCAACAAATGGGGCCAAAATGTTGCTTCACTGAAAATTTTCTGTTGCCTTTAAAGAGGTTAAGTCTAGTTTCCAAATGGGTTTAAAGGCACTGTGTATAACCCTATATATAAAACAGAGGGTTTTCCTGTCAGAAAGAGCTCCATGTAACACTGCAGGAAACAAAGACTATCCAAAGAACCCCTGAGGAACCTTTTTCGCCCAGGATTATACTATTTCTCGTTATGTGGTGGCTGTTTTAAGGCTTTAAGCCCTCCTCCTTGCCCTTCATCACTGGAATCCAAATAAGAATTCCACAACACGCATCTTGGCAACTTGCGTAATCTCTGTCAGCCCCTCCTAATTGATCACAATTTGCGGCTTTACAATACACACCCTCCTTCAGTACTCGAGCCCTTTCAGCGGGCTCCTGTATAAAACTCAAAGCGGATTGCGGAGCAGCTCATTGTCCGTTTGCTTCTTCTTTTGTTCTCCACAGGCTGTATTCACGCGCGCGGTAACTACAGTACAGCTGTATGCAAATGAAGGCGGCACGGGGCGCACATGGCTCGCGAGGCGCCGCTGGCCAATCAGAGCGCTTCACGGCGTCGTTCCCCGTAGCAACAAGACACCGGCATCCTATAAGGAAGCGCGGCGCGTATGGAATGTAGTGTCGTAGGCTGTGAATAAATATATACCTACATAAACCTGTTCTGCAGTCTTTTGTTTCATTTTCGTCATGAATGTTGCTCATGCAGCATAGTTGTTAAATACAATTCTAACAATTTTAACTTTACCACATTTTTTCGACTCAATGTATCTTTAAAATGGCTAGAAAAAATGATAGGTGTAAATCTCTCTCTCTCTCTCTCTCTCTCTCTCTCGCTCTCTCAGTTTGTAAACAAAATTATAATACACTATATTTATACATTCTTTCTACATTCTTCTGATATGCTATTAGCTATATAGACTCCGTTTAAAATATACAGGGCGCCATGTTGTTTTTGTATGTAAACAGTGTAAACAGTTAGCAATTTCTTTACTTCACAAGTCTCACATTAATATTTATTTTAAAAAGGAGAAGAAAAACCTGCTTCCTGACCTGCTACCGTCGTAATTTCGTATTCAGGGTTATCCAAAGCGAATTTTTGAAATTTGAAATCTTTGAAATGGTTCTGTATGTAGGCTAATTGAAATAGAAATGATTTACCTTGCTACAGTTGTGTAACTGATATAGACTACAAAACATGATGTTTAAAAAGGAAATGTTAACGAAGATGATGGTCAGCTTATAACGTGATGCAAAAAATATTAAAATATTTGTACAGTTGCTTATTTACATTTGTTTTTAGGTGAGTTCTTAGACATATTGGTGAAGAAAAAAGGAGAAAAAAAAAGATGGCGTCTGTAGAGTCCTGAGTAACTAATCTAATGTGTTTAACGTGGTTTAGAAGTAGACAAACCTAGTTTAATAAACACACACACACACACACACACACTTTTGATATATGTTAATAAATGAAAAATGAAAGCAGAATGAGCAGTGCTGAGCCATCTGCAGGATAGCAGGCCCAGCCCAGGCGTTTAACGGAAGGGATTTGTGTGTTATCAGTCTGCTGTTGGGGTCTGGTTTCCCCTGAGGCAGTCAGGAGCTACACACATTCTTCCAAAGCCACTGAGCAGAGCAGAAGGAAATCAGTTCCATGAAAAGTTTCATTTCATAAACTTTGTGACAAACTACTCAACAATCTTTATTATTCTGTAATATATACTGTATGCCTTTGTGTGCTAAATAGCCTGTTTGTGTATATATATATATATATATATATATATATATATATATATATATATATATATATATATATATATATATACATACATACATATATATATATATATATATATATGTGTGTGTGTGTGTGTGGAGAGATGGGATGTACTGTCATTACTGCACCAACTAGTTATCACTTATCACTCAAATCACAATATGAATAACATTTCAGAATAAATAAGATCGAGAGCAAAAGTTTGCATACCCCTTAGGATAAGATAAAGAAGATAAAGAGATTTCATTTATAGCAACAAGTCACAAAAGCGGTGAAAAAGTGTATTGTAAATAGTGTGTGTTAATTTTTTTTTTTTTTCAGTTGCTTCACACTTGTGTAATCTGTAAAAGCCTTGCCTAAAGTGCACAGGACTAACCTTCTTTCTGCGACTCAATTTGCTCAATTATAGAAATCACATCCGTCTGCTCATTAAGTTAATATTGAAAGGGCGCATTATCCTGACTGTGTGTGTGTGTGTGTGTGTGTGTGTGTGTGCCGGCCCCCAATTCAGTTTTCCAGCTTTATGCAAATCCGGGTCGTGGAGGTCAGGGCGCGCGCGTGGCGTGCGGCTTCGAAGGCACACGCGCAGCCTCCCAATTCCAACAAAGGCGCAAAAGTGAAAGAATGGGGAGCGGGAGTCGACATACACGCACACACGCACACGCACGCACACTCCGCACATCGCTTGCGCTCTCTTACCCGTCTTTTTGTTTCCCGATTCCCCCCAGAGGCCAAAAAAGTAGGGGGAAAAAATCCAATAACAATCAGCGTTCCCTCGAGACGACAGACTGGTTGGGGGAAACTCCGCGCGTAACGGCTGCGGGAAGGGAGAACGCGCTTGCGGTGGATGCGGGAAGGAGGTGTCGGGGTCAACGGGCAGCAACTGATAGAAGACGGAGGGAGGAAAGGGGAATCATGCGAAAACATGCGTGTTTCTCCCTGAAATGCCACCTCACCTCTCTTCTAAAAGAACAGCAACATTTCTGGGTGCTTTATTTTTAGAGTCCCGGTTTTGAGAACCTTTGCATTAGACTTCCTGGATAAGCCAAGCCGAAGAAGCACTAAAATAACTGCACAAACATATTGTTTATAGAATTCAGGAAGTCTGGAAGTAATGCCCAAATAAAGCCAAAATCAAAGTGGTGTTGTGCTGCTCATAAGCAATTTGCCTTCACAAAAGCAGCACAGAATGAATGTGACTTTATAATTTAAATTAAAAAAACAAAACAAAACACACACATACACAAACACACAGCAAAGAACAGGCTTTTCAACCAGTGGTGAGAATGTAGTGAAGTGTGGCTCCATGGATATTTACAGTGGAGTATTTCTTTTTTACAGTCCCAGTATTTAATCTTTACTTAAATACTGTGTATTATTATTAATATTAAGCTGCCAATGATATTTGAATCTAAAAATTAAGAGATCTGACAAATTTACATATTAAAAAAAAAAAAAAATATATATATATATATATATATATATATATATATATATATATATATATATATATATATATATATATATACACACAGTTTAAATAGTATACTATAATAAAAAAAAAAAAAAAAAATATATATATATATATATATATATATATATATATATATATATATATATATATATATATATATAAATTCTAAATATATATAAATTCTGTATTCACTTGAGGAAGTTAATAAAATAATAAAATAATAGCAAATTAATAAAATATTTCTACCTAATCAACTTTATCTTATAAAAGTTTCTAGGATGACAATCTTTTGCAAAAATATTGTTCCATCCCTCCAGTAGGCTACTGTTTTGTACTAAGACACTTAGTACTTACATTTTCACCTATATGGATTAGATTAGATAAGATTAGACTAGTCAGATTATGATGAGACACAACCAGGCAAACAACATGAATAATTGCAAAGAATAATTTATGACGGTCAGTCACATTTCGTTAGATTTATGCTCATTGATTAAAAGAAAAAAAAAACCAAGCAATGCAGTTCATCAAGCTAAACCCGCCTGCTCATCGAGCTCAGCCGTTATTCTTGCCGGTGCACTTGAGAAGCGTCGCAATGCGCGAGCTGATGGAAGACCCGCTAACGGCAGGCGGAGCCGCGAGCGCGTGACCGCCTTTTTCGCCAGATTGCGGACGTGTGATGAAAATGGTTCATTTCGGTGACAATAAGATGGCAGACCCTTGCATTGTCCGGATCAGACGGTTGGCGCTGGGGGTGTGAGATTAGATGGCGCGGTCTGTATGTGCTGGCTGAGGAATTCTCCAACGTTTCTGCGCCTCGGTCATGATTTCATTCTCACTCACTTTACTTTTACTTCATTTGAATGTAAATTCTACATGGACGATTATTATGCATTCTGTCCAGTTCAACTTTTTTTCCCATCGCATTCCAGAGCTTGTTTATTTATGCATTTTTTATAATAAAATATTCACTGAATTCTAATTTAATTTTAGGATATTTCTACAGCAAGTCATATAATTTATACTAGTCTAAGAGTGACTGGAAAATGAATGTCAGTTTAAAAATTGGATGCCTACTATCATGCTGTATAAGTTATGCTTTAGAGCTTTAACATAACAAGTACTTATGGTTCCTTGTAGATCTTTTGTTTTGCTCTTTATGCAGTGTTTATTTTTTTTGGTGGTGGTGGTGGTGGGTGGGTGGGGGGGGGGGGGGGGGGGGGGGGGGTTAATGGCAAGTATTTAATTGGAAAAGTATTTTATTTGGCCTATTTTCCATCCAAATTGAACTTATTGACATGCCAGTTCTTTGTATCCTTGCACTTTAAAGAAGAATTAATTCAATTATAATTGAATTATACAAACGATCTAATTAATTAATATAGTTTATTCCAGTCTAACTGATTTAAGCAGTTAATATTCATATTAATTGCTAATATTCAATATTAAAATGGTCATTTCTATTGTGTTATTTACGCTGCGCGCACACACACACACACACACACACACACACACACATTCCTCTGTTAAGATAAATGGACGCAGGGACTCGGCACGTGTACGTTGAATAGATTCCCAGAGGGGAGCGCTGAATAAAAAAGTTGTATAATCTTGGAGTGTGGCAGTGCCTGATCTACATAATGGTGAGGGACCGTCAAGGACGGGGCAAGTGGTTGGGGGTGGGTGGTGGCCGTGTGTGTGTGTGTGTGTGTGTGTGGCGGGGGGGCAGAGTGTATGGCTCCGAGAAGGAGGGGAAGAAAAGGGAGGGAGGGGGTGAAGCTGACATCTGCCGCTCCTCTTCTCTGAGACCCCAGGGTGGATCATGTTGCCAGGTCCTGCTATTGACGTCTGGATTGCAGCCATCTGCGTCCTAACTGACGCACAATACGCGCCCGGTGGCTTTAAAAAGGGGCGAGACGGCGAGCATCAATTCAGAAAAGTCTCGAGGTGTTCACACTTCGGGGAATCCAACTTGCTCCTTCTTAACCCTGAGACGACAGAAAGCGACTTTAACTGGACGTCAGCCGCCACCATGCCAAAGGGATTCCTGATAAAACGCTCCAAAAAGCCTGGAGCAGTGTCCTACAGAGTGCGGGACGAGGACGAGGCGACGAGTCCAGGGCTTCAGTCTTTCTGCGCTGCAACTCTTCCCTCAGTTATTGTTCAAAGGACGCCGAATCGTGTGTGTTTAGGAGGCCTGCCTGAATCATTCTGCGCTCCTTCGCTCAGTCCGACTCGTCCAGACAGCGAGGGTTACACAAACCAGTATCCATCAACGCACCACAGTGAGCAGGGCTCTGCGGCCTCACTGAGTCGGGCTGAGCTTTTCCTCGAGCCCATTCTCGGCGGTTTTGCGGTCAACGGATCTCCAGTATCGCCTTCTCTCCCTGAAATGAGCACGAAAGTCGACTCAGGAACCAGCTCCGCAAAACGACCCGCACCAGCACCAAACTCCAAAAGCAACCCATCCAAAAAGCGCAAACCTCCTCAAGAGAGAAAAGCGATGAGTCGAGATGAAGTCACCACCTCTCCAGTTCTGGGTCTACGCATTAAGGAAGATCCTGTGGAAGACTCGAAGCAGGGTGCGAGCAGCCATCTGGGGGAGTTCATCTGCCAGCTGTGTAAAGAGAGATACTCGGACCCGCTCACTCTGGCGCACCACAAGTGCTCGCGCATTGTGCGCGTCGAGTACCGCTGCACCGAGTGCGACAAAACCTTCAGCTGCCCGGCTAACCTGGCGTCCCATCGGCGCTGGCATAAACCCAAAGGAGAAGAAAATCAGCCGAATGCGATGAGCGGAGCGAGCGCCACGACCCAGTCCGAGCACTCCGACTCGGGCTCTGAGGATGAAGCGCTGTTCAGTTGCACTCAGTGCGCCAAGAAGTTCCGGCGACAGGCTTACCTGAGGAAACACCTCGCTCTCCATGAGCGGAAAGCTGCAGGGTTACGGCAGGATCTCACCCTCGCAAGTCTGCCCGAGTCTATCGTCCTGGCAAAGGAAGAGTCTCCGGAAATTTCCCGGAAACTTCCGAGCACAGCGCGCGCTCCGAAAACGCCCGACGTGTTTCCGTGTCGATTCTGCGGAGAGAACTTCTTCTCCTCTCCAGGGCTGACGAGGCACATCAACAAACATCATCCAACAGAAAGCAGACAAATGATCTTACTCACACACAATATCTAAGATCTACCATCTCAGACTGTGCCTTAATCCAGAACTCTTTAAAAAAAAAAAACTTCATTTATTTTATTATTACAGGATGTGACTTGACTATAGGCGACACCTCAACATTTAAAAAAAAAAGTAGTATATAGGCATTATGTACATTTTTTGTTTTGGAAAAAGTTGTATTTATTTATTTATATATCATTTATTTATTGGTTTATTTATTAAATGTATTTATTTCATGTTACAATTGGGTGTTTTTTGTATGTTATATTGTGGTGTACTTTTTCACATTTTCTTTGACACAACTTAATCAGGTTGACATTTTTTTGAAACAAATTAATTATACTTTTCTAAACAATAAAATTATATTCACCTAGAAGTCGCATTGTGTGTTAGTCAAACATTAATTTAACAAGAATGTTAACTGTTAATATCAATAATTTTTGCTACAATTCAACTAAGTCATAAGTTATCACTGGAGAGTAACAACAGATGTTTATTTCACAGATGTGGATTATATAGCCTGGATAATTCTCCTATATACATTCAAGCATACTACACGTGTAAACTAAGAGAGAAGCTTATGAAGAGAGAGTTAGCAGGTCACTAATGACAGTTAAAACAGGTCAAATTCTTGGTTTAAAAGACCAACAGTAATCCAGACAGTACTGAATTGTAGGTACTGTTACTCTAAACTGGCTATCAAGCATTAGTCATTACTAAGTTCACTTTTTCAAAGCTCTTCATGCCTCTCTCTAAAACACACAGCTTAGGACAGCAGGTAACCTCATGACCAAAATGCACTACAACTACAAAAAAAAAAGAAAAAAAAAACATCTCAGCACTGTACTTCTCTTCTAAGAACACCACTTCCAAACACACACACACAAACACACACACTCTCTCTCTCTCTCTGTCATGAGCAAGTGAGGTGTGTGGGGTGGTACCCACACTTTTTATACCTTTAGTATGTATCCTGTACAACAAAAAAACAATTAGTCAAATGTTCTAGAAACAAAATAAAATAAAAAAAAATTCAAATCTTAAAAGAAAAATTTAAATTTGATCATGAGACTATTAACTTGATTATAAGCTTTCCATCTCTTCTATGGGGTTTAATAGGAGGAAAAAATCACTCCATTTTTGAATGGACTGCAAACCAGTGTGTGACTGCATAAGGAAGGTGGAGTGCCTTGTTGCTTCATTCACTCACATGTCTTTATGTCTTTAAAGACTTGTGTGCCATATGCTCATGTTTATTCCAGTATTCAAAATAAATAAATAAATAAAATAAAATAATATAAAATAATAATAATAATAATGTGTCATGTAGTGACAAATAAACTAAAGGCAATTCTTAGTAGTATATAGTATTGAAGAGAAAATATTGCAATCAGTAAACAAGAACAAAAATCTACTTAAAGAAAAGCAAGTCCCTCTTTCACTGTTCCCTTGCAGAGACTATACAGAGGTGATATTCCTGAAAAACAACACCACTCTCGAAAACTAAAGGCTTCTTTAACCCTCAGCACGTTGACTTTTACCACATCTGGTTGTGGTGTGAATTCTGTGCCTGTGCCACCAGAATGGAGCAGTGCTACAACACTAAAACCTATGATTTGGCCAGACGCTACTGAGTCTAGAGTACATTCTGTTACAGCGTGACATGATCAGAATGGCATATCTGGAATGATCAGTGTGTTTAATGGTGTACATAATGTGCTTTAGTGCTTGTATTTTGGACCTGTGATAAATCAGACTACAAATAATAAACTCACACTCACGTTCAACCACACACACACACACACACACACACACACACACACAAGACAAAGTTTTTGCAAAACGGAAATGGAGCTTCAGTAGATCTGTTTACTAATAGAGCCGTGAAAACAACAACAACAACAACAACAATAATAATAATAATAATAATAATAATAATAATAATCAACACTGCTATTACTACTACTAATACTGCTACTACTAATTATAATAATAAGGCCTTTAACTAATGATAACGGTTGATGTGACGTAGAAACGAGTTGGAAATTAAAAGAAGAATTTGATCCTGTCACGGATGTTGCTTTAAAATATGATCACAACACAATCACAAAACCAAATCCTTAGTTTCTAAGCAGTAATGATTATTCACTAGGTCTGATTAGTTAAAAGTGTTCATAGCCGCCGTTTGAAAAGTAAACAGGCTAATAATAATAATAATAATAATAATAATAATAATAATAATGTCAATAGTGATAATTATATTACTACTACTACTAACAATAATAATAACAATAATAATAATGTCAATAGTGATAATTATATTACTACTACTACTACTACTAATAATAATAATAATAATGTCAGTAGTGATAATTATATTACTACTACTACTACTAATTATTATTATTATTATTTGAGTCGCTGTCTGATTCTGCCATAAGTGTTTATATCAGTGGAAAGGAAAACTAGCTTTAAATGATCACACACACATTTGGCAGCGAAAAGGCAACTCATTGCAGCTAATGCAATTTTATTTGAACCTACTGCACAAATAAACGGCACGTTGTTCGTATCTGTAGCCTACTTTGTTATCTAATGATAAACTGCGACTATTAAACACATTATACATTTCTGCTGTTTATAAGCCTGTTTATATATTTGTGAATTTATTTATTATTCACCAGATGATCTGTTAACACTGTACTCTGCTATTCTGCTTGCTTTCTTTGGGGTTTTACTTTTTATTATTATTATTCAAAAAGGCGAGTTATTTTTATCCTTAGAGTTAGCTGGAAACATTCATCAGTAATTAATGAGCGTTTTGTGTATTTCCATAGCACTAGCACCTGCAACTTCTTCCAGTCACAAAACACTAACGCCCAGTTTAATAAGCATTATGTAAGGATGGATACACATTTTACTTCAACCTAAAACTAAAACTGATTTTAGTTAATGTCCCTGGTCAAATTGTATACCATTCCAAAAAAAGGACTTTTGTCAATATAGTATAATCCCATGCCCCCTCAAAAAATAAAGAGCTGGTCTGCTGGTCCACTGTTCCAAGGCCTGGGGAGAACCTGCATTGTTCTTCTTGAATACTATGTACAGGTATTGGATGGATCCTTCTCTCCAGAGCCCTGGCATAGACTTTTTTTCCCCTTTTCTTTAAAGGACTCTATTTTACTAGTCAAAAGGCAGATTTCCAGATTTCCATGCAACATAGAAGTTAACCACACCACTCCAACATTGTCCAGTGCCTTCAACATCTCCGGTTGAACTACAGACTGGCCCAATAATTAGAGGTGAAGACTAAATTAAAATGCAGAACATTGATGAATGTAATGTACCTTTTGAGAAACACAGTTAGGTTACATTTTTATGTACTACATTAGTTAAAAAGAGTTTCAGGAAATGCCTGTTAACAAACTTAAGATGAAGTACCTTGATCTTAACTGTTCTTTGTACCCCTTTCACTTGAATAGAACAGGAGATTAGTGAGGCTCAGACAACTAATTGAACACAGACATTTCCAGACATATTTTCACCGACAGATACAGCTTAATGTGAAACAGACTGTTCTAGATGTTTTCTACGTACCTGTAGGTCCATCTAGCATCTTAATGTTGGGCCAGTTTTGCCAATACATGTAACACTTGAAAAATAAATGATGACATAACAAAACTCACTTTATAATCATAACCACTGAAGATTGTCTCAAGCAGATGATAGTTTTACTGAAAAAAATTCTACATGCATGTTTTACCTGCCAACAGTTATGCTTGGGTGTGAAAGTAATGCCAGTATGCAAGTATATTAAACCAACTAATGTAATTAATAACACATTAGTATGTCTTATGGATAATTTTCTTCATACAGATCAAGTATGTTTAAAATGATTTAAACAACTTAATTCAAGTATGTAATAGATGTGGAGCTGTGTTTAGATACTGATGTTATTTAACCATATTCTGAAGACTATAACCTCCAAAGTGTCAAATCTAGTGGATGAACTAAATGAATGAAAATGGATTAAAAAGCATTTGACTCATGTTTAAAGAAAAGGAGAATTGGTTGCCAGATATTTGAAAACACTGTGGAGAATTATACACCTCAAACAGATCTGTTGGATAGACTTGTAGACACTGCCTAACAATTCAACTGTTAGGCAATGGTGGCAAGGAAAAACTCCCTGAGATGAAATGAGGAAGAAACCTTGAGAGGAACCAGACTCAAAAGGGAACCAATCCTCATCTGGGTGACAATGGATAGTGCAATTACAAATAAATTCCTTCTATAACTGTGTACTACATGGACAAATAGTGCAATTGTGCAACCAGAAAATTCATTACAGTTTTCACATTAAGTCTGTTTTGTTGAACCTATACGCTGTCCAGTGATGGACACCTGAGTCCAAAACTGCTCGTGGCAACCGCAGCCTCAAAGCCACCGCAGCAATCGCAGTCCCAAGCCATCAGTGTACAGCTGCCCATATGAACCGCGGTCCAAAGCCATTTCCACAGTCCCCAAGCAGCACCATCCCTAGCAATCCCATAGATCTAGTAGCAGTAGTGAGCAATCTCCAACCGATGAGATCTCCAACCAGAAGTAGGGCATCAGGATGGATCAGGCAGGTCCGGAGAGCAGAAGGGGTCAGGGGTAGCATGTGTAGCTTGACAGACAGAGAGAGACAGAGAGTGAGAGAGGGAGAGAGAGGGAGAGAGAGAAAACACTAACAACACTAAATAGTCCAGAGTGGGAAAAGCAAAAAAGTGAATGGAATTTATTATTTTGAATATATGACAATGAACAAAAAGTAAAGCAAGAAAACAAGTAAAGACTGAACCAACATGCAACATGAGTGAATACGGAATAGCTTTTCCTTTTTTCCCAAAATACAAGTCTTTGTGCTAAATTTGCAGACAACCTTTTACACATCTACATGTCGCTCTCATTCCATTCAGTTTTAATGGCCTCCACAGACGATGAACAGGCTGACAAAAGCTGTGTTAGGTGTATTAATATGAATCTGTAACACTTCTGTGGCAATCTTCAGTAACCATCTTCAGTAACCAATTTATCCTACTCAGGGCCACAGTGGATCCGGAGTCTATCCAGCAAATACTGGGCGAGAGGCAGGAATATAATCTGAATCACATGACACCATACACTTATTCACACTGAGGGCAATATAGTATAGCCAGTCTACCTACTGGGATGTATTTGGAGGTGGGAGGAAACCGGAGAACCTGGAGGAAATCCATGCATACACAGGGAGGGATATGAATCAAAACTCCACACAGATAGTAACCCAAGCTTCAGCTTCCCAAGTATATGGGAGGAAACTGAAGAACCCAGAGGAAACCCACAGGAACAACGTGCAAACAGCAAGCGGACAAAGCACCAATGTGATGACGTCTCCCAGTTAAGGTCATTAGGACATAAACTGCACATTTAGTGCTGACATACATTCCATTTGTGTCATATATCTACAAATAAATTCTTAAATTTTCATATATCTTAGAAATAAAATGAGAATATGTTCTATAATTAAAGTCATACATTTGTTACACTACAATAACACATAAGTACAAATCAATAAAATATAATTGTAAAATGTTTGGATTTTTTATAACGCATTCTCATGCACGTTCAAGACTTGATTCTTTTTTTTTTTTTTGTAGAATTTTATATTTTATAAATGGTGTATGTACTATATTTCCTGCTTCAGAAATTAACTCTAGCTTTAGCCGTTTCTTGGCTTCAGTCTGACATCCCACAATTCTTTGCGCGAGTAGGTTCACACTGATGACCAAAATGGCGGACTCAGTGGTAAGTGTTCGGTGAATCCCTGTTTTTATTTAACTGATTTGATGGTTTTAACTAGATAAATACCTAATTATGGTAAGACTGGTTTACATTTTAACGTTTTATTTCTTGATAGCCGGAAGTTGTAGAGGGCTGTCGTCTTCCCGTGCTCAGAAAAAATCAAGAAAACGAAGACGAATGGCGTAAGTACTGGCTGCTAGCCTGCATGCTAACACGCTAGCTGCATAATAAAGCAGCTGTCATGGCGGCGCACAGTGAAGTGGACACGGGCGCCTGGGAATGTAAACAAAAGACCGGTATTGCATACAGTGGACATATTTTGACTCAAAATACAATCTGTATGAGGTGCGAATGTTCTTTTAGAATCGCTGTCATGAAAAATTAAACGTTACGAAGTTTTTCTTGATGTCCTTTAATAAATTTAAGCTGATGTTAGTTTATGTTGCAGTTAATTACCATTAACTTTAAACTCTACAAACATGTCCGTGTTCAACTGGAAAACAAGGAAGCAGCCTTTTATTTAGTTTTTTTTTTTTTAAAAAAAAATAGGAAATTGATTTCTTTTGTCATAAAATAGTGTCTCGTCTTTAATTGTTTCACCACACTAGAAATCTAGAAATCAAATATTCATGAATCCAAATATGAAAAATGACAACAGTTGTATATTTCAGCTTGGCCAGAGTCGACCAGAAAGTACAGATAGGCTATTGTACATGCTCTTATGTCTGGTTAAGATGTGTGCTCACATCACAAAAAAAAAAAAAAGAAGTGAGTGAGAGATTGGGCAGTGGTTAAGTCTATAGATTACTGATCAGAAGGTTGTGGGTTCAAATCCCAGCACTGCCAAGCTGCCATGCTTGTGTCCTTAAGCATGACTTTTAATATGATAAAAAGTGCAACCAGCATATGCATTAATAAACATAATCGATTAAAATATTCTTAAATTGCAGCACATGGGAAAGCCTGATGAATTTTTCAGCTGCATCGTTGTCGTCGTCCTCCTTTACCATCACCTTATTGCTATTTTTAAAAAGCACATAGTAATCCATATTAACAGTAGCAAGCACTAACAGCAATCATTAATCCACTTTCTTCTTGCTACAGGTTACCCAGTAACTGCTGATACCTATCTGGGTTATTCAAGTTGTTGGTTATTTTAAACCCCAAAGTCAGTCTGAAATTGAACAAGCAAAGGAGGAATATGAGAGCTTTTTGTAAACTTGTAGTAATCCTGTGTTTTGTCTAATCCTATTCATTTCTAGCATTGGCAGAAATTCTCAGTGTCAAAGAGGTCCCTGGGAAAAAGCTGTACTATGTTCACTACATTGACTGTAAGTACATTAAAAAAACAAAAACAAAACCTAGCCAAGTAGGTTAACTAACACTGACTAGCTATGACTAGGTTGGAGGTGTTTTATAGTACAGTAGTCTTTGTACCTTTTTTTCAGGATGTGTTTTGTGTTAATTCAGAAAAAAAAAATTAACTGTGTTCATTTTATTGCTGCAGCAGCACTGATCTGTAAAAACCTGGTTGTAGGTCTTGATACCTTCCTTTACAGAGAGTAAAGACAAATTTACACTGTATGATATTCAGCCTGATTTTGCTGTTAGAGATAAAAATCGCACACTGTAGTAGAATTCTTTGTTCATGAGTTGAGATTGGCAGGTTTAGGACACACAATATGGCAAGCTCACTGGCAAACTGATTGACGACGTAAAATGTAGTAATTTAGTTGAATAGCAGGTCTATCATTAGAGGGTCTTCATTGTATAATCTGACATGGTGAACACTTTATTGTATAGTCTGAATTTATTATAAAATTCGGCCAAGAACTCTGCTGTAGTCACACAGTCTTAAACCGGCTTATGAAAGCAGACATTCTACATATTTCATACAGAATAAATGTCTTATGTTATTGCAGCTGATTTATCAGATAAAGTGCAATCATCTCACAAAGCCCATCAGATTTAAGGGGCTACATGCCCCATCAGTGACATCTTAGCTGACGCACATTATTTGTTTTAAGTCAACAAGCGGTTGGATGAGTGGGTCACTCCAGACCGGCTGGACATGAAAAAGCTCCAGTTCCCTAAGAAGGAGGCGAAGACACCCACGAAGAATGGCTTACCTGGCTCTCGACCCAGCTCACCAGAACGAGATGTGGTAAGAGAGGCTATATTAGATCACTGCTAACCCAATGCTTACATTTTTTAATCCCTTACCACTTTTTTTTTTTTTTTTTTAACCACTTCTTGAGCACCACTAACTTGGGGCCAGTTTGGGGCTAAATTCTACATTCAGATCTTAAAAAGAAGTGGTCAAAATAATCAAATTATAGTCACCAAAACAGTGTGAAATTGTTACATTTGCCAATTGCCAATGTTTTCCTGTCTTGGTCTCTTTTGAGGCAAATCAATTTTAACACCATCAGATTGTCAGAGAAAAATAAACATGATTTGTACCCTTTAACCGTGCTCTCTTCCTTTCTGTTCAAATTCAGAGGAAGAGTCTAGATCTCAACGTTCAATCTGCTTCAGCACCTTCCAGAGGCAAAACCCTTCCCACACCGGTACAGCCAAACCTTGCCCATTCTACACTAAAACATCCTTTCAATTAATGCGAGAAATAGAAGTGGGCGCAATATAACATGGTGCTATGAAAAAGCCCTAATGAAACATTTTCTTGACTCTTGACACATGATGTGGGTGGGAAGTGATTAAAGTGACATGGTGACTTTTGCCTTGTTTTATTTTGTATTGCTTGTAAAAGTGTTTTATATAGTTTCATCAATGCTGTTGAGTTGGGGATCACAAGTGGTGCAACTTTTTAAAGTTTTGACTGAAGGTTGTGAGTTTGAATCCCGATCAGGTCTATGGCTAGGATTAAATTGTGGAAAAAATAATAATGAGCAATATTGTGTTGTGGAAACAGATTAAGTTTCTCTGTCATGTTGAATAAATGTTAACATGTTAGTATTAGATATAGCATTCACCTCCTTGAACTTTTCTGTATTTTGTAGCATTACAACCTGGAATTGAAAAGGAATTAATTGGGATTTACACAATATGTCTAAAATTAGAATTTTTTTTTTTTTTTTTTTAAAGTTGTGACTCAAAGGTTAATTAAACAAAACAAGTATTCACCCTCTAGATTAATACCTAAGAGAACCACCTATGGCTACAATCACAGCATGTTGTTCCATAGGCATTTTCATATATTTATTTTATTTGTAGATAATTTTGCGGGATTTTTTTCATCCCACCTCAATATTATGGGATATTTTGTGCAGAGTCATGACACATAATCGCAGTTAATTGCACTACAAAATGTGGAATGTTCACGGGGGTAAAAGGCACTAGTATCATCAGCAAGCCAAAGGTTTACAGCCCTACTATTTCCTTCTATGTTGAGACGGTATTGGACATTATAACTAATCAGTGATAGCAGAAAATGGAGGAAGCACCTTTATGCTTGACAGATAAGCTGACAATGGTGAAAGCAATTGAAAGTAAGAAGGGTAAGAAAACTCTAACATTTGACAGTAGTTCAGGATTTAGAAAGTCAGTGTATAAATGTTTTTGTGCAGTTCAGATTAACTGTGAATCTTAATAATATAGTCCATTCCTTTTGTTTTAGCAAATAATTAGTTAAAAAAAAAAACAAGACATTATCATGGTAACGACGTGTGAAAATGTTATTGTTTATCAGGAACAAAAGGAGTTTTGATTTTATTTCTGCTTGGCTTGCAGAAGAGGAAAGCAGAGTCAGTCTCCTTAGCGTCGCAAGTTTCTCCCGCAACATCAGTGCCTTCACTCCCAAGTTCAGCAGAGGCCACACAGGCGTCTGTGTATCCCACAGTCCGGGAAACTTTCAGTACCAAAACCAGAGATGAGCACGAGCAGCTCACCTCCCTCACCACGGTAACATCCTGCTCAAGCACCCTGTCTGTCTTTCTTCTGTGTTGTGTGTTGAAATGAGTACAGTATGTCACTATCCCTGCATGGAACTGTTTTAAAGTGACATATTAGTTTTCACTTATTTCAAATGAAGAGAAATGTGCTTTTTTTAAATTAAAGAAGAAAACGTGCATATGTGTGTGCTTTCTCTTCTGTAACAGAATGGCACAGCACGTCGTCTCCTTCCGTCTCAGCCTGGCAGGAAAAGGAAAAACTGTGGCACGGATGAGGTAAGCACCGCAGTCCGGAGCCCCAATCCTCAGCATTCTTTCCTTATAATTTCCTCATCAAATGTCACTATTAAATAAATACCTCATTATCCATTTAAGACCATATGTCTGCATGTCATGTTTATTTTATCAGAAACATATTTCATTTTTGGACTGTAATCTTATTGTATGATGTTTATTTATTTATTTATTTATTTAAACATATTAACTAGTACATTGTCATACAATTACAGACATTCATCCATCTGGCAACAATGAATTTTAAACTCCAGACAACATTTAAAAGTTTTAATTTCATCAAGAAAACCACGGACAAATGGAATTTAGGTTTAGATTAGACGTTGAGCAGTTGCCCTGAGCACCAGGAGAGGCTTAAACACACTGTGAAAGCTACTAATAACCAAGCTCGTCAAATCTGCCTAGGACTAACAACATGCATGAACTCAAATCTCACACATTAGGGAATCAATTCAGAATAAAGACCAAAAATCAAACCTCATTCTGACCTTACCAGTTTGCTACATGTTTTTATTTTACAGGAGTATTCCGGTCTTTTTTTTTTTTTTCCCCCCAAACAAAATCTACAATGAGCATATGACTGATTAAAGAAATGACACTTTTTTGCAGTATTGAAGGGGGGAAAAAAAAAAGTCTGACTCTAAACTCACATATTTGATTCTGTGAGAAAATGCTTAAAATGCAACAACTACATAACACAAATTTAATTCTGCAAAGGTCTTAAAGTGACCTAGAGGGTACCATGAGGGTAAAATCTGTTTTACAGGACAAAGTAAATCCTTTTATGTATGCTTACATGAATGTTATTACTTTGATTAAAGCACAGAATCATCTCTCTCGGAGGGGAAAAAAGTCCCATCTAAAAGAATGAATTATACAGGTTTGAAATTAATTTACAAATTTGTTTTACTCAAGGATTCATACAAAAATGTCTGGCTTAAGCATTTATTTACAAAATATAACAACTATCCGGTGATCGAGTTTTGAGTAAACAGGACTTTTGTCAGTACAGGGAAGAGTGTAAAAATTCTTCCTGTGGTATTTTAACATACACTACACATGTGCGTGACATTAATCAGAAACAAAATGCAGGAGGTTTCTTTTAAGAGTTCAATCTGTTATGCTGTAACCTTTCTTCCTCCCGTGTCAAATGCAAGTGTCCCAAAGCCTTTTGCAACCCCTTGTGTTTTTCTGATAGATGATAAAGGTATTCCAGTATAACAGCCCTCGCAGCGCCAGTGGCTTTCTGCCGCCAGGAGAGGTCCGTCTCATTTATTTATCATTGTCTGTTTTGCTGTGTGACAGTCAGAGGGTAGTAAACAGGGCTCTGTAATAACGTGATGGATCCACTAACATCAGAGGGCAGTTGTTCATCTCGTTTGAGTGTCATCGACCTTGAACTTTTGATTTTCAAAATGAAGTGCAGGGCTCTACCATCTTATTAAGGGTTAGGGGCCAACCATCAAGAGCTAGCAGTAAATTAACAGTTTAGTAATTTAAGTAGTTAACATTATAAGTTTTCATTTCAGATAATCATAAATTATTTTATTCACCTCAGATTGTATCATGAATTTAGGAGGTAGGATAGTTAGTATTAAGACCGCAGTAAACCTGGGTTTAGAGGTATTTGATTTGAGTAAGCCATTTCTTAAGGTGTGGATGACGTGGTATTTTGTGATGTGGTCACACTGTGTTCAGTCGTCTCTCTAATTTCCCCATTGTGCAATGTCAGGACTCGCAGGACAGCTCAGACGGTATCCCCTCTGCGCCACGCATGACCGGGAGCCTGGTGTCCGACCGCAGCCATGATGATATCATCACGCGCATGAAGAACATCGACTGCATTGAGCTGGGCCGCCATCGACTCAAGCCCTGGTACTTTTCCCCGTACCCACAGGAGCTGACCACGCTGCCCATCCTCTACCTCTGCGAGTTCTGCCTCAAGTACCTCAAGAGCCTAAAGTGTCTGCAGAGGCATTTGGTATGTTTGTACACTAAAAGCTTTGCTGAACTGAGGTTTTGTCTTGATGTCTGTTCTGAATAGTTAGTGTGTACTGTTCATATAGTACTAAAATGTTTCGATGTCTGTTATAATAAAAAAAAAAATTGCTCTTTATCTGAGGGATAATAACACAAGTCCAGCCGTCTAGAGTTACTATTAACAGAAATTCAAAATGGTTGAAGACTTTCATAAAGAAGTAATCAGTGTAGTGTGCTCTAACTGCAATATAGCCAAAATTTCATATCACGATATTTAAAAAAATAAATAAATTACATAACATGAGTAAACTGCAATGAAAGAAAACTCCTGCAGCACAAACCAATCAGACAGCAGTGCAAAAAAATACAGCTTCTTTAATTTATTTTAAAACGTCCTAAATATATTCTAAATATAGGGAAATGTATTTTTTTCCCGATTATGTGTAGTTTGTTAGAAGATTTTATCTACTCAAATTTAGATTAATGTTGAGTAATGTGTTGGTCATTTCATACATGGTTAATAGGTAATTACTATGTTTTTGTTGTGAGCAGACAAAATGCAATCTCCGACATCCTCCAGGGAATGAAATCTACCGCAAAGGGACTATCTCCTTCTTTGAGATTGACGGCAGGAAAAACAAGGTGATTGTATTTCTTCAATGCCTTGTAATACATCACTAATTGATGTGCTACCAGATTTTGGATCCAAACCAAAATTAATCTAAGGTCAGCATAAACTGTTGCCCTCTGTTTCATTTTTGACGATGTGAAATTTGGCCAGTCATATTGGTTGGTGATGTTTAAATCAAATATTGGTGACAATATTCAGATCACTCGGGCCTTACTCACCAACCAACACGAAAGTAAAAACAGTTATTTTAGGCAGATGTATGTTGTGGTTTCAAAACTCATTGCTTTGTACATTTTTATAAACATTTTACTCCGTTGTCTTTTGCTTTGTAGACATATTCACAGAACTTGTGTTTATTGGCAAAATGCTTTCTGGACCATAAGACCCTGTACTACGACACAGACCCCTTCCTCTTCTATGTAATGACTGAGTATGACTCCAAGGGCTTCCATATAGTTGGCTACTTTTCTAAGGTAAGTTAAAGAATGCTGATTATAATTACTGCACAATCCCGACGAGGCCACAGCCATCCATGACCGGGAGCCAAGAGACCAAAATTGGCCATGCTCTCTAGGTGGGAGGGATGGCATGCTCTCCCTCCCCAGTCAGTCACAGTGACACTAGCCAATTGTGGGTGCCAGTGAGCTCATGTATGCAGAAGAGGACAGATAGCTCTTTCCTCCAAGTGTGTTACACTGTCCTGTGACACGGTGTTTGCACCAGTTAGAAAAAATGTAGTTGGTTGGCTTCACATGTTTAGCATATCTTAGCCTTCACCCTCCCCAGTTCATAGCAGTTGTATGATAGGGGATAACTGGCTAGTTACTGCACAAAAGAGTTTGCACACACTTTGCTAAGTTTATTTCCCCAAACTATATATCATGCAAATAAACTCCACTCAATCATGTGAATGAAACTGCATTCCAAATGTAAAATTTTTAGAGTATTTAACATACTGGCAAAGCTAGCTGGTGAAGTCTTAACAATGCTCTTTTTTTGTTTTACTATTTAAAGGAAAAAGAGTCGACTGAGGATTATAACGTGGCCTGCATTCTGACTTTACCACCATATCAGAGGAGAGGCTACGGCAAACTGCTGATTGAGTTCAGTAAGTTCCACAACTCTGGAACAAAAGCTGTTTACTCAGAAATAAAAATGACTTTTTAATGAAAATGACTTCCGTGGACTAAATGTTGACATTATGATTTGGTGTGAAATATGCAAGTGCCTGTCATGCCATCACTTAATCCTACATTACACTCTTCATTAAATTCCATAATAAGGTGAATAACACCTTATTCACAGTCATTTCCTTTAATGTCCTCTGCTATAGAAGCAGAGTTCATTAGGTTTAATTGTTAAGGACAAATATGAAATTGCTCACGTGTTTCTCTGTCTGTCTCTAAGGTTATGAGCTTTCTAAGGTTGAAGGTAAGACAGGAACCCCGGAGAAGCCCCTGTCTGATCTGGGCCTGCTGTCTTACCGCTCGTATTGGTCTCAGACAATTCTCGAGATCCTCATGGACCTTAAATCAGATAACGGAGAAAGACCGCAAATCACCATCAAGTGAGCACTTCCTTCCCCTATTTGTTATACACTTTGAGAACCAAATTATACTGAATACTTCCTGTTCTAATTCCAGAAGTGTTGTTGGATTATGTGAATAGTGATGCAGCTTTTTTACTTTGTTCTTAGTGAAATTAGCGAGATTACCAGTGTAAAGAAAGAGGATGTAATATCAACCCTACAGTACCTCAACCTCATCAATTACTACAAGGTAATCATTAATGCTCATTTAAAAACTTCTATTATATCATATGACAATTTATACCTGGGTTTATAAAATCTCCTGGTTTGTCTCCTTATTTACTTCCACTGGATGTTACAGCCATAAACTTTGGATATTGTAGTTTTTTCCTCATTATTCACTCTGTAGTAGATGGAAATGCTGTTTCAATCACACTTTCTTTTGTTGACATGTTAAAATTGCCCAATGTTAAAATGGAAAATCAGCGACTGAAATGAATGTAAGTTGAGTGAACATGCAGGAATTAGGTGACAAATCTGCTGAGCAACAGTAGATATGAGACCTCCTAACTTGCTTACTGGTCTCTATTCTACCAATATGTACAAACATTCACTACCCAGTCTGTTTATAGAACAATACAAATAGCTTTAGAAGATCCTGTTGGAGGAAAGAGCACAATCAGCTCAAGTCTCACCATTGCTTCATAACCTCATCTGTGTACTGTAGAATTATAGCTAGGAAGTGCTGCTGTAATCATAAAGACTGTCCTGTGCTCATCCCAGGGCTCTTATTCACAAAGTCCTCATACTGAACATCAATTTAACACACTTAGTACTGTTTACTTCTATAGTATACAGTTGTAGAAGAGTAATGCTTTATAATCTCACTAGACGCGGGGTTGATTTTAAGTCTGCTTCCTCTTAAGGATTCTTTCTCATGTCCTCTCAGGATGCTTCTCCTTGCCACTGTCTCCTCTGGCTTGTTCGTTAGGGATCTGAATCTACATCCAGGCTGTTGTTAAGAACGCAATGGAAATAAAATTGAATTGAATTAATACACTTGCTCTTATCTTAACTCTTCTTCAGGGGCAGTACATTCTCACACTCTCGGAGGACATTGTAGAAGGTCATGAACGTGCCATGCAAAAGCGACACCTTCGTATCGACCCTAAATGCCTGCATTTTACCCCGAAAGACTGGAGCAAAAGGGGCAAGTGGTAGAGATGTGCTACATTGCGACCTCTGGGACTGAAGCTTGGAGAACTGCAAAGTTTAATAGACTACATTGCAGGAGTCAATTTACAGGCCCTGAATCACTTTTTTTGTCCTAATCAGAGATGACTAAAAGACAAAAAAAAAAAAATACAAAAAAAAAAATTTGTTACTGCCCATTAATCTAGTGATCGTGCTTATGTGACCATCAGTCATCCGATTTGTCCGTGTGTACCCTTTTATGATTTTTCCTCAAATTGGTGTTTGAGCAGAGAAAGTGGATTTGCTTTTCTGAAGTGCTTCAGATTCAGATTCATCCACCTTCTCTTTTGATGCCCCTATCTTCATCACTGTCTTACTGATCCTACTATTATTCATCCTTGCTTTGGGTCTTAATGAATTAATTCCCCGGATAAACACTTTTTCTCCCATGCTCTCACAAGAGAGTGTCAAATCAAATGACTCAGTAACTCAATCACAGACATTTTTTTACCAGCACAGCCACCTGTGGATTCTACGCACAAGCCACGTCAAGCTAAAGCTAACCTGATGTTTGTTCTTTAGTATTTGTACATAATATACACCGTTCTCTTCTTTTGTAAAGGATGTTTTTAAACTTGGTATTGCATCTCTGTGTGGGGGAATTAAAAATCTGCATGGGGATGTCCGTAAAAATAAGCCATGTCGAACTGTTACAAGAATGTAAATTTGGATGCGTGTACAGCTGTCGATCTTTTTTTTTTTTTTTTTTTTTTTTTTTAAATGGTAAAAAGAACTGAATGTAAACCGTGAAACACTCGTGGCATAGTATTTTAATTTAAGGTAAAGACTATTTTCTGTAAAATCTCGTCCATGATTAGAGATCTGTAACATGAAAGATTTCTATTAGTGTTTCTTCCCCAGTAATATTAACTATATTGATAACAAGGAGTTATTCCTGAGCAGTTTTTATGTAGTGGCATCAGTGAAATATTCTGTTCTCACCTATTTACACTTAAACAGTTCACACCCATTAAGTGTCATGTAATTTCTCTTTACAGTCTTCATTAAATGCCACAAGGTGGAACCACTTTTCATCAGTTTAATAGTCATTTTACGTCCTTTATGTATCTGTAATTTTATCACGTGAAATACCTCTGAATCTCATTAATTCTTTATAAATTTTTCATCTTTAGCAGATATTATTAGAGGTCATGAATCTACCTTGATGTCGTCTTTGTTATTGCAGAACAACATTGTGTTAGTGACTAGTCCTCTGTGACCTGTAATATGATTTTTATGATTTTTCTATTCTTTCACACATATACATATGCAATTTTCATTCTGTTAAAGGTGCATTAGGTAAGATTAGTCTTTTTCTTTTTCAAGATTAGGTCTCTTAACAGTTAGATGGGATTGATATTCGAACGATTCGTCATGTTCATGTTCATGAAGCTCTGCCCCCAGGATCTACTGTGGCCCTTGTCTATAAAATGGCTGATGGGGTGGCTCCAAAAACAAACAAGCTTTCTGGACCAGAAGCCAGTTTTTGATACGCGTTTTCTCAACTACTTAATACGCTTGCTTAGGCCACAGCTTAATGCATTATTTTTTTTTTTTTATCATGTCCTACCTATATTCCATGGTTATGGTTCCAAGTAAGGAATAAAAAAACAATTGACTATTGCACCTTTAAAATAATGCGTTTACAGTCATCAGTTTCACACCAATATTACATTTTCATGCATAACAGTTTAGTAAATATAAGCACTCAGTACTTGAATTAGGTTGTTAAACATACTTGTTCAGTTTGTTGAAAATGATCCCATATTTCCTCTCAAAACATGATAATGTTATTTATCACATATTGAGCTTGTTTCATACACCCTCTTACTGGCATTTTCAGAGCGCAGGCCGTTACTTTCTCACACAAAACATAACTGTTGCCAAGTAAAACAATCTGTTGTTGCTGAAAATGTGTTTGGGAATCTCTGTGTACAAGTCATCTGTCTGAAAGTATAATATCAACAGTACACTCAAAGTCTGGGTTAAGTTTATGAACTAGTTACAAGTACAGGTACTACATAAATACATGTTGTATTCCTTATGTATTAGATTTGATTTGATTAATTTTTTCCATATTTTGTAGTGGTACAACCTGGACCTGAATTGGATTTAATTGGGATTGTATGTCATAAATATACAGAAAGGTGTCCATAATAGCTTGCAAAATTATTTGGAAAAAATAAATAAAAAATTGTGATTGCATAAGTATTAACCCCCACTGCTGTGTAACCCATACATTTGATCTGGTGCTATCAGTCGCTATCAAAAGTCACATAATTATTTGAATGGAGTCCACCTGTGTAATTAAAGTGTCACATGATCTCAGTTAAAATCCATCTGTTACTAGAAGCCCCTGAGTTTTTTTAAAGAACATAGCTAAACAAACAGCATCATTAAGACAAAGCAATTATCATAACAAGTCCAGGAGAAAGTTCTGGAAAACTATCAATCAGGGTTTAGTTATAAAAAAAAAAATCTCAAACTTTGAACATCCTGTGGGACATGATTTCATTCACTGTGATTGGCTGATTGGTTAATTGCATGTTTCCAGTAAAGTGGCCAGTGAGTGTAAGCCTAAATATTGTCTACACACGAACACACGCAAGGGGGCGCAGTGTTGTTTTTTTTGCACCTGGATGTGCTGCTGAGTATTGTGGTTTCCTGAGAAAACAACATTTTCACCGCAACATACTGCAGTTCTCACAGGAGCTGAAAAAACCTTGCTGAACTCTAACACACTCTTTCTGATCTCTTATTTAGACCGGTTTGTTAAGCTGCTTGACACTGTTCTTCTAGATCTCGAGATGAGATTTTGCTAAATACAACATGTCCCCACAGTAACCTACAGAAACATCACTTTGGTGGTTTATGGTTTTATTAAGGTATAACTGATGAAAACAGCTCCATGATTGATGACAAAAAGTGACCCTGAAAAGAGAGAATAACTTTTTTTTTTGTTTGGCAATAACTCGTATATCCAAATGAGGATCAATAGTGTTCCTGGATTAGTGGGTCACACAAAAAGAAAGCTTTTGGATGCAGAAAATGTATCTCACGATCACTTGTTCGCTTGCTCGCTTTTAAACTAAGCCCATTCATGATGACTTCAAACCTGTATTCAGGGTAGAATGCAGTTTTCCTGATATTTTCTGCAGTCTAAAATTTTACTGTGTCTGTTCTCTCAAAGAGCTTCATGGCCTCCTGTCAGTTTGTGGAAGAGCTCCTCATTCAGCGTGTCATTTTGCTCCCGGTTTCTCGTGGACATGAAGATGTAGCCGCCGATGTACTCGTGCACAATCTTACAATCTGCCGTCACACAGCTGAAGGCCACGTTCACGTTACCGTTGAACTCAATGGCAACCTGGAATCCAAAGCAGAATAAAGAGTTACATAAAGAGTTTACTTCAGAGACACCACTTTTTTGGTAGTGATGATTTAATTCAAAGTGATGGAAGCAGACACATGGAGAGAACTTTCTATGTCTATATTGATGTTGGAGACAGAGCAGTGCACCTGTTTAATGTCCCAGTTGACGTTCCACTGTCTCATCGTGTTGTACCTCCATGTCTTCACCACTTCCTCTACATTCAGGTCGATGCGGATCAGGCGGTTATTGGCGATACCCAGCACCTCATCTTTACGGCACCCTTTAAACCTGAAGAAAAGAGGAGATGGTACATTACTGTCAAATTGACTCCATCCTCTTGTTTTATCTGTCTCCGGTGTGTTTTTTGCAAATTAAAAAAAGACATCAGTTCTTGACTTGGCCTACCTGACCACAAAATAAGAGAGCCCAAAGTCAGGCAAAGCTTGCCAGATCTGCAGAAACTTTTGGATAGCGTCCGTTAGTGAGAGCTGTGCCACATTCTGATAGGCCTCCAGAATACGAGGGGTTAGCTAGAAGAGAGAAACAGGGTAGAGGAAAAAGTAAGTCTGTTACTGTATCAACAAATTCAATAAGTAAGGAATAAAACACGACTGGGTGTGCCGTTACAGGAAAATAATCAACAACACATGGTGTGATGCAACTTGAGGTGGATTTGGTTATTTTCATATTTCAACAGCACATTTTAAATTGTTTTATTCCTCTTATACCACGGCAGTTTGCCAGCACTACTTCACAGTGTACTTGTTATCCATTTATAGTTACACTTAATATTGTGGAATGTCTGCAGAAACAGTTTGGTTCCTGTTATCACAGCTATAAACAGTCGTTTCCCCACCAGCCTCTCTTTTTCTGTCTCTTGAAGTTAACTTGACAAAAATTCTGCTTTTCATATTAGTGACAAACCGCAAACACAAGGTCCTGTCCTGAAGACGTAAAGTTACAGCTTTACTTCTTTCCACTGCAAAACGCTGACATTGAAGACTCTTTCCAAAAATGCTCAATAAACTGTCTTTAGAGGAAAGAGCTAAGGTGTGAAGATGTGAAATGACAAGCACCCAATGGAGCACAAACCAGTGACTTTGTACACAGTTTACACTCGCTGTGTACAAAGGCTGGGATTACAAAACAATACTAAAAAGTTAGGTGAGAACACTGTTTGGTGTGGGCGTGGCCTGGGCATAACCAAAGCAAGTCAATAATGAAGAAATATAGTACATTTCTGTTAGAATGATAAAAGAAGCCTATGTGGTGTTACCTGCTTGGGCTTGTACTTCTTCTGGTAGCGTGGAGAGACAAGGCTGTGTGTGTTTATGCTCTCGTCGCTCGGGGCTGTTTTATTTCCTGGTGTGGTCCTCTGCATGGCCAGAAAAGACTGAATACTCTGGACCTCACTAGAGAAAGAGCTGTCAGCCAGGGTCTTTCCCTTCGACGCCAAACGGCATGCGGCCATCCATTTGCTGTACTGCTGCTCCTGCACAGAGATACACAACAATAACGATAATCACAGAGCTGTCCCATGTAGGTATTATAAGAAGTGGAAAGGGTTATTAGCATTAGCAGGTTTGCTCCCTGCCGCATTGTACATGAGGAAGTAGGCTCCTGGTAGCTTCCATATTTAGTTAACATTTCCCCATAGACATTCAAAACGAGCACATTTTCTGCTGACAGATTTTTTCCAAGCAATATTTTGGTCTGGTTTTATTACAATGATGCCAAAACAGCTTTTTTTCCCTCTAAATCTCTTATGTAACAGTTCATGCACAAGCATGGATTTACTAATAGTGGCATCATGGATTTACAAATAGTGGCATCAGAGTTGTTAACACGTCTTATACCACACTGATGTTGAATTCTCAAATCAGATTTGTTCTGAGAGTGTTGATTAGTTTTTTGTTCTTTTTAATAATCGTACAGCTGCAAGCAAATCTAATACCAAATTAGATCAATACCAATCTGCAATAAAATCTGTCTATCTATCTATCTGTCTGTCTATTTGGACATTATGAAAGAAAAACATATCATTGCTGATATGGTGAAGTTTTCTGTAAGGAGATGTATATTTAAAATTTATGGAAGGAATATCCAGGGTCAGTGCTTTGTAACGGTCAGTAAGTTTGTTCAAGACTGAAGACTTTGGGCTTTCTGGTTTCTTAGTAACATGACAAGCAGCATTTCCCCCCTAATTAACTTCAAGAGAAAGAAAAAAAGATTCTGGTGAGGGACCAGCTGTTTATAGCTGATAACACTGATAACAGGAACTAACTTCTTTTGCAGATGTTCCACAACATTAAAGGTAATGATAAATGGACAAAAAATACATGTTGTTCCTTACTTATTTAAAAAGCAATGTAATTGCTGGAAAATTGCTGTGACACATGGGGATTTCTCGAATGGTGTGTCACATGGCAAAAACTGAAATATGCTCCCATGGACCAAAGTGATTTGCACTTCCTCATGACAAAGCAACAGTAAACAAACCCCACTGAAATGATCTCTCTGTAGTTTGTGTAATACATTCATGAATACTATTAGTACTAATGTTAGCATCAGATTTTACAGATATAGCCTTATTTTGAATAGCTATACATTTCAACCAATTTACAAAGACATTTATATGCTGAATTGTTCCACTTATTGGGATTAATACTTTTTAGCAGTGAAGTTATGAGCATTTATCTCTGGCTACGACATTTTAATTTGCAAATTTTCTAGCACACTCACATTATCACAGCGTAGATAGACCTCATTCATGCCGTCTGGTTCAGGAATCAGCAGTTTGATACAGAACTTTTGGGCAGCTACGCTCACATCAGGAGCCACCTCACAGCCTAAGGAAGAAGCTTTATTAGTGTGTGTGTGTGTGTGTGTGTGCACGTTTCCTACAAAAGTCACTGTCATTGTTCCTGTAGTTAACTGTATGCGTACTCTGTGTGTATTTGTATTTTATATCTATGAGTGTACACTGCAGTGTGACTATATGTATCGTGTGTGTGTGTGTGTGTGTGTGTGTGTGTCTACAGTCACAAACACTGTTACCTTTAAGGTTCATCTGCTGTATCGGCTCTTTACAGCTCTCCTCCTTACTCTTATAGTACAAAATGGACGTGTCCTTGAAGGTGAACCAGAACTGCTTGTACTTCTTTAGCGTCTGCTTCTTTGGTCTAGAAGGAAATGAACACTGCATGATATGATATAATAGACAAGGCTTGATTTTAAGGTGAAAAAAAAAGATACCCCCATTTGGCTGCTTGGACCAGACTTACATTCATCTCATCCATAACTACACACCTTTCCTATTAGTTTTACTGGAGTTACTGAATAATTAATAGTAGTAACTGAATAATATGCTTTAGAACAAATAACTGAACAACAATTAGACAATTATTGTCATCTAAAATGTCTATTATCTACATTTTAACATTTTCACATCGCATGTATCATCATTATTAAAATAATTAATAATATAATTAATAACTACATAATAACTGTATAATTAATAAGCATATAACTGTTAAAAGAATTACTCTATGACCCTTTGTTTAGGCTAATACATGGTTCCCCATTCTGAAAATGTGTTTGGTGGCTTTATCTCACCTGAAAATCTTTAGATAGTCATGCAGCTCTGGTGCTGTCATAGTATCCTGCATTGACACACAGATTTGAAACAATGATAAATAAGGTGACCCACTTGAAAACTACACAATCATAGTGTTACATTCTTCAGGCTCTTTAAGGAGTTAAATATTGCAAAATGATATTAGTTTTCCAAATAAACCATTTGTATTTGGAACCATGCAGCACTCCTGGTGACACTTTACTGAAGGGCAGAGTTCATAAGGCTACATAAAGACTGGCTTTAGTTGACATAACACTTGACTGACACAAGGCTTTCACAATTCTATCCAAGCATTACATGAAAAATGTCATGACAACTAACTCAGGAAGTATTGTTAATTAAAAAATAAACTACTGGCACGTGGTGGTAACATTGACAAGAAAACTTGCTTTATAATTCTGTTATACAGCAAATATTTTAGCAGTGACAATCATTACACTTATGCATATACATAATTCTAGCAGTTATATACATGTTCGAAATAATCCTTTCACATTTCTGCATGAGATTTTTTCATAAAACATATGACAATGTCAGTTTTGGTTTTGATGTTTGACACATCTTCACCAGTATGTAAATATAACACAAAGTCAGTTGTCACAATGTTCTAACACAAATCAGCCCAGAAAGCGTCCTAACACCACCAATGTCAAAAAAAAAAAAAAAAACCCTGCCACATGACTCAGGTGTTATATTAAAGCTACTTGTGTATATTAAACTACAACATGATTTTTGAGTTAGGGGACAATACTGTATAATATACAGTATATATATTGCTGAGTTGTTGGAATTTGTGTTCACATGTCATACACCAGCATAGATAAGAAGTCTCACTACATGGTGACAGGCAAGAATATTCAGCCAGTCAGGGGAAAGAAAGAGCAAGAGTGTGGGAAAGAAAAAGTGCAATATGATAAGTGAGAGGAAAATTGATTTTTTTTAAAAAGGTTGAACAGGGAAAGCATTTATTTGTTATCTAGTTTGGCAGGAAGCTGGTTAATGACAGTTATCTGGTGCTGAGCTGTGCATTGTGAGAGTACAGCAGAGCCAAGATTGTCTTCTTCAACCAGAGCATGTATTGTAGCTAGCTATTTAATGTTAAGTGACTAGTTTCTTCTGTATGCTATGTGCTGTTCATGCACTTACAAAAAAGGGTACAGATACATTGAGGCAGGTTCAGGGTACAGATATATATGGATCAGGCAGTCATGGTGAGAGCTTAGAGGGTGACAGTAACTTAAAGACATGCTCTTATTAAAAGCAAGAGGCTTTGATCTATTATCTAATACTCAGTAACTGTGACAGTCATGGCAACGTGCACAATAAGGTTTATAGTCTCACAATACGACAGCAAATTATATATATATCCTCAGTTACAAAACCCAAACCACATACTTCTGTATTAAGCAGTATGTTGGTACACCTTTGTGTGCTTTCTATACTACTTTGTGCACCGTATGCTCTTTGAAACACGTCTTGAATTCATGCTGAATGTATACTGACTTGACTCTCACAGCCATGAACTGGAGCACAACCCATGTTATGAAAAGTTCTTTCAATTACCATTTGCATAGCACTTTTCTTAGATCTAGCAGCTTTAATCTGAGATTAAAATTGACAAAAGTAGTCTTTATGACAGCTGATGCCTTTATATATGTTTATATAGACTCTAGTTATCATGAAGGGTTTATATACTGTATTTATATGCCATAGAGCCTTATAACACTACCCTTAATTAAACAGTTATAGCATCATCACAGCTATCATATCACTGCATACAGAGATTAAAATCTCTTAAAGCAAGTAAAATATTGTGCTGTTCTTCACCTGCTGCTTTAACACACCACAACAGGTCAATCAGCATCTGTTTTGCCAGGCTTATTTCGTTGGATTAGAATTGGATTAGCACGCTTGCATTGGCTTTAAATATACTCAGCTTAATGTATGTTCATATTGTAAATCCATTGCAGTGGTGTAGTTTATATGTACCAGCATCTCCTCCGCACTACTCTCTGCCTCCATCTTGACCTCCAGGCACTGCAGAGCTGAGTCCAGGTCATCCATGGCAGGACAAGACTCAGCCAACTGCTCGGTCAGGGAAGCTTTCCCTATGTGGTACTAGAGGGGTAAACACACACAGAAAGCTTAGGAGGTTGATAATTATGTATGAGGATAAAATAATTTATTCCACTATTATTAATCTCTTATTAACTTTGGATCAACATGACCAGGTTTTAATTTGTTTATTTTAGCATGAACCTTTATGTGCTTGGCTCATTCTCTCTAATGAAAGTGACAGATAATGTAAAAATATCAACAGGTCTGCAGGTGCAGATTTACACTCACTGACCTCTTTATTAGGAACACCTGCACACTTGTACAGAACACGTGAGGTGAACCCTGAGATGGATAGGCTACAACAGCAGAAGTCCACATCAGTTTCCACTTGAGTCAAAAACAAGAATTTGAGGCTACAGTGTTGAAAACACATCACCTGGTCTTTTTCCACCTCATGGTTCAATGTGTTGTGAGATGCTTTTCTTTTCACCACAGTTGTAAAGAGTAGTTATTTGAGTTATTGTATCCTTCCTATCTTGAACCAGTCTGGCCATTCTCTCTTCTGACCTCTCTCATCAACAAAGTGTTAAAGAGATGCTCACTGGATGTTTTTTTGTTTTTTCTGTGTAAACTCTAGAGACTGAATTGTGGGAAAATCCCAGGAGATCAGCAGTTTCTAAAGTATTCAAGCTAGCCTATCTGGTACAAACATGCAATGGTCAAAATCACTGAGAATATATTCTTTCCCCATTGTGATGTTTGATGTGAACATTATCTGAAGCTCTTGACCTGTATTTACATGATTTTATGCAGTACATTGCTGCCACATTGGATAACTGCATGAATGAGCAGATGTTGCTAATAAAGTGGTCATTGAGTGTACATTTCTTATGTAAATAACTGCATATATTTCTTATTAGTTTCTCTATATTAGCTGAAAAATATGCTTTAAGATTAATAACCAAATAATATGCAGAGTGTAGCTAGGTAGGATGTGGCTTTTGTCCGGACAATGTAAATGCACAATGACAGTGCAAACAAGCAAAAAACATTGTGAATATCAATATTTTCCCCGATATAATGGTATATTGCTAAGAAAAGTTTCTCAAAGACTGTATGAAAACACTGTAGTTAATTACACTCACTTCGAAGTTGTGACAAATTGAGAAACACCAGCATTGCAATTTGTGGGTTCAAGAACTCTCAGAAAATGGTGACTTGAATAAAGTAAGATTCAGCTGTTCATGTAAAATCCTCTCATAGACGAACAAATAAAACTTGTAGCATATGAAGTGTAGCATAGTTTCCTGATACATCATATCTATGCACACACACCCAGGAGGATCCTTGTTTACACTGCTGATATGCATATTTTTGGTTATTTTAAAATACATTTCCCAATTTAAAATGATGTCATGTTGACAAAGAACTGTGATGAATCTTCATTTTTTTCTACCTGTAAGGCAGCAAAAAGCATCATCTCCTCCTCTGTGCAGTCGATCTCCTCCAGCAAAATGGCCCATTTGGCTTGTTCATACAGCTGAGTCAAACGTACAGCATCGAACTGCATACAGAGATACACACCCCACACAATCAGCAGTCATTATCATGAACTCTCAAGGCGAAATGCAAGCTTAATATTTCATTAAAACATGGCAGATTTTCATTTTCAAACCTGCGGCGCTAAGTCATAGAAGGTGTAGTATTTGAAGCGCAAGAGGAGTTTGTCGTCTTCTTTGAAGCCTTGCTGCAGGAGAGAGCGAGATGAATCGAGCCACCTGAGAAAGGAAAAACAACAGCATTTATACTGATAGTCATAATGATGAATGCGTGACACTCCATGCTCCATTTTAATGAAGGAAAGTTTTGAGACATAAGCACAGTGCTCAAAATCCCTCAGAAAGAGAAGCAAGTCACACATATTCTAATGAAACTTCACGCTCAAAACTTCAGTTTCTATACATGGACACAATGTATCCATATCCGATCTAACTAATCTAGAGCAATCTAAATCCAAGCTCTTATATGGGACGTAAATGCCATGAGTTATTCAGCAATCACATTCAACTCAATTGACTTCACCGTAATCAATGGTTTGGCATCAGTTTTGAGATTTTGTGAACTTTGGTGAACTTTGACAGGAATTTGCATCATCAGCCAGTAGCACAACTTCTTTTGATGCCTTGACTCTTGAAGAGGTAGTGCTTTGTGTAACAGCAGACAAAATGCAAAATGAAGGAAATCCTCATTTTAGCAGAGTAAAGGAAAAAGATTTTATATAACAATCCCTAATTTGACTCTAAATTATTCCATAAAATGGGGCAGCATTATAAGCTGTCATTCAGGAAGATTAGATGTCTGGTACTTTTGTGTGTGTTTTTTTTTTTTTACTGTTTATGGTTGGTGTTAGCAAGCTTGCTACTAGTTGTAACTTGGACAAGCAAGATAATGTCATCTCTCAATGTGCAGAACTTTATAAGTCGATCTTGAGTTAGAAACCTAAATAAAAAATGCATTTACAAAGATGAAGAAACCTGATTTAATCTGAATTTGAAGCTAAACTTTCACCAAATTTAAGGAATTTTTTTGGCAGAGACTCCCCATAATGCATTGTGCATTTGTCAATAGATGTGGCATGCATTCAATTAAATTCAATACACTTCTATGTATATACAGCTTTTAATAATGAAAAAGAAAGACTTTCTCAGAGATAGAAGTGAATTATTATGACTCACATCTGTCACACCTATAAAAATATATATTATATAACAGCTGCCTGAAAGGCCAGAAACTGGAGATAAATTACAGAAGAGGTTTATTGGATGTAAATTAAGTGAGATGAAAAGAAAATAGTTTGACATGAAAACTGAGAAAATGTACAGCCTATCTACTGTACCCAGGTGATCATGGACACCAAGCACACATCACACAGAGAAACTGCTATGTTTAATTTTCTTTCTTTCTTTTTTTTTTTTTTATTTAAAGGAAAGTGTTATGATGACTCTCAGGCAGAAATCCCTTGCACCCTCACAGAGCTATGCTGGAAAAGTGGAATAGGATCTAGCATAAGGTACATGCCATAAGGAAGCGGAAGTATATGTATGTCAACAGCACACTAGGGAATGTACAGCACATTACAGATTGAGAAATACCAGATCAATCACCTATCGGTCACTTAGTGCTGCCTCTAATAAGTGTTGCAGAGCATTAAACAAAGATGTTGTGGCAAAAGGAACTGATTTATATGCTGAGTTACCCAGTGACCCTGTGTAGCATAAGCAGTACAGAGAATGAATGGATGGATGGATGGCAAATTGCTGTAGTATAAAGGGAATTTAAAAAAAAACATCAGGGAATGCTGTTACAGGAAAATAATCCACTTCATGGTGGTATCACACCACCACGGCATGAATTATTTTCCTATAACAGCATCCTATAACAAGTGTTTTATTTCTTACATATTGTCAGTAGAAATTACAGCAGAAAACATTGGAACAATAACACTTTAATATTAGCAAGTATTCTATCATAAATCCAGCTTTGCTGGATGAACGCATGCATTTTTGCTGACCTGCTGTTAACCTGAGCTTTGTCCACCTTGCTGGTTGGTCTGTACATTTTTGAGATGGTCTCAGGGGCTGGAGCTGGCTGACTCCCTGAAATCATCTTATACACCTCCTCTGTCTGAGGAGATTCAGCGAAGAATGCAGGCATGCCATTGGCCATCTTTAAAATAGAACCTGCAAAATCACAAGCAGAAATAGAGTAACATTTCACACAGCTCTAAATCGCTCCCATCCAGTATAATGGAAAATGTATTACTAGTTACTTTGTGCATTACTTGTGCACTACAATTTGTTACAATAATCTATTACAATTTAGTGCACTAATATGTACACACAATAGTGCTTAAGGGTCAACATTAAAAGATGACATTTCATTTTAGAAAAACACTGTTCATTTTTGAACAATAAATATTAATATGCATAAATATTATATGTTATCACACTCTGAATTCTTACAGCAAGATGTTTATACAAAAAAGTACATATTAAGAGAGAAATAAAGTCGTAGACTACAAAATTGACATTAAAGTATGTCTACCTTTCTGTTATCTGACCGTAAATGTTTACAAAAGAGTCACAATAAAGATACAAATTAATCTCCGCACACATATGCAATACTTACAAACCACAGTACATCTGTTCATTCATACAACTATCCACTCAGCATAAAATCATTCAGATATGTGTCAAGAGCTTCAGTTAACATTCACATCAAATTTCAATCAGTGACCTTGACCATGGCATGATTGTTGGTGTCAAACCGACTGGTTTGAGTATTTCAAAAACTGCTGGGATTTTCTGGGATTTTTCACACACAGCAAATAACCACTCTTTACAACCATGGTGAGCAGAAATGCATCTCAGAACACACAACAGAAGATTGGAAAAAATGTTGCCTGGTCTTTTTCCAATACTCAACTCTAGTTTTGACATAATCCTCAACTCAAGGTTTGACATGTGCATTCTGAGATGCTTTTCTTATCACCATGGTTGTACAATTGAGTGCAAAAGTGTGTACACCCTAAGGACAGTTGTCAGAAATCATCACAAGTAGTGCCTGGTCAAATAGTGTATGTTAAACTATATAAAACATAAAAATTGTGCATTTTATCATTTTTATTTCTCTTTAGACACATATAGATAGACACAGAGAAGGATAGATAGATAGATAGATAGATAGATAGATAGATAGATACCTGTAGGCAATGGTGCACAAGTGATGTCATACACCTGCTCTTCCTCACCCTTCTGCTTCTTTTTCTTCTTCTCTTCTGCTGGCTTAAGAAGTGACAGTTCCTCTGGATGACGAATATCTGCAGCAGAGAGAGATCAGGCAAAGAAAAAGGAGAAGAAGAAAAAGCTGAGATGTCAGACATACAAATGAAAAAAAAAATCTGTATTTCTGTATTTAGCTCTCATTTTCACTCTCACACACCCACACACACTTACTGAGCAGCTTGCAGATGCCCATCACGCTGCGGAACATGGGGCCGGAGAAGCAGACAAGGAGCCTGAGGGTGAGTCCATTGGGCAAGCCCAACCTCAGGGGTTTGTGTTGGGGTGTGAGGCAGAGCCGAGCATCAGCGTGGATCCCATACTTATCCAGTGTCCACGACGGCCTCAGCAACCACTGCTGCTTCTGCTCCCACCAAAGCGCATGGTCTGACCAGTCCTTCTTAATCTCTACAGCACAGCACAGGACATTACACAAAGTTCCTAGTGTCCCACAGCGTATTAAAAACATCCAGGTAAACTTGGATATAAGCAAGAATTTAATCCATGCATAGAACTGAACTGAGGCTTCTGGGATTTGAACACAAAACCTTTCAGCCACAAACATGAAAGTATAAAATATTATGATTATTTACACTCTGAATGGGATTATTTGGTGAATAATTCTGAGAACCAGTTGAAGTGGCTCTGTCTGCAATATGTTTTAGAAAACATATAATGCTCATATACAGTTAACACCAGAATTATTGGCACCTTTCAAGAGAATGGACAAAAATGATTCCATGAAATAAAAAATACACAATATACAACTGTAAAGGGTACTCACTATTTAAAAAAAAACAAACAAAAAAAACCAAATCTTTTCTTTTTAAACAGTAACATTTTCACTCAAAAATGTATGTGATACAATTACTGGCACTCCTAAAGAATATTCAAAATAAATGCAGACATATGCTGGGATATTACTTGCCTCCTTGCACATTACTGACTAATTACTACATGCACATTCTATATTTGCACTGAGCTGGTCTCTACTTTCTCCACCAGATATATATATATACCTCATATTTCTGTACAATGCACCTTCTATATTTGCACACCTTGTCATTTGCACTTAGCTGGTCTATACTTTCTCTATCTCATACATATATATAGCCATATTGCTATTTGCACTTCTGGTTAGATGCTAAACTGCATTTCACTGGCTCTGTACTCGTACTCTGCACAGTGACAAAAAAGTTTAATCTAATCTAATCTAATTTTAGCCCAAAACCTGGTTGCCTCTGCCAGGAGGTTAGGACTTGGACATATATGAATCTTTCACAAGATAATTACCTCAAACTAGAAATGGTTCAAAACAGAAATGGTTGTGAGAACACAGTCAGTTTACTAATGAGCAAATATGAAACTTGTATTTAAAAAAAGGGTGTGAATTGAAGAAGGAAGTCTGCATGTACAAACAATAGAGCTTGAAATCAGCATCGACCTTGTGTCTTCAACCTTGTTAGACATTACACTAAGAGGCTGCTGTTATTCCTTCTATATTATAGTAACTGATGATGTGCTGAAAATTTTTAAACCAAAACGACCCGAATTGCATATATGTGCTCATTTTCATAGGAGGGTGCTAATAATTCTGCAGCTGACTGTACATCTACAATATTATGGTCAGTGATTAAAAGGACATTAAAAAGACCAATTAAAAACTAGTGAGGTTTTCAAAGCACGTAATAGATATAGTACATTCATGACAGAGAACCGAAAACTCATATTTCGGTTTCAAAAACTTGTTTTAAATAAATACTTACGTGTTTTTTCCACGATTTTAAGGATAACACCTCCAATATGGAGGTCAGATGTGACGCTGACTTTAAGAGGTGGAGCTTCTGGTCCCAGTTCCTCTACAGTGATGGACAGATCCCACACTGCCATGCTGAGAGGCATCACCATACAAGAAAAAGACATATACACACAGGGTGATGTGAAAGTGGAATGTGTAAGGAATAAAGCACAATGGGGCGTGCTGTTATAGGAAACTATTCAACAATGCGGTGGTGTGATGCACCCTGATATTGTGGAACACATTCGTTTCTATTATTATTATTACAGCAACTATAAACAGCTGTTCCTTCACCAGCCTCTCTGTTTGTCTCTCACTTGGAAGTTAATAAGACAAAAAAAAAAACAACATAAAATGCAAATTCGTCAGTCTCCAATGGCAGAAAACCTAAAGGAACAACTTTACCTCTGGCTGTTACATAGCACTGACACTGAAGACTCTTTCCATAAATGTTAAATAAACATTACAGAAAACTTCACCCTATCAATGATTCTTCATTTTGTTATATAACACACACACACGCACACACACACATATTTGATTTATTATTAGACGGTCACTATAGAAACATAAACATATTAGAGTGAGCACATTAATACATAGCTGTGACTTTACAGAAAATTACAGAAAATTAACATCTTCTGACCAGTCAGATGTGATGATTTACCAGCAATGTAGTACAATTTGTTATATAATCTCTGTTAGTATAATTACTTACAATATTCATACAATAGTCTCAGCTTTATTAAACCTACAAAAACATTTAAGAGCACGCCTTAATAATGGTATGTCAGAAGCAAAGCTGTTATAGAACCTAAACTTATTTTTATTTGTTAAATTTTGCAGAATAGCATTCAAGACCACAAAATCAACACTGTTTCACAGCCTTTACACAGCATCAATCAGATAGACTGGTCAAAATCTCTTACTTTTCTCAGCTCACTGAAATGAACCCCCATGTGACTTGTACTAAGACAGTGTGCTTGGCCATGAGGTAATCAAGGCCTAACTAATTTTCCACTTGACAGTACCGAACACACACACACACACACACACAAAAACTGCATGCTCTCCCTCCCTTCTGATACTATTTTCTCTTTCTTACCTTGTTTGTGGTACTCAGCAGTAGTATTTAACAGACTACGCCCTTGGTCTTTGTCACTCTCTCTTCCACAGTTTGACTTTTCTGTCACTTCCTCCTGTGTCTCTGTCATTCGCTTTCCTATACTGTAACACACACACACACACACACACACACACACACACACATCAGTTGAGGTTTGACAGAGCGCCGACTGTTCCTCTTTTAGCTTATTTCTTAAGCGCCCTGTTCATACAGCAGGGTTTCTTTTCCTGTTTTGTACACAGCTTTGAGAAGTAATAAAACAAACAAGATAAAAAACTGCACAAACTTGGTTACACATAAAGCAAGACTGAAACACTGTAAAATAAGAGCTAATCCAGTCAGCAAACTGATATCTAATTAAAAAAAAAAAGAACACAAGTGACAACACTGCTGTTGCTATAATGAAATAATGACAAGATTTTATCTTTAAATAATTTACTGTAACACACAAGTGCACTATGAGCTGTTGTCAAGTGTTGCATAAAATATATTAAGAATCAAAGGTGTGACATCAGATTAGAGGCAAGAAATTTAACTGGCAATGCACTGCCCCCTACTGGACAAAGTTTGAACTACCACACAAATAAATCAGGCAATGTGCACCACTACTTAAATTCTCTGTTGATAGTCTGTATGGATGATGGATAAGACTTTCCCCTGACCATGTCAGCATGTTTCTGCACTGATCTGTAATATCATCAGCTAAGGTCCAGTCAATTAGGAGCCATCCTCTGTGCCCTGCTGAAAAAACCCAATAGAAGCCATCACAGAAATTCTAATGGTTTCCACTACAAATACCATTACAAACCATCAGCTAATCATTAAAACCATTACCATGCCACCACTTGAAGGCGACAGATTACCAGTAGAGACCCACAGGGCCCATTACAGTTTCCATTAAAACCAATATAATTCCCATTATAACCATTAAAACCATTACAAATACTACGAAGGTTTCTATGTTTTTTGTTCAGTAGGGCGAATAAGTATATGGAGACCAATCTCTTTTCTACAAAATGTCAGAGAATTTGACTGAAGTCATCTGTGATCATTTAGTCAGCATTTCCAGAAAGCATCCCATCTCTGGTGCTGGAGCCAGTAAGCGTTTAATTGTAAGGTAGAAATGTAGAAAGGACTTGAGTAATTGTACTTCGTTACTGTAGATTAAGTGTGCTAAGGCTTGTTTTCATGTGACCTCACAAAAACATGTGTACTCCGCTATCCGCCATTTTGATTCACTGCACGTCTCTCTGTGTGTAGTATTTTAAAAGGTAAATATGCCAATTTATGGTATATTTGGATGTTCCAATTGACCTGGTGCAAAAAACAAGTTAATATTATTCAAGATTATGAAAGTTATTATGAATCAGTGCCTGTGACACTAAAGAAAGGCGTAGGTTATGGGAGGCTTCCGTTAATCACAAGGAACTGAGAAGATGGATTGACTGATCTTCTGTGAAACATTGGTAGCGCTTTCGATTTTTTTTTTTTTTTTTTTTTTTACTCTCATGACAAATTAAAATGTTATCAATACGAATTTACGTGGTACATTTCGAACTACCAATTCTTGAATACACATCACCCAGCTTAAGGTTCATTATAGTAAAATGCACTGTTTAACTTATTCATCCTCACAACTCCATAGATATGGTTTATTAATCAAATTTTGATATGAAATGCATAATGTAATTAGACAATCTTAATAAAAATAAATTCTCAACAATATTGACAAACAGCAAAGATCTTCCATCTTCCATCTATCATTTTTTTTTTTTTAACAAATTGGAGAGATATTTTTAAAAGAAATTAAATAAAATATATTGAATTTCAGGCCTATCCACATTACAGGACCAATGCATTCTGTATTTAGCTAGAGAAGCAAAATGGCCGCATAGTTACAAACCCATTGCATTGTGGGTAATTGTGTAGGTCAATACAACCCATACTATATTTTTAGTAATATTTTCTTTGGCTTAGCCTAATAAATAAAATGTGGACATGTAGGAGTTGATAATCATGTGATATGGGAGCCACTAAAAGCTGTAAATGTTCCTCCACACTGAGGAACCAAATAAGAAACCTGGCCCCATACTCAGATATTCCAATCACAGAATCCATGCTGCTCAATCACCCATAATTTAAGAAACACTGACATTAAACCCAGTTTGGCTGACCATTTTTAGGACTGACAAGGAATTGACTTTTACACTGACCCTCCAATTCCTTGAGGTCAACTGCATTGAGTCTTTATATTTCAAAGGTCGAGATTGTCTGGATGGAAGAATGCATTTGGTTCTTTTGCAATCCAATCTGCTCTCAAATCTCATCAAATATTATTGGAAACTTTCTTAGTACACACAATACATTTAAGGCTGATGGTAAATGCTATGTCTGTGATCTCATGGTGCTGACCATAAAAGTAACGTAACTTTCAGCCAGCATTTTTGCTTATGTTATCTAGTATTACAGACAAGGTAATAAAATAGTGTCTGTTTAATGTGCCACGGTCCATAAGCACTGCATTCTGTTTTTAGATAATATGAGTGAAGTTTGGGATGCAGATCTAAAACAGACAAAAACCACAGATTGATTTAGAAACACATTCACATGTATTTTTCAGAACAGTTATGACACATTGACATTTTAGTTTCAGTGTCATGTCTTTTCCAGAACAGATACATTATGATCAAAAGCATTTGCAGTTCCATTGTTTTTCCAGAACACTGATTTACTTACATAATTAAAATATGACTCTGGTTTTTTAAGTGCTGTCTATCTACATATCCTAAAACTAGTTTATGTATATGTATTACAACATACAGGATTATTTCAGGACTTGGTCAGAGTTTTCTAAGTTGAGTGGCAGCCATTTATGCCCTGCTTTATCAACAGTGTAGGGAGCAACTCAACTGGATGCATTCAAGATGGTGTGGTATGTATCAGAGTTTATTGAAGTGGAAAATACACTGAGCATGAAAGCAGCCAAAGACATCCACATGTCGGATTATGCCCTGTATTGAAGCACAGATGAGACTGACAACAGTGACAGTTTTGCAGACTTGCAGGCACCAAGACCTTGAGGTTGCATTTGTAAGTAATGAAGACTCAATGGCACAAAGTAAACTGGTGCCAATATTTGAAATTCTTAAAACACTGCAGCGACCAGCCTTGTATACGGTACAAACATTATCAAGGCTGATTCATGGCTGAATATGAACATTTGGGATTGCAGCTGTACAAAGTTAAGAGTGCCAATCTAAGATCAGGTTTTGCTTTTACAATCAGTTTAATCTCTTACATATTGCATTGCTAAACATTTAAGAAAGGACAGCATTTTTTTGAGAAACAAGCATTTTCAATTGTGTTACATCAAATAACTAGATATACTGCAATTGGATTTGATAGGAGTCAAAGTGTTCTCCATTAGAAAAGAATGTGTGCCATTTCACAGTGAGTTTCAACCACATCCAGACAACCAGAGCAAGAACCAGAACTCTTCTCATCACAACTCCAACTGAGCATTCATTTCCCTGTAAATATAAGGAGCTGATCATAGATAAGCACTCTTACCCAGACTTGTCAGATAAAAACTATTGAAATCTGTGAAAAGTAGGGACCATTTTTGACAAATATTCTTCTACAGAGATACCAAAACCTACGGTTTAGCGTTAGCATTAATAATTTCTGACCGCTTGCTATGGCGATATTGGAGGTACTTTCTGGCTTTTTCAACTAAAATGAAAGTCAAATGTGAAATTCTGGCAGAAAATCCAAAACTCTATTGGAATACAAATACTATAATTTTCAAAACTCGGATTTGTGACATAATAGAAAACTAGAGGGCGAGGATATGGTCTCTGGTCAGTGCAAAAGTGCAGGGTAGAATGTGCTGTTTTTCCTTTATGCTGTTAGTATGGAACCGTCTCAGCCACAGACACATGCTAGTCATGTTGCTGTAAAATTTACCTGCTACAATTTCCTTGTTAGCAATGTTGGCACCTCACTGCAAAAAAAATGACATTTTAGCAAGTTAAAATACCTTCAACGCCTTTTTTTAAAATTTTTTTAAACACACTAATTTCAAGCTTGAAAGTCTTGTTCTATTGGCAGATAATTTTGCTAATTTTAACCGTTTATTTCTAGAAAGAAGCAAAAAGAGGATTTGAAGCTTGAAATTAGTGAAAATGTCTAGAGATAATAATCTTGTATTCGGTTTATTGTAAACTTATAATAGGAAATAGATAAATTTGACTATATTCAAGATATTTTTACTTTCTAAAATGTCATGTTTTTCACTGCTCTGCATCCATAGGCATCAAAACGCACAATATGATGATGATGATATGAATCTCAGAATGGTTGCACCGTTTTGTACTGAATCCATAAAGGTTATTAAAATATGCCATTCTGAGACAGATGAGACTTATAATGATTAGAAGCTGCTGACTAGATGATGTTAGACAAACATCACTGGTACTGGAGTGCTAAGAAGCAAATGTAGCATTGCATGTTATGTTTCACATAACATTTAATGAATAACTAAGGCCTTACACTTAAATAAAATGTTTTGGACATAACGAGGGTGACTGCACAATTTGGTGAGCAAAAATGTTTTGTTTTTTTTTGGAATGGAGTCTTCTTTCCTCTGAGGTCTTGTGGTGGTGTTGAACTGGATGGTGGTAGCCCTGGTTCACTTCTGCTCTCTTGACGATCACCGGATGGCTATGAGTCCGACGTCTATTAGTTTCTGAATCTTCTGAGCGATAACTGGGTTCTTCAGGTGGCTGCAGTGAGGGAGAGATAGGAGACAAGAAAAATCAAGGTTTGAAAGTAGTGCAAAGAATGTGTTACAAGTAAACTTGACATGTCATACTATCAATATACACATATGCAGTGAGATGAAATATTGACCCTACAGGAACAGGAAGCAAAATATGACATATAGTACACACAGCCTACACTTTATATACAGAACAGCAGAAAGCAGAAGGACGGGTCAGGTAATACTGACTATAGGTTTTACAAACAAGTAGAGACTACTAGAGATGGGAAAAATGATTCTTAGGTGCATCGTGATTCCCTTGAACAATTCTGCATCAATGCACAAAATGTACAAAATTGCTTTGAGGAAATGAAACTGCATCAACATGACCAAGCATTTCTCATAAAACACTAGACTAGGGCTATCCAATTACTACAAATCTGCACTTGAGTTTTAATTACTCAAGATTTGCTGTTCAAATGAGACTATCAGACTGAATACTAGAAGCACATGCTACACTATGCTCTCATATTGCATAAAAAAAACAATGTAAGACAACAATCCTGTGCTGTCCCCAATTCCCCAGTTGTTAGGATTCTTAAATATGTAAAAATCTGCTGTAAAAGTCCACTACTTGTACTTCAGGAATAATTTAAATACACTTTATTCCAAATTGCCTTCATATTTACTATACATGCTCATGACTTAGTGTGTAACAATGGTTTTGCTGATCCTACATAAATAGATGCACTACATGCTTAACACAATCTGGCTGTACAGGAATGAATGGGGACACCCAGGAGCTTTAAATTCAGATTGCTCAGTTGAAACTGAAGTGTGTGTGTTTTTTGTACATGAGTGGGTGTGTGTATGTCTTACTCGCTGAGGGCCTGTGGGTCTTTCTGCATCTGCTCCAGGATCATGCGCATGGCAGGGTCACTCATGATCTGCTGCACCTCCGGATCAGCCATGGCCCGCCGCTTCACGTCCTCTGGGTTATCATTCCTCATGGCCTGACTCACCATGCAGCGCTGCATCCCTTCTGTGGCCTCCTGCATGTTCGCATGTGCGCGCACACACACATGATTAAACAGAGAATAACTGCCCGTTCCAAATAAGCAGTTACAGAGCGGGTCTTTCCAGAACATCAATCCTGATACAATCAAGTTGAAATTCTAAATATAAATGGAGTCTCATTCAAGAAGTAAATGCAGCTACACGTTTATCAGCAGCGCCTTCTAGTGTGATTTTGTCAGCTGCCTTCCCGTGTAATTCCAGGGGACTGTCTTTGTTGGTTCTGGGTTACATACTGAAACTGCTACAGCCTATAGCCAAGAAGCCACTCTTACCAGTGAAAGAATTTGAAGTGACTATTCTCCCTTTTTTTTAATAACTTCTTAAAAATAATATTTTTCTGATTTTGTACCTTGGAGTTTGCGTCCAGTTCCAAAGCCTTCTGATAGGCGTCCATGGCTTTGGAGTAGTCCTTCATTGCCTCCAGTGCTGCTGCCTTACGTGTGTATCCTTTAACTACACACAAACAGAAATGAATGTCCATCCAAAAAAATTCTATGAGATTAAAATGAGAGGCAAATCTGGCTTGAATGAAGAGAAAAAAAGTTGAAAGAAGACCAAGGAAAGTTGAAAGAAGACCAACTTCTAAAGTTGAAAGAAGAGAAAAAAAGAAAAAAAAAAGTGATTCAAAGATTGCACTTCTGGGGGTGTTGTTAAAGGAATACGAAAACCTAACCCAAAGCAGAGTTAGTGTGACCACCCCAAAGTTGATTATTTTTCTATCACAGCGAGTCCTGAAGTGTTTCATTCCTCTTGTAGGGCAGCAATTTGTCAACAGTTATATTATTAATTTATCAATCATCTATATACTTTATCTGATTATAGCTATATTTAAATGTTGTGAAACAACTTTGGTTCCTGTTGTCATTGTAAACACTGAAACATATCTGAAGACACACTTACTGAAGGTGGGTTCCAGTCTGATGCAGTCCTCACAATCCTGTAAAAGACAAACCAGAACTTCATGTGTCTAAAGATCTAAATGTGTGCATATGTGTAATTGGTGAAGAGTTAGCCTGAGCATTAGTGCGTTATCCTGTAATGAACCTTGAGGGCCAGCTGGAACTCCAGTAATTTGGTGTAGCAGGCTGCTCTGTTGCTGAAGAGCTTGGCATCATTAGGGTTTCTCTTTATGGCCTCAGTGTAGTGCTTCATAGCCAGGGGGTAGTCACCTACACAACACACACATGACAGACAGCACAGGGATATAGAATTTTATTCTCAAATCCCAAAACAGTACATTTCTAATCAGAATTTATAGCCAGTTTATTTATTTCATATACATTTTCACTTAAAATCAGGATGCTTTACTAGTGAAAGTAAATTCAGAGCCATCTAAATAGAGATGTGCCTTCATAAGATTACATTTTTTTAAAAATAAATTTCAGTTATTCAAGCTCCTGTATGCACACACCTTTCTGAAAAGCCTCATTGCCCTTGTTCTTCTCCTCCAGTGCCAGCTCTGGGTTGATATATGCCAGTTTCTCCTGCTCCTTCACTATCTTCTCTGCCTGTTGAGGTAGGATGCAATCAATTCATTTAATTAATGACTACATTTTTTTTTTCTTTCTCAGATGGTCCTGAAAAAAATGTTCCCCATTACAAGGCTCTTTTTGACTAAGCCCTAGCGGTATTCTCTGGATGTGTATTCACACTGCAAACCCACCTGCTGACACTTCTTCAGCACCTCAGGGGTGCGATGCTCTGTCAGACTTTTGTTAAAGAACTGAATGGACTCCTTATACCTCTCCTGTTTGAAGTAGGAGTTTCCAATCCTGGCATAGGCCCTGAGAGAGATGACAGTCAGGTAACAGTGAAAAAATTTAAAATACATGTACAATAGTGTGTAGGAACCACGTAATTTACTGCCAGTATAACTTGAGCGGTCAATTTAGCTTTCTCAAAATATAGATCTAACATCAGTAGGCTATTGTTGATGAGGCATATCCATGTGGGCAGAACATGAATGTGTGTATGAAATAACACTGGATTTATATAACTGCTCAACTCACTCTAATTTAGCAGTGGAGTTCAAGAAAAACGCAATGTAAACACATTTACTTGGCAATTTGTCTGTAGTCCTCACGATTTTCACGTCCCACCTCGATGGCTTTCTCACAGAGCTCTCTACACTTGTCAAACTCTCCCTTCTCAAAGAACACAGCTGAAATAAAAAGAAGAGAAAAAGAATACAAGCTCTGGGTTAATGTATGTAAACGTAAGAGAAATTCCAACAAACTTGCAATAAATTAGGTCATATTAACTGTTTAGAAAAAAGATCTAATAAAAGCTTGTTTTTAAAGGTTAATACCACAGTAGTAGATTTTATAAATAATACTAATAATAATAATAATAATAATAATAATAACAAACACCATGTAGAGTTTAAAAGTGTCCATTTTCTCAGGTCTTCATTAAATTTCACTCCTTCTCAACACTTCCTTGACAAAGTCACATTTTGAGTTTGCATTGAGTTTGAGTGTCTCTGGGTATTGGGACAAATTAGAAAGCCTCAATTTTTTTCAAGACATCAATGTATTTTTTCTTACGCAAGTAAAATATATGGCTGGACTTTTACGGTTTTATGCAGTGTGGAAAATTCTGTGATATAATTAGTTAATTTTTTTCTGTGCTTGTGCATGCATCTTAATAAAATCTGGAGATGGTGGGCAAAAGTGATAGAATACTACCTTTTAAGGCATTTATTATTAGGATTTAAGCATTACGAAGTCCCCCTTATAACCTCTTGCTCAATTTTGATTGTGTGCCGTAAAGACAGAGAAATACTGTAGGAGTTTATAATATAAATACAATTAAATAAACACCACTGTTGACCTGTTCAGCCCCATGCAATTTGCTAAACAGCGCCATTAGCACAGCCACATAATGATTTAATCATGCTTCTCCTGCTGTGTAGCAAAAATAAACAAATTAGCCTGACCGTGGAATTTACATATAGCCATTTGAAACATGCTCATATCGACTTATGACTGAGACAAAATCCAATAATAGAGCTCAACAGTGGAGAGATAAGAACCTTGCTGAAGGGCTCTAGAAAACCTCACAACCTTACCAACTGAGTCATGACTGCCTACATCTGTGAAATTCCACATACAGTAGCTTTAAAATTCCTAATTAGAGCATGCTCTCTTGAATAACTAACTAAAACAAGCAGCTTGACTGGGCCAGGAAAATAATTGTCATGCTGCCGCATATATTATGTGTAAGCGTGTAAGTGTATGTTGTAAGGATAAGAACAATTCAATGACAAGAGAAGAAAAAGGGGTGTGCGTGTGTGTGCGTGTGTGTGTGTTCTTCTCATACCAGCCTGATTGGACAGGTAGGTCATATTAGTGGGGTCATGCTTGCATGCCTCTTCATAGTGTTTGAGTGCAGTCTCAAATTCCTTCTTTTTGTATGCTGCATTGCCAAGTTCCTTCTCCTTCAACGCCTGTAAGAGAGATCAAGGCTACATCAGACATTACCTCTATCAAAGCTACACCCAGTGGGATGTTCCAGATGACAAATGACACGTTTTTGCCTGACCACAGTGTGCGGATCAGACAGTTAAGAAATAGTGCACGTCACCATAGCAACCACAGCAAAACAGTTAAACTTGAAACACACTGATGTGTTACTTTTTCCCCCTGCAGCAATCCAACAAATCTCTTCTGCTGGATATTTGTCTCCAGTTTTCCTCAATCTGGATTCTCAAGTCTTCACAAAGGTGCCAACAGTGCTAATCAGAAAATCCTAGCAGGCAGGGTGAAAAAATGGCTTTTTACCACAAAAACCATAGTGTGTGTTGGTGAATGAGATATTTTTTTGTTTTACTTCTAGATGTGTGCTAAGCAACAGTGAGAAAACAGTAAGGCAAAGGTCTGGTGTGAATGGTACTTGGCGGCTGCTCCATTTTTCTCTCCCAACATAGTCCCGTCTATTTGGCTTCTACTGGCTAATAAGACCAACTCTTGTGAAATCACAGGTCAAATATCCACTTTGTCAGTACCACGCGAAAGTAACCGCTACGAAAAGAAAACATACATCTTTCATGTCTTATGTTACTGGGGTTTCCATTCGGCAAATTTTACTTGTGTGTGGTCTAAGCACTGCTTTAACTAAGCAAACAAATAGAAAAGCTTTGTTTTCAGGTGTCTCCCAAGGGGTCAAAAATTGTAAAATGCTACACCTAAATCTTAGACGTTGGCACCTGTGTGTTCAACAGTGAGAAATGAGTGAGTAAAAAACTGCTAGCTAACAGCACAGGTAGTGGAAATAATCACTGCACAAGAGGCAGAATTTGTTGGAATTATACTGGGGAGGAATCTGTATGCATAAAAACAATTACTCATTACATTTTATGTAATATTTAGAGTTTGTACCAATCTCTTGTTCTCTGGCAGATCTTCCTCTTTGGGAGGGGGTGGGGCTGTCTCTTTGGGTTTAGGTGGAGGGGGCGGAGTCGGCTCCTCCTCTTCCTCCGTGCCAGCCAGGTCAAATCCAAGCAACACTGAAAGGGTTGTCATCACACGTGGGTCCTGCAACTTTCTACAGAGAAATATATATAAAGAGAGGACAAAAAATGATCCTGTCACACAGAGACAGAAGTCAGAGGCAGAGAATGATGGATGAAAATTGGAATGGACAGCGTGTAGAAAAGTTAAAGGGAAGTGAGTGGATGAGCTAGACAGGGTGAGAACTGAATGTGTAGCAAGAAAAGAGAGAGTAATTAAGGAGGATAGCACCAAAGTGTAGGCTTGTGGGATTGACAGCTAGACGGATAGCAGTGTGGGAAGAGAGAGAGAAAAAAAAAAAGAGACAGGAGTAAAAGGACTAAAGAGGAAAAGAAAGAAAGAAAGAAAGAAAGAGTTTTCACGTTTTCTTGTAGGCTGAAGAGCTGGGAAGACAGACAGCTAGCGCGATCTGGCAGATCAAACTTGTCAGAGGGAAATATTAAAACAGAGAGTGTGAACACTTACGTGCCGAGTTCAGACGGTTTCTGGCGGAGCTGTTCAAGCAGCTCTCTGTAGCTGGGGTCAGACAGCAGGGCTCGGGTTCGGGGGTCCCCCTCTAACTTCTCATACAAGTTGGGGATGGCGAAGGGGTTCATCATCTTCTTCTCTATAATGCGGGGACACATTATTGACGAGTGAAGCAACAGGACAAAAAGATAGAGGACAAATATACAACTTGTTAAAATACAACTTTTTAAAATGCAATAACTTTCTGATAGATCAGAGTGCAAGAGATGTGATGCTTTTTTTTGTTTCTCAGTATGGTTCATTAAAGTTGGGCTAGTTGTCGATGCTAGTGCAGCATAAGTATCGTCATTCATTCTTAGTAATTTGCCAACTCATCTAAGGGAAATGTCGATATTCTTCATGGTTTTGTCTCATTCCCAGTCACTGTGCCTTGATGGTGTCAGTTAAAAAAAAAAAAAAAAAAGTTAACAGCTGCCAGCAAAATGATTAGCCTTATTGAGCATTCATACCTCCCAGTTGCCTAGCAACAATGTTCTCACAACCTTATTCACTTGAACCATGAGAGTGTTGTGCTAACCTTTCCATGTCAAAATTACAACTGTGAACACACCATAAAATCCACAGATTTGGATTTCAAATCTGTCATTCATTGTAATGTGGGGTGTAATTAAATCACTCTGTTATTACAATCACGTAAGTGTGTGTACCTGCTAGTCGTGCCTCGATGCTCTGAAGCCCATCTTTTAGCTGCTGGTTGGATGGCTCTTGCCGGAGACCCTCCTGATAGGTTAATTTGGCATCCTCAAGCTTTCCTAGAAACTCCAAGGCTGCAGCCTTTCGTGAGTAACCCTGAAATAAACACATCAGAGAAATCAAATATGTTAAGGTTCTCTGTTCTGCTAAAAGCACAAACTCTGGTGATTTAATATTTTATCATTATAACCTTCAAGGTTATTGTGTCGTAAAGACAAGTTTGAGATTAAGAAAATCAATTTCAGACAGTGAATTTAAAAAAAAAAAAAAAAAAATCACAGTCAATATTATCTCTGCATTCCCTGCCCAACCTGCAAAGGTTTTTGAACATGTAGAGGTTTTATTACAGTTTACCCACTACTGGCAATTCAATAAGGAAAGAATTAAGCAAGCAACATATCAAATGCCTAAACCTTTGTATTTAAGGAAGGCATCACTGTCCACTCTCAGACTTTAATGAGACTCTAAATTAGCTCTTTATTAAAAGTCTACATGCTGTGTGCTACAAAGTGTCTAATTAAAGTGATCCAGACCGGATTTTTTCAGATCTTTTACCAAGAAATTAAACAGTCACTTAGTTCTTAGTAAATTTTCTTTCTTTTAAAAAATTTTTCTTGACATTTAACCAAAAATGGTAATACAGGGAGGTCAAAAACTTTTGACTGGCAGTGTATTACAAAACACAAACCAGTAAAACCAGCAACTGTGTGTGTGTTTTTAATATGTTGCAATGTAAATACTCAGCTAGATGGCAGGACTTCAAATTGTTGTTGTATCTAAAACACCATTAAGGTTAGTAAGAGACTATAAGGTCTTAAACCTTTAGGGTCAACCCATTAACGAGCCGTGGGCTTCCTCTCTATTCAGCTTGATAATGGACCACTGGATGTCAGCTGTGTTGGAAAACAGGAATTAAGCAACTATACTCAGGAAAACAACAATGAAGCTGTTGTGCTTTTCCATCACTAGGCTCTCAGAGCTGATATAACAGTGCTAAAGAGCCCTCAAAAGCACTAATAGCATCATTTACCTTGCCCCAGTCTGGCTTGATCTTAATGGTCTGGCACGCGTCCTTCAGGGCGTTCTCGTAGTCTCCTTTCTTGGCATAGGCAGCAGATCGGTTGCTGAAGAGGACATGGTTGTTTGGGTCCAATGCCAGAGCCTCGGTGTAGCAGCGCACTGCTTCATCAATCTTCCCTGCGCTCAGCGCCTTATTACCTTGGTCTTTCAGCTGAGATACCTGAGAGCAGAAAGGCACACGTATAGTATCACATTTCGAAAACAAGTAAAGATTAACTGTGAGTGCATTGCACTCTGTGGATGATTTATAAGTATGCCTTCTAAAATATGTCAACTGTGGGGACAAATACTAAAAAATAGCAATCATCAAGCAAAATAGGCAGAATCTGACTACTCTGGTGTAAGGTGATGGTTCATTTGTGTTATAGTTTAGCTTGGAAATAAACCTGAAACATGGGAATTCATGATGATTACCTTTTCATTAATATTAAGTAAGAAATAATACATGTGGGGGCGTGCTGTTGTAGGAATATAATCAGCGACAGGGTGGTGTAATGCAGCCCAACGTGAAGCGGGGTTACATATGTATAAAACATAACAAGTAGAAACAGGTGCTGTGACACTAAAAAGCACTGAGCTATTTTCTACAACTGCAATTTTCCAAGCAGGTGAGAATGCTTCAAGTATCTACTGTTTCTTGGAATTTATAAAACTTAATGGGCCAAAGTCAACAGGAGGATAAAATTTAGATACAAACTGAAGTTTGTTCCAACACTTCTACCAAGCTCCATGTTAAAGCCAACATGAAGTGTACGATGGCAGATGTTGAGAATCTCTTGCACTGCAATTTAAACAGGTCAGATACAGAGCGCTCTGCCTGTAGACCTTACAGTGCGTGAAACACACTGACCAAACGTGCTTCACTTTCAGCTTCTTTCACAGGTCTCTACTGGAATGTGCTTTAATGTAGCTCTTCCATAGTGGGTTATAAAATAAAGATTGGGGACTGTCACATTTTGGTAACACTTTACTTTAAGGTTCCCTTGACTGACAATATTTAGTACACTAATGGTAAATTTTAGAAGTGTGGATGAAAAGCATGTATTCATATTTATACCTGGAGACCAGCACGAGTTCAGTAAATTCTCAACATTTCATTAATATTTTAACAATTGTTATTGCACGTGTTAACATTACTTATGAATTTTATGACTTGTTAATGTGAAATAATGCACTAGATGTTGCTAGGTAATGAAACCTTAAAACATATTTGTGTGAAATGGTGTTTTATCTTTTTTTTGCAGTCAAATTTGTTTCACTGCATCTTTAATAAAAATTAATTGATGTTAACTATATACTTGTCTAATGCCAGCCACGCTGAACATCCAATGATTTTATTTCACATGAATGAATGCAAAAGATTCTACATTTATCTTCACACAAAGCAAGGACGCTGCATCAGCACATCTTTCACGTTGGAAGAGAAGTGCCTAAAATATTGTCGCGTGGGTTGGGGCTGTTTCTTTGCCCCCTCTCCTGTGTTATTGTATTAATGTATTCATGTTACTTGAACACTCATTGGTCGAGCCAGATCACCCAATTATATTACCAAACACAAGGGAGGGAGCCAAGAAACATCCCCAACCCACGCTACACTATTACTAATATTTTAGCTGGTGGTGATGGAGGAAGGTCTAGGCTTCCAGGGGTGTAGGTTAATATCAGAGAGTCCAAAACGCCTATGTGCTACAGATTCGTACATCAAGTGGCTCATCTGCCATTTTTTGGCGTGTTGAGCGGACCTCATACCAGCAAACTCTGATGTTAAAATGTGACTCTCCTACACCAAATGTGGGAAAGTTGGCAGATACGTTACTGTTAAATAAATATAAGAGAATATAAAAATGCATATAGAGATTCATTGGTTTGCTATCTATGGTGACAGAACAAGGGGGTGTTCCCAATTTGTATATTCATGAATATTCATACCTCTGGCAATTTTAATAAGTGCATCCATGGTAAAGTTCATTTTAGTACTTTAAACTTTAAACGTCAATCAATGTATGATTCTATAGAGATTGTTTTGAGATACATGGATGCTTTAAAAAAAACAAGCTGTAATGAGTGTAAAACTCTTTATTTTGAGGGTCAAGTGCAGGACTACACCTGTTCCTCCATGTGTGTGAGAAATGCCACTGACAGCTGAACACTGACAGCAGCCACATTCTAGCAAGCAAGCTGGATAAAATTTAAATCTAGATAACAAGATAGCAAAATCTTTTCCTTCTCTTAAAGCCTGCGATTGTCAGGTTTATACTCTTCCATCCCTGTCTTGATAAACTACTGCAGGTAGTTAACTTAAGTAAATTGGCTAGCTAGGAGCTCCAAGTGATCAAACAGTACACATAGTTATCAAACAGTACACAGTTAATAAGCCTTTAACAAACAGCTGTTTTATCCTCACAAGACAGAAAGTAACAACTTCTTTACGCTCTCATGAAGATAACAGGACATGCTGTTGATCCACTCCTGAAGATGACCTCCAGACCAAACTCAGCACCTGGACCATCTAGAAAGTTCCAGATGAATCGAGCAGCTAACTAGCCTGACCTATTCGTGGATAATTGTTTTGTTTTTGGAGAAATGCACACATGTGCATATGCTGTAAGTAAATGTATAGACTGTAACACAGGTCTGTGAGCATGCAGTGACACTTCTGAGGTTTCTCAGTGCTGCACATCTCGGTAAATGCGCTAGCGAGTTAGCTAACCTAGGCTCTTATAGGCTTAGCTATGTATGTGATACTATGTACTGTTACACGCTAGGTCAGTTGCTCATTATTATTCGCAATAATAAACTGACTATGCGAAATTAAAGAAACTAGCAAGCTAATCTGGCAGTTTTACATCTCTTAAGCTTGTATCCTAGCTAGCTAGTAAACTAGCATCGTGGCTAACAATGAGCACTACTGCAGTGCCGGTGTTTTACAGACAAGTCAATTCATACAAGACACGAAAAATTAACCAGTATCAAATAATTTAGCGCATGGATATAAGCTGTGCAGAATTTTATTAATAATGCGTATTTATTTGAGAAAATAAGGCTAATTCGCGATACTTACTTTCTCCATGGTGTAACCATGAGGTTCCAGAAACTACTGTGAGACGACAGTGGTGAGGCCCCGCCCTCTCATAATATCAGCGCTGCCGAAGAACCGGGTTGCCATGTTCATCTCTAAAACCCCCTTTACATCTTCAAGTCTGTCACTTTATGTCTGTCAGAATATTTAAAAAAGAAAAAAACATAGTCTTTAATTTTAATTATTTAATTCGCAAAATAAAACATTGCACTTTCTATGATGAAATTGCAGTATGAAGTTGGGTTTACACAGAAACTCACGTGACAAATTGCTTGTGCCAACACCATGGCAACCCACTCACTCCATACAGGAAAGTAAACCGCCTCATCAGCAAGCGTTCACTTTTCGCATCGCTTATGACGCGCACTCTTCTCTCATTGGTTATTCGACGGCACGTGGTTATGTTTCAACGAATCAAAAGTCAGTACGCTGCCGCTGAGGAGAGAAATGTGTAAGAAAGTGCCAGAAACATTGAGTATGCTCTTAAGGAAGGGATCCTCAACTGTTTACAGCCAGATATTTCTTTTAACAGTGATAAATTAGATTTTTAAAAATTTATAAATACACATAAAAACACATAATTTAAGTAATCAAATATTAGTCTCATTATTTAAATGTGTACCAACAATATTCTGGAACACATTTTTATTAAAATGATCATTAAATTAAGTCATTATTCACCACAAGTCCTACTTGCTTTTCTGTTATTCAATTCAAGTGACCTGTTATTTATGGAAGTAACTATAAGAACTCAGAAATAAATATAATAATTTGGGGAACCCAGACCCCTCGGTAAGAACCATGGCTCTAAGGCTGAACACACTTCAAGAAACGGATAAAGTCGTTGTTAATGAGAGAGTGCAAACACTGTCTATAATTTCAAATTACTGGAGCTAAGTTATTATTAGTCACTTTATTAATAATAATAATCATCATAACAGTAACCACATACTTAAACACTCTGGAGATTTTACATTCACACCTAAAAATCTGTACAGTCAGTTGTTTACATCAGATTGTTTAGGCCCATGGTTTCCACAGTGGGGTCCAGGGTTCCCCAGGGGTCCATGAAGCATATCCAGGGAGCCCAATAAATAAAATATAATAACACATATTTGCATAATGTGCTTAATATTTGAATAGCTGTATAATATTCATAAAATAAACCAATGCTGTAATAAATAATGGGGTCTGTTGAATCACTGGAAGGGTTGTAGCAAACTCTGTACACACTATATAGCCAAAAGTATGTGGACACCTGACCATCTCACACCTATATGTGCTTGCTGAACATCGCATTCCAGATTTAGTCCCCCTTTGCAGTTATAATAACCTCCACTCTTCTTTTGGAGGCTTTCCACTAGATTTTAGAGCGTGGCTGTGGGGATTTCTGCTCATTCCAATGACCAGACTGGTTTTGAGCTGACAGGAACTCAATAGTAACTCAAATAAACACTCTTAACAAGTATGATGAAGTATGAAGTATGAAGAATGCATACCTTGAGGTAGATGAGCTACAACAGTAGAAGACCGCATCAAGTTTCACTTCTGTCAGCCAAGAACAAGAATCTGAGGTTATCATGGGCACAGACTCACCCAAACTCGACAGTTGAAGACTGGAAAAAGACAGGTGATTTTTTTTTTCTAATCTTCAACTGTCCAGTTTTGATGACCCTGTGCCCATGATAGCCTCAGATTCCTGTTCTTGGCTGACAAGAGTGGAACCTGATGTGGTTTTCTGCTGTTGTAGCCCATCCACCTCAAGGTTCGATGTTTGTGCATGCTGAGATGCTTTCCTGCTCACCACAGTTGTAAAGAGTAATTATTTGAGTTACTATATCATTCCTGGCAGTCTGGCCATTTCCTCTGATCTCTCTTATCAATAAGGCATTTCCACCCACAGAACTGTTGCTCACTCAGTGTTTTTTGTTTATCGCACCATTCTGTGTAAACTCTAGAGACTGATTGTGGCATGGTTGTTGGTGCCAGAATGGCTGGTTGAAGTATATCATAAACTGTTGATCTCCGGGGAATTTCACACACAAAAAGTCACAGAGGTCACATTTGACCTGAAGCACTTGACCTGTATCTACGTGATTTTATGTGTTGTGTTGCTGCCACATGATTGAATGGCTGGATAACTGCATAAATGTGCAAGTGTCCACGCGTTCCTATTACAGTAGACAGTGAGTGTATATTCTTTATGGCACTTACTTTCTTGGCTCAATCCATAAGTCACAGATAGGCATACAGACTCAAGCTAGAAACACAGGCAATACCCAAACTCTTCAAATTCTGTTTCAGAGAGCCATTTTATCTTTGCAAAATCTTTGCGGTGGGTTTGAGGGCATTGCTTCAGCTAAGAGCACAGATTTTATCCTTCTTATTCCACTCACATTTTCATACTGCTGTGTCTGTGGTCTCACTGATTACAATTACTGATTCTCTGTCTTATCTCTCTCTCTCTCTCTCTCTCTCTCACACACACACACACACACACACACACACAACCACACTGTGCTGTAGCTGTTAAGTCGGTCTGATTGAGAAGCAGCTCTCACTCAAAAGCTCTCACACTTCACGAAACAGCGCCAGCTGCAATCAATATCACACTTGCTTGCCAAAATCCCTGCCATTTTTTCTCTCTCTCTCTCTTTCTCTCTCTCTCTCAATCTGTTCTGTCTGAGATTCATATTATATAAAAGGTAGGGTCAAATATATTAAAGTAATGTGATTAAACTACACCTTTGTGCCATATAGCCTAAAAGAGACAAACAGACACAGTACTAGTGGAGACCTTATTGTAATTAATTGTTTATAATGAATTATTTGTAACCACATTTTCAATTAGTCCCAGATTTCTATAAATGACCTTTTGCTCTGTAAATTCTCTCAATCAGTCAGTAAATTTGGCTGATCTGAACAACCATTCATTCATTCACATGCTCTGCCTCTCATTGATTCCTTCATTAATTCATTCATACATTCATTGTAGTTTCCTTCATCATACAGATGAGGGCAATGTTTGCCTGCATACTGGAAGTGGTGTTACATTTTAATTCACAACACCCATTGTAGAACTGATTTCTTTTGTCTGACAGTCTATTCAAGCACATGTGTGCTTTTGGTGGATGTATTCGTCATGTTTTCAGGGCTAAATAGCCTCATGATGAGAATACATGGCAATTTTGGTGTGGTAGCCGTGAAGAAACATACACTGATTAAAAGAGCCAAATGATTTCCTTTTGTATATTGAGGTTAAGGCTATAGTAACACACAAGACAGTTGACAAATTAAAAAAAAAAAAAAAAAAACCTGATTCTGGTGGCATATTGCTAGCATGGTTTGGGCCCATTTTTCCCCTCAGGAGGAAGCACCACTGTGAATCAATGCAAATTTCTTCTTACTGATCATCTTTATTCTATGATGAAGCACTGCTGTCCTCTTCCTGTCCCCATCCATAGGGCAAAAGGCTCATTGAATGGGTTGATGATGAAAATTATGTAAATCATATGCTATGGCCTTCAGACGTCACCAGACCTCAAACTAACTGAACACCTATGCGAGATTGTGGAGTTGCATGTTAGAGAGCAGTCTCCACCACCATCATCAAAACACCAGTTGAGGGAATATCTTTTGGAAGAATGGTGTTCATCACTCCAGTACAGTTCTTGACAGACTTGTAGAATCAATGTCAAGGGCACTGAAGCTGTTCTGGTGGCTTGTCAAGGCTCAGTACCTTACTAACACACTTTATGGGTTTTTTTTCCTTTAATTTGTCACCAAAAAAAAAAAAATCACACAGAGAGAGTAATACAAGATTTATCTTGAGTGTGTGTGTGCATGTGTGTGTGAGTGTGCACATGAGTCACTTGGCTTGACATCTTTCATTATGATGTATACCACTGCAGTATGTGTAATGTATGGCTGTGTATATTCATAGCCTGTCATGCTTCAGCCATTTCATGTGCAATAAAAAATCCAGCTAAATGCATTCTGAATCAAAACCAAATCATGCAAATGTGATACTGAGACTCTTTCAGTAATTACTTACAATTTTCTTTATTAATTATCAATTTACATTCTCAGGATCAGGCTTTAACTACATAATAATAATAGCACTTTTCTACAGGTCAGTGCAGTATGGCATGGTACATTTACTAATCTGAATCATGAACTATCCATGCCCTGGGTGAGGACCTGCTCCCTGAATGTTGTGCATTGGTGACATCATTAATCATGTGATGCTACTAAACACTAAGCAGAAATGGAAAAGCTTTAAGGAAGGAAGCTCTGCAGACAGAGACAGTCGAATGAGTGTGTGTTCCTCATATGTTTCTTCTGTACTGTAATTAAATTTCTGCTTGCTTCATTTAATACTGGAATTTTTAGCACCTGTGCATTTTGCACTATGGCCCCATTCCCCTAGGAAAGGTTTCAGTTGTATGGTTTTTTTGTACCCGTTCCAGATCGGTGCCTGTACTTGGGGGTGTGGCCATTAGTGCTGTTTTTTTGCCCGTTGGTTATGCATACAGTGGGGTCCAAAAGTCTGAGACCACATTGAAAATCTGGGAATTTTTTTTTTTCATTTAAAATTGGAAATAAACAAGGTTTTAGAATTTTGAAATATTTGAAATGAAGAAAGTAAATATTCAATATCTTGAATTATTTAATATTTAAGATTTTGCACTATTTCTAGGTTCCTATTTAAATGTAAGCAAATTGGTGATATTGAAAATGTTAACTGCTTTGTGCAAAAGGTCAGATTTTCGTCATGCCTAATCTCTTCTATTTAAATATGTATTCAGATGACACTCTGATGGATTTGATTTAAAATGGATCAGAAAGGTTTGCACAAACTTGTGGAATGCTAGCTCAAGTGCACACTGTCATTAAAGCAAAAAGGGGACATACCAAATACTAAGAAATTCATGTAAATATTTCAAAGATTTTACTTTTCACTCAAGTTGTTGTCAATAATATAATTTGTAATGAAAATGTTTGTATTAAATTAGAAAAGAATGCAAAAAGAAGAATTTTCACTAGCGCTCTCAGACTTTTGGACCCCACTGTATGAAGTTAAACAACATGAAACACCATACACACAGACAAAGTCAATAAAAACTCACAGAAAAAAAAAACAAAACAGAACAGTCTGCTTCATTTGTTCTGTGAAAAGAAATGCTATACTATTAGTACTACCACAGCGGCAAAGGCACAAATGCACAAACTAAATGTAATATGTTCACTTTCTGATGGCAAAATATTAATTTTGTGCAAATTTTTCATTTTGTCAACTTAATTAAAAAACAAGCAATTCATCAGCAAACATTTATTTCAGCTGTTATGTTCAGAATAAAACATGACAGGTCATGCTGTTATAACAAAATAATCAACAGTGAGGTTGTGTGATGCGGCCTGATGCAAGGTGTAGTTACTGTTGAAGTTATTATATTATTTTCCAATAATAGCACATCCCAAAGGGTTTTAGTTTGCCAATTATTACAATTTCTAATTTATTAATGGACAAAATGTACTTTTCATCCATTTAATGTTGTGGAAAGCTTGTGAGACAGTTCTTGAAATTACTTATATTTTAGTAGCTATAGACAATCATTCCCTCTCTTTTTTCTCTCTTGAAGTTAAGAAGACAAAAAAATGCAGCCTGTCTTGTTACCATCCAAGTTAGAACAGTCTCCCATCTCAGAAAATGTACTGACACTGGAGACTCCTTCCATAAATGTTATATAAACCTCTCCTTACAGAAAGCTTCACATATTAACAAACAGCCTTTTTTTTTGTTAAATAACGACACATTTTTTAATCTATTATTTATTAGCTGTAGATTATGTGGAGCGTCTGCCATTCAAGTCCCTGTTTAAGATGTTATTATAGAAATGATAACATATTAGAATGAGTGCATTAATATAAACCTGTGATTTTAATTACAGCTTGCTGTGATCAGCACCCTCTGACCAATCAGTTTTGAGAATTCAGCAGTGCTGTGGTATATATGCTATTAACTAAGCGGTTAACAGCTGAATTATTGCACAACATGATTATAACTCATTTGCTTTAACTGTCATCATGGTGACCATTCCAGTCAACTCTCTAGTTGACGGAACATAAGCTAGAATTTCAAGTAGCATTGGTTCCTGTTTAGGCCAGTCCTTGTTTTTGAATTTGCAGTAGAAAATAGCATTGGAGTGTTTGCAATGCCACCTCTCCACTCTGCTTTGCCTCAAACTGACAGTTCCAGGATCGCAGCACTGGGAACCCGAGGAGTGTTGAGGGAAAACAAGGAGTGTAGGGAGCTCCGATCTGTCTGTCCCATCACCAGTCATTAAAATCAACACTAGCATGCCAGTGTAACCCTAATGAGTCCACCAACTGTTTTGACAAACACACTGATGGTTATGTAAAAAGCTCTTTAAGGCATGGGTAGGTGCCTGTGTGTATTTATGAATGGTTGTAATACTGAGTGACAAGCCACTGCACTGCTAAATCCACTGCACTGCTAAAACTGAAAAAAAGGTGTGCAGCTTCCATCACTTCTCAGCTTTGGTTTGTGTAATACCTGCTGTAGAGACGACAAATCTGTAGAAAAGGCAGTCAGTAGCAAGTGATATTTCATCAGCAAACCTATACTTATATCTGCAAAGTGGCTTCTGTTCTTAAAGCGTGTGAGAGAGAAAGACAGTTTGATAATGTGTATGACTTCTGTGCTCATTCACAGTGTTGGACAGGGTGTGTGTGTGTGTGTGTGTGAGAGAGAGAGAAAGAGGGAGTCTTTCACAGCCCAGTGCACAGCTAGATTGCCTGCAGAAGAAGCGACAGCATGAGGAGAAAAATGAGGGAGGTAGTGCCAAAAAGAGAGCGAGAGCCACACGCAGAAGAGGGCACGGGGAAAGAGGGGTGGAGCAGGTGAACGATAAACGAGTAAAGACTGGGGGAGGAAGGTGGGGTGGCATTGGAAAAATTGTAAAATAGAAACAGAGAGGGATGGACGATGAGTTGTTCTCCCAACAGGGAAAGAGAGGAAGCCACACAGGAGGGATGAAGAGAAAGCAATGAAACTGGCAAATGAGATAAAGAGAGGGAGTGAGCACAGTTATGGAGGAGAGAGAATGAGGGATTTCAAAATGAAAAGAGAGGAAAGCAGATGATTATGAGGCACCATTTAGGCTATTATTCAAACTTAATCTCTTATATACATGCAAAATGCTTTCACACAATCAGCACTTCACCTCCCACATAAGCACAAAATCCTCTCAGATTCACCATTTTACCAGCTTCAACTGCATTTATATTCACAAATTTATAACTCTCATGAGCATAAAATCCTAAAGTCATCCCATATTTACTATTTTATTCCTTCCATAGACACAAAATTCTTTTAAATACACCAAAAGATCTATTGCGTAAGGGAAAAAAATGACAAACTGCAATTGTACTGACCACGGTATCATTGTAAAAAAGTTATATTTTTAGAAAGTGCTTGGACCAGTTTGTATAAAACTATTATATAAAAGATTTTAACAGATTATGTGAATATCAAAAACACGTTTCCAGCATAGTTATGCCTGTACCTTTAAATATTTACCATTTCACTTACTACATAAGCATAAATGCTTTTACGTTAACAATTTTCAACCTCTCACATGAAAATAAAATACTCTAACATTCACCATTTTACCTCCCGCATGAAAATATAATGCTCTTACATTGACCATTTTCATCTCACATGCAAATACAATGGTCTTACGTTCACTATTTTACTTTTGCACAAAACTACCATCTTATGTCTCACACAAAATAAAATGCTCTTACATTCACCATTTTAACCCTCACATAAAAACAAAATCACCTTAAGTTTACCTCTCGCATGAGAAAATAAAATGAAAATGAAATAAAAGGTTCTTACAATTTTACCTCTTGCATGAAAATAAAATGTTCTAACATTCACCATTTTACCCCTCGCAAATAAATCAAACATTCTTTCATTTAGCATTTCACCTCTCACGCTAAAATAAAATGCTCTTACATTTGCCATTTTCCCTCTTGCATGAGAAGTTCACCATTTTACCTCTTACATGAAATTAAAATGCTTTGAAATTGTCCATTTTACATCTCACACAAAAATAAAATGCAGTTACACTCACCATTTTACCTTTCACATAACAATAAAATGCCTTCACTTTGCCACCCCCATGAAAATAAATTGCTTTAATATTTACCATTTTACTTCACGTATTGATATCTTTAGAGTGTTATGTGTATGTGACAAGTAAAACTAGTGTGTTTTCAAGGTAAAACAAGTGTATACGAGAGCATTTTGTGTGTGAAAGGGAATATCAACCTTAATGGCACCTCACAAGTAAGAGATGGACAGCAGTAGAGATTAGGAACACAGAAAGAGAGAGAAAAAGAAAGCATATGAGAGAGCAACAGGGAGAGAAATGAAGGCTAGAAACAGGGAGGAAAGACGACAGAGTGTGTATTGGTGTGGCAGGGCCATCGATTGATTTATTCTGGCTGCATTGATCAGAGGACAGCACTGGCTGTGTGGGGAGTGTGTGTGAGGATTAAACCAGTGGCTTGTGTAATGAATAGTCCATGTGCACCAGGGATAGAGTGAACAGTATATCAAAGCTGTGTGTGTGTGTGTGTGTGTGTGTGTTTGCACGTGTGTGTATGAGAGAGAAAGAGAGAGAGATGTGAGGTGAGAAGCTGGGAAACATTAGTGCTAGATCACAGCTATATGGAAAACTCTGATAGCTTTCACAAAACAGAGACAGGAAGCAGTGTGTGAGAGTGTGTGTGTGTGTGTGTGTGTGTGTGTATGTGTGAAGAGTGTAGGCTCATAGGACTTGGGAATCGACATCACACCACATTGCATTATAGAATTGATCTGCTATGTTGCTAACACAGTGCTAAATTAACTCTTTTTTTTCATTAAAAACAGAGACCTTCTCAGTATATCTGTATGAAACTGATTCAAAGAGCAATACATATGAACTGAATATATACTAGACTTAGAATAAGTCTCTAAATAAGCTCCAGTCACATCTGATATTAGAGTTTGATGCGGTGACTTTCAGCCACAGAACTTGCAGGCTAAACTGACTAGCTAGCAAACGTAGTTAATTTTAGGTTGTTATGGTGTATTCTGATGGGTTTGGCTACTGTTAAATACATCACTGAGAATATAATCATACACTGAAATCAACCTGTGACACATATCACATAACATATTAGCAGTTAGCTAGCCAACTAGCTTCTAGGGATGGCATGAGGACATGGGATTATTTTTCAAGCTGTGTGCTGCATAATACATATTATACAATTTAGTATTCTACAGAGTTTATATACATTTAGTGGAACTTTAATGGACACCAAAGTGAGGTTTTTTGTTGTTGAGAGAACCAGTCTAATTAACAGTATTAACCCATATAAACAAGCAAATATGAACTACCTATCTCTTCTTTTTTATATATATACTTTTCTATTTTGTGTGTGACATTTCAAAGATTACAACTCGAACCTCACGGACAATCACAAAAGGCTGAACACAGAACTTAAGGATTTACTTACATACCAGTGGACCCGTAACAGCTATTCCAACAAAGTTATGTTAGCTAAGTCATGACATTTAGCTTATTAAGCTTGCTAGTTGCATTGTTTAGCTTGCTAGGTACATTTTTCTCGCTCCTTTCGGTCAAGCCGTAATCTCAAAGCTGTCAGGACATTTAATAATAAAACCCAGTTATAAAAAGCAACCAAGCTTTGGAGCAGATAGTGCAGTAATTTATACCTTCTCTCTGCCCTTCCTGAAACTCATAGCAAACACACGAGTAATACCTAGCATATGACTTTAGCTAAACTGTTAGGTTTCGTCACCTTCTTAGACTACGCAAATATGATTAACTTTGTAATGATGTCGGCAAAGACAGAAAAAGAGAGAGATACAGGGATGCAAAGTATAATGAGCATGCTAAGTTAATGAACCAATGACATGCTGCAGAAAGTAATGATTTCATATATTACTGCTAAAACCTAAGCCATTCTACATCATTCTGTTGCCTTGATAACTCTCAAATTAAAAACTGTAGCTTTGTTAGTAGCAAGTAAAGCATTTATGCAATTAAGTAAATTATGTAATTACTGGACAGATTATTACATATCACACTGTACATGAGTTCTCCATGTCAGATTATATAATGAAGATCCTCTAACGATAGACCTGTGATTCAAGAAAATTACTCAATTCTGCTCACATCATCAATCAGCGAGATCTCATGCACAAAATGGACTCCCATAAACAAATATTTTTCAAAGTGAGCTTGGAGTAATAATGAGTTCTTTTGCCAGAACTTGGGATTCTGCCACCTTTAGTCGCAATGGAAATAAATTGGCCACTGTTGTGCAAGTCAAAGCACAACTAGCCATCTTGCTTTGATACCAATTTACCACATCATATTGTTAAACTGTATATGTTTTGCATGTGTGTGTGTGTGTGTGTGTGTGTGTGTGTGTTTTGATGACAGATTAGTTTAGATTTTCCTCTGCCTCCTGTGCATCTCGCTGTCCTGTCCTGTTCTGGCCCAGTGCAGAGTGCCGCATTGGTCACTTCGATTTTCTAATTTTCTCTCTAAACAGCACAGCAAAATGCTACTGACCTCATCATGCAGCCAAGCACGCTCACACACACACACACAGATGTATACACACACACACACACAGAGAGAGAGAGAGAGAGAGAGAGAGAGAGAGGGAGAGAGAGAGAGAGCCCTATTTGCTACGGTTAGGAACTTGCACCTTATTTTGCTGGCCCTAACTCTGGTTCTCCACACCTAATCAGTGACTTTGAAATGCACTAATCAAATAATACGACGTCTCATTATTCAATCCTTTATCTTAATAAGATTTGAATGGAGATTAAGCACAATGTTCCTTTGTCTTTCTCTCTCTGTCTGTCTCCCCCTCCCCCTCTCCTTATCGCTCACTGCATTTTGCAGGGCGTCGCTTCAGGCAGCCATGCTCACACCGGCTCCCGACACAAAAATTGGATTGATTGATTGATTTACGAGTGTCGAATGAAGGACATGCGGGCAGACAGGGAGAGAGTGGATGGAGGGAATGGCGATGGAGATGGGGGATGGGCAATGGAGACAGAGACAAATGGAAGGCCAATGAATGAGGGGTGGAAAAAAGTCAGACGCATAACTAGTGACCTCGACTGCACTTTAGGCTAATCAATAACTGGTATGGGGGTGTAAATGGAGTATACGTGTGGGAAGGTTGAGTAAACCCCTATGTAGATATAAAAAGAAAAAACAGGGCTTAACACAGTCACCTGCTATCCTGTTTCATTCCTCCTCATATTTTCTTCTTTTTTTTCTTCTTTTTCACCTATCCTCTCATCTCTACATTCCAGGTACACTCCCTGCCAAAGCATAATAACATAAAATGCATAATAAAGCATGATGGACAGTGCTGTAGGGAATATGTCTGGTGCCCAAGTGTAGGTTTTATGGTACGAGTTTGCAAACAGGCCAGCACCAGTCTAAAGAAATACTTGAAATTATATTCATTTTAATGGAAGTCATTGCATCAGGCAAATCACATCGCAATCATCCAGTATCATTAACGAGTATAATAAAATTTTGCATATGACATTTGGTTCAAATTTAATTTTGATGTATTCTGACATGCAACAACAAAGAAGCATGGAATCCATGGATTACAGTTGGGAATTTGAAGCAGCTATATTTTGTCATTTTACTTTACAGCCAAGCCTATGCTTTTTATTTTTGACAATGAAATTTCACAACCAAATCAAGTTTTATATTTCTATAAAAATTCATTGTGATCAACTGTTTTGTGTCACAGACTACTGTTGGGATTAAATTTCATGAGTCAACCTTCACATCAATTTTAACATAGCTGAAATCTAACAGGGGAATTTGCATTGTTAACCAGTTGCACGATTGCTTTGGTGGCATTAACGTCTAAAAGGGAGGTCCTATGGATTACAGCACAGTAATGATGATGATGATTATTATTATTTGGAAAGATGATCATTTTTGCAGCATGCCGGCTTTGGGATTTCATATTTCACCTAATTTCACTACAAATGATTCCATAAAGGAAAGGCGTCAGGGTACACAGTCAGTTAAGAGGCTTGATAAGTTGATATAACCAATATGTTGATATAAGTAACTGGCTTTTGTGTTTTTTACTGTTTCTAATTGGTGAGTTAGCTAGCTTGCTAGCAACCACCACAGACAGGTTAAGAGCAAAGCAGATTGCCAGCAAACTCCCAATGTACAAAACTTTATTTGTGAAATTCCCAAGCTCCCTCACTCAAACCAAGAATAGCTTCAAGCCAAAACCTTTTCTCCTCATCTTATTCTGCTAGTACTCTTCTCTGTTTCATCATTCCAACCATGATATTGCTAGCTACAGCCTGTCTTGTGAACTACGCCAGTATAGAGGACTTTTTTCTGTCTCTAATCTTCCAATGTATCACAAGCATATGCAAATTAAACATTCATGTTGTGACTGTGGCTTTATCATTTTTTTAGACATCTGGCAAACCAACCATTTGGTAAGACATAATCTGCTCCAGTGTTTGTCTCATTTCTTTAAGACTATGTTTATCTACTGCTGAAATGCTAATCTACTGAGAATATTAGCTATGTCCTTTTTTTTGTAAAAATGTTGTAAGTTGTAAGAATATAGCATGAGCTACAGAAAACTGAAATATTTGTAAAGTTTCAAGCTATCATGCCATGAATTTTTAATACAATTCCTCCAAATTCTACGTCTTTTGTTATGCCTTTTGTTGGCTTTTGTTTGTCTTGTTGTATCTTTAGTCTCAAATGATCCATCTAGGCTACACATACTGCATGGTTGAACACTCTGCCTTCAGACACATCACCTCACACTGAAAGCCAAATCCATAGATCCACTCAGTGCATGAGAAAGTGAGTATATGCTCCAGATGAGTGTGTGTGTGTTTTAGTGATAGAAATCAGGCAAGAATGATTGGTTTGCATATGTATTTACACTTTAAAGATGCATTTTAAACAGTCATTTTTGGTATTTACACACCCGAGTGGCTGAGTTCAGGAAGGAATACGGTATCGGGCCTAAACTAGAGATAGAGAATGAGGCAGTCTGGCATTAAAACATGAGAGATTGTGTGGAAACAATGATGCGAACTTTTCCTCCGCTGAGGTGAGAAACACATTTCTGAACAGCCAAATGTGTCGACTAAAAGAATTATTTTTCAGCAGATTATTTCCCTATGGACCAGGAGGCTGTTGACTCAGAATAATAATTCTCTCGCTCTCTCTCTTTCTCTCTCCGTCCTTCTGTTCAGAGAGAACCCAGGTGCACAGATAGACAGAAACATCGCTCTTACCAGCCTAAAGTGATGCTTGATGTAAGCGAAACCTGTTTTTTTGTTCTGTGTTGGTTTTTTAGCCATCGTCCACAGCAACTCTCACCTCCATCTCTCTCTCTCTCTCTCTCTCTCTCTCTCCCCGCATGCAGCAATCAGCAAAGGGAGCTGTAAGAGCAGAAATTGGAATGAGAATACATGGTGAAGGCAGTGTACAATATGGGAATGTGGAAGCTAGAGAGAAACTGAATGTGTGTGAGTGTGTGGGCGGTCATGTTTTTATATATTGATGGGGACCACATGTCTCCAAAAGAATAGAAATATCTGACAGTCTTTAATTTGTGGGAACGTTTGGCCCATCCTCATGTGAAAAAAAAAAAAAATTTTTTATCTATATATACAAAAACAGTAGCTTTTATTTAAAAAGTAAAAGTTTTCCTTTCGCTTACTGAGGTTAAGATTAGTGTTAGATTTAAGTGTAGGCAGAGGATTAATTAACGGCAGTAATAATTATGTTAATGGAAGGTCCTTACAAGGATAGTAAGACAAACCTATGTTTGTGTGTGACCTTTAGGGTGAGTCCGATGAAGATGAATATGTGAAGAAGATAGATGAATTCTAAATGTGTCTTGACATGCAGGTTATTATATACCCATTTACCTCATTTTTCTAACAGGATTTTTAATTTCATATTTCAAATATTGTGTCACTGTGTTTCATGACATGGTAATGATAAATAATTTAAAACAAGTTTAAATCTTTTATTCTTTGTATCAGTCATCACTCTGTATTGTGCGTTAGTGGCAGTGTGTAACAGAGAACAGAGAATGTAAGAATTGTGTGTGGAAGAGAAAGAAGCATATAAAATAAAACAAAAAGAAAGTAAAGAAAAGAAAGAAAAAGAAAGCATTTAAAACACTCCAAATGTATGAACAGCCACACACCCTCTACAGTTATGTTTTCAAGGACATCACAAAAAAGCAGAGCCAGTTTCAGTACATCTCTTTTTAATCACATAGAAAAAAACATACTTTATACAAAATAGTCTTTTTTTCCTTCTCTTTGAGTCATAAATCAGCCAGTCCAACAGATGAAAAAGAAGAAAGCCCTGTTTTCAAAAGCAGCAATGTACAAAAAGAATGGTAGAGGGGAATCTATATATATATATATATATATATATATATATTTTATTACTTATCTCTTTCTTTCTGGCAAGGTAGACAAAAAAAATCCCATTACAGTGTTGCATTGTATCTTTAGGAAGGGAGCAAAAAAACTAAAATAACAGGTACATCATATCCTCCAGGACTTTTTGTTTTCTGTTTCAGGACTAGTAGTAGCATACATTTTGCTGTGTCCAGCCATTCTGCAAAGACAGTGATGAGACAGTAGTTCTTAAAGCCTCCCACAGGACATGCCACGTATAGAAAACCTAGTGACAGCAGAGGACCAGTTCATCAAGCCTCAACATACTAGCCTTGTGAAAACCTAGGATTTATTCATTTATCTAACAAAGGGGCAGTGGGAATTTTTTTTTTTATTAAATATGAACCAGCACTATACCCCTGAAAAAACAGGAAACACTGAAAACACCACCACTGTCAACCTGTCAACCTCAGCTACATCACACTATTTCATAATTGATTCCATCTTGAGAAGTGCACACTACTGTTTTTCTTAAAACTGTATTAATTTTGTAGTTATTAATTTTGTTTGCAACTGTCCATGATATTTTATAATTAATCTAGTTCTATATCCCAAAATATAGACAAACTAGCAGAGTACATTAAACTACCATGACCCTGACCAGGCAGTGACTAAGGATGAATGAACTCTGCAAATGTATTCACATTAATGAAGATATCTTTGTTTGTCCTGCAAGCTTCATATCTGACTACTTGTTTGTACCCACATGAATATAAGACCCACCCACTTACATGACTTTTTTTTATTATGCATTCTGCAGGATCCCAGTCAAAAAAAAAGTGCACCTCCCATTCATATGTGTATTTAAACACATTATCTGTTCATTCTGAATAATGCACTTGTATCTGGTTACATGTATTTTGGTTAGTGTTTAAGATTCTAAAACAGTACTAGAAGGATTTGAATTCAAATTCCAGGACTACAATGGAGGCCACTGGACTGCTGCTTTTATCCAACATGACTTACAATTGAGCTGAGCAGTTGAGGGTTAAGCACTTTGCTTAAGGGTAGCAGTAGCAGCTTGGCAGTGCTGGGATTTGAAGTCATAACCTCACAATGAGTAGCCTAGAGCCTTAAGAGCTAAGCCACCACTCACATGCCCAGCTATGAACTTTCTTTGAAATGGACTCTGCCTCAATTGTAGGTCAGTTTGGACAAACATATTGATAAAAATATATAATGTGTTTACACTAAGACTGCTCCTCATTCGTGTCACTTGGTCAGTCATTTATAGCGAGAAAAAATGTATTTCTTTGAGAGAAGACACCCTAATACTTCTTTTTGCTGTACTGTCGAGACACTCACTGACTGACCCATACTGTTGAAATGTTCACCAGGTGTTAGCATACACCTAGGACATGGACTAGCAATCCATCCATAATCTTAGAAAACAAGAAGCTACAGTTGGAAAATGGAGATAGATATCCAGTAAAAGAGATTTGTCAGAATATGGGTCAGGAAAAAAAATAGCACATGTATCTCTGATGCTTCTCAAGTTCCACTGTTTGCTGTGGTTGCTACAGTGAATGATTTCTTAAATGTCCAATGGCAGACTCTGGTCCGGCAAAATGCAATCTTGCCTAGTCTTGTTTCCCAAATGATGGGTTTCATTTCATTGCCTTTAACGATTATGGTTTTGTTATACTGGCAGACGGCATTGCATCTTTGCTCCTTATGTCCCTGTGATGGACTGCATTCTTTGCACAAAATGGAGCTGTATTACAGAGTAGCTACTTTGACTAAACAGCTGCTCTGCAGGTTTGATAGAACGGCACCTTCATCGTGCAAGCACACTTTGGTATCTCTGCTGATGCTGGGTAAAATAGTTTTGGAGCTATACTGCGTGGTTGTTTTACAGCCAGATTGACTCTAGTGGCTGTAAAATGGTTCTGTACCAGTGTGAATTATACCAGACCTTGAAGCATGTGATATGACGTCCTTATGATGGCTCGTCAAGCTCTGCATAAGTGCTGTAGCCTCCATAGGTATGATGTCATTACAGGCAGACTACATCACTTAGACAGATTGAAAGCGCTATAACTCTTCATCCACAAGGCTGAGAGAGTGTGATGATTATAGCTCTGAAGAGATGATGATCAGAACAGGCACCTGAGGGAATGTTCCAGAAACAGAGACAGAGTGATAAAAAAACAAAGAAAAATAAAAGGGCATGAAGAGACAGAAGGAAAATAGAGACCTCAACTAAACCCCTTTGCAATGCAGTGTAATAGTGGCATTATATCATGAGCGTAAACAAGGAAAATAGTGTTATTTTTAGAGAGTATGGAAGTGAGGCCCTCATCTCAGGAGTAAGACAGTAGCAGTATGAATGTGCGTGGCTATAGCTGAGTTTGGCAATGTGTGTATTTATGTGTGTGTGTGTTTGTGTGTGTGTGTGTGTAGGGAGACATCTGTGCAAATGGGCTGCAGGTGGAACAACTGCTGGTCCGTGTCGGCAGGAGGTGCAGAATCTGCAGATGGTTTTAAAAAAAGACAAAAGAAAAACCATGACTGACCCCATATGCTTCAAACACCTCGACCCCACATAGACACGACATACAATATGTGTCCTCACATATTCACAAAACAAACTTATGAAAACATGCCCACACCCTTGTGCCACATTCTGCAGTGTCAAAGGGAAGGTACAGTAATACATCAAAGGGAATTTCTAATATAAGAAAGTGTGTGAGGAAGAAAAGGTGAGATATTTCAATGGTGTCTTTTTCATGTGCAAGTTCTCTGCACATGATAAGGATTTTAGTCAAAACTGAAGCTTGTTGTAGTACTCTCACCTGTAGGATTGCTATGAAAGTCTTTGAATATCTTTATTTTATACTCCACTTAACTACTTAGTGGATTTTTATAATAGTAATCATTAAAAAATCTTGAGCAGTCTTTTGTTATACAAAGGTGTGTTTTTTTCAGTAGGAGGCAAGAATGGTATTAGTAGTAACCACACAGTATGATCAGCAACCTGAAAATAGTTAAATCATACCTGTAATTTCTAAGGGCAATGGCCAATTTCCACTTTCCACAAAAAGACACACTATTCTACTATGCTGTAATGTCAAACACAATCACAGACAAGCCAGATATACTTGACGGGCTAATTTAATTTGCTTCCATCTTTTAAACATTAAAAGTTAAAATCCTTTCCTTGACAGGAGTAGAGGAGGAAATCAAAGGAAAGAAAAGAAAAGAAAAGAAAAGGGGCAGAGCAGAACAGAAAGGAAGGAAAAGGGACAGAGAAGAAAACAAAAGAAAAGAAAAAAGAAAAGGGACGAAGCAGAAAGGAAAGGAAAGGAAAGGAAAGGAAGGGAAGGGAAAGGGTGATGTATGTTATTGTAGACATATGGGAGACAAATAACAGTTCTATGCATGTCTGAACAAAACCTGTTTGAATATGCAAAAATTAATATCTCCCACTCCTGCATTTCCTACTTCCCTTACAAAAATGTGTAAAAAAAAAACAAACAGAAAAGAAAAATAAATAATAAATACATCCGTTTCTCAGAGTCATGCAACAAGTGCTCTGTTCTCCCACAGTGTAGGTCCACAGTGTTACGGTTTGTAGGCCTTCTCTTTGCTATCTTTCATTTCATTCAACACTACCTCTAATTTACAGCTATATCTATTTGGAGTAGATAGCAGCCTTATCTACTACAGCTGGGTTTGGAGAGCCAAATGAATTATAGTGAGTAATCACACAGCAAAGTGTCAGCTTGATGTCCTGCCCACGTGCCCACCAGACATTGAATGGAATCCATTTCCAGGAGAAAGGTTATTGGTTAGAGGTGGCTCTTTTGTGCTGAGATAGAATCAGCTTCCCTTCACCAATATTAAATACATTAAAACTATCCACAGATCAGGAGAATAGTTAAGAGTTTGGGGCCATCATAGTGCTTTTTCATTAACAGGAATATTATCAATACTAATTTCTTTTTGGGGGTAGAGTGAAGGAGTCACACTGGCAGATTTTGGGGAGGATCTGACTAGAAAAATAGTAAAATTTGGGGTATAACTGGTCAGGTGGAGAGTTCATAGTGATATAATGACAAATAATTTAACACAAAATAATCCTTAATCATTACATGAGTTACAGGGCTAGGCAAAACCACAGTGTTTTTAATGTCACCAGCAGCAGGACTGACCGAGTTCTATCTAAACAGATTATTTAAACCATAGAACAGATATAAACTAAAAAGACAGCAGTATGGGATAAATAAACTTACATAAAAAATACATAACAATTCTGGAACACAATATGTTTCCACACTTTCACTTCCAAAAGTCTTTGTGTTGGATTCAAATATCTACACACTTTGCCTGTGTTTAACATTTATAATAGTGTTGCAATTTTCTTTTAAAAAAAAAATCGGTGAGTCTAATTGAACCTTATAGATCACATTTCTCCTCAGCTCCATGTTAAAAGGAACCAGATAGCAAGAAACTTGGTACCATATGAAGATCATTTTGAGGTGTTTAAAACTAGTGTGCATCACTATTCACGACCACTGTTTGTAACTCCATATACTCTCCCATAAAATCCTACACCAGATGTCCAAGTTCAAAGTTGCTTATGAAAACTGGAACCAAAATGTTAGCCCGTGTTTTCTCCAGCAAGCTTTTAGTCCCAGAAGAGCTGCATTGCCAAGACATCTTTTGATTCCCTGTACAACAATGGATTTTGGGAAATCCTTATCCAACATGGTGTTCTCTCTCTTTCTAG